>NC_068288.1:36350240-36950240 GCF_025860055.1 Xyrauchen texanus
TTGAAATTCTTCTATGTTCATCCTTTATGAATAAATTATCATATGTTGTAAAAATAAATATGTTGTTCAGCTTAACTTTATCTCTTTTGTGCAAAGGATCCTACAATTGGCATGACTCCAAATTAAGCAAAGAAATCTGTCAAACAACAGCACTTGACAGGAATTATCCCTGAAGCGCTAACTAAGCCCTTTGTTCAAAAGCACGTGAGTTGTGTCACCACCAATGTATAATAGTTAGGAATTTGGTTATTATTTGAGGTGGTCTGGCTAATGATTTTCCATGGGCTGGGATTATATACTTTACTTTTAAGGATCTAATCTGGGGCAAAGAGTCTGTTTAATGCTTGACCATTCAAGTGTTTTTATTTGATTATAGCACTATATTTGAATTATTTTTGGTATTATTTATTTTGTACACAACATTTCTGTTGCTTTTGTTTTTTCCTCATTTGTCAAATGAACTGCATGGTAATGTGGCATATGTGATCGTGTGTTTTTGCTCTAGGGCCTGCTGATTGCCAAGACTGATAATTGCAGTTATACTGTAATGACAATTGAAGAAGTGCTTAATAGTGCATTATAGTCCATGGCAAGATTTCCACTGGGAATACTGTACATCATATCATTACTCTGTCTATAGATTGACAATAAATCACAAATTACCTCTCATCTGTAAAGGAGATTCCAAAGTATTCTTTCTCTTTCAGGTTGAAATGCGATGAAACCAGATCCAGGAGATCTCTGGACAACAGTTTTGGCTGTGTTAGAGAAAATAGATGTTATTTTTAATAACTTGTCTTATGCTATTATTGTTAATAATAATAAATCTATCAATCTTTTAGTCTGTCTGTCCATCTATGATGGTACGAGTTAGTGTGGCAGAAGTGATAGCTTTACCTGGACCAGCAGTTCCAGCTGCCTGTCATCTAGAAGAAGCACTTGACAAAGCCGGCCCTCTGTCATCTGGCAAAGTAAAAAAGACATCCTATTAGTCTGAACATAGTCCATATATATATTGACAATAAATATATATATATATATATATATATATATATATACACTCACCTAAAGGATTATTAGGAACACCATACTAATACTGTGTTTGACCCCCTTTCGCCTTCAGAACTGCCTTAATTCTACGTGGCATTGATTCAACAAGGCGCTGAAAGCATTCTTTAGAAATGTTGGCCCATATTGATAGGATAGCATCTTGCAGTTGATGGATATTTGTGGGATGCACATCCAGGGCACGAAGCTCCTGTTCCACCACATCCCAAAGATGCTCTATTGGGTTGAGATCTGGTGACTGTGGGGGCCATTTTAGTACAGTGAACTCATTGTCATGTTCAAGAAACCAATTTGAAATGATTCGAGCTTTGTGACATGGTGCATTATCCTGCTGGAAGTAGCTATCAGAGGATGGGTACATGGTGGCCATAAAGGGATGGACATGGTCAGAAACAATGCTCAGGTAGGCCGTGGCATTTAAACGATGCCCAATTGGCACTAAGGGGCCTAAAGTGTGCCAAGAAAACATCCTCCACATCATTACACCACCACCACCAGCCTGCACAGTGGTAACAAGGCATGATGGATCCATGTTCTCATTCTGTTTACCCCAAATTCTGACTCTACCATCTGAATGTCTCAACAGAAATCGAGACTCATCAGACCAGGCAACATTTTTCCAGTCTTCAACTGTCCAATTTTGGTGAGCTCTTGCAAATTGTAGCCTCTTTTTCCTATTTGTAGTGGAGATGAGTGGTACCCGGTGGGGTCTTCTGCTGTTGTAGCCCATCCGCCTCAAGGTTGTGCGTGTTGTGGCTTCACAAATGCTTTGCTGCATACCTCGGTTGTAACGAGTGGTTATTTCAGGCAAAGTTGCTCTTCTATCAGCTTGAATCAGTCGGCCCATTCTCCTCTGACCTCTAGCATCAACAAGGCATTTTCGCCCCAGGACTGCCGCATACTGGATGTTTTTCCCTTTTCACACCATTCTTTGTAAACCCTAGAAATGGTTGTGCGTGAAAATCCCAGTAATTTAGCAGATTGTGAAATACTCAGACCGGCCCGTCTGGCACCAACAACCATGCCACGCTCAAAATTGCTTAAATCACCTTTCTTTCCCATTCTGACATTCAGTTTGGAGTTCAGGAGATTGTCTTGACCAGGACCACACCCCTAAATGCATTGAAGCAACTGCCATATGATTGGTTGATTAGATAATTGCATTAATGAGAACTTGAACAGGTGTTCCTAATAATCCTTTAGGTGAGTGTATATATATACATTACTGAAGCACATAAATGTGGCAATGAGCGATTTATTCTAGCATGTTGTTGAGGCTTCCTTCAATTGGTGTGATGCTTGTAAACAAAAGGTTTATTGGCTCATTGGTTGATTCTATTCAGTTGGCTTTGATTGTGATCCAGTGTTTGCTCATTGATTGTTATCATAAAAGTGCTTGGTCTTCTTGACTGTCTACTCATTGTAGATAGTCCTTTGGAATTGAAATGTTTATATTTATACTTTCACCTTTTTTATGAACAATGTACTCTTCTTGGTTTATCACATTCCATAAAACTTAACACTGATAAAGGATATTGGACTCAAAGTGAGACTCACAGCATGTGGAGCCTCATGCTACTCTCTGTGATCCATGCAAAACTTACCACCCACCCCATTGAGAGCAAGAATCCCTAATTGTGACCACAAGGAGGTTACCCCATGTGACTATACCCTCCCTAGCAACTGGGCCAATTTGGTTGCTTAGGAGACCTGGCTGGAGTCATTCAGCATGTCCTGGATTCAAACTCGCAACTCCAGAGGTGGAAGTAATATTCTTCTTCTTTTGTTTTTGGTGATTAGCATTCGTCTACTGGGCAGGGAGGAGAATTTATAATAAAAATTGACTTAATATTGAACAGTTTCTCAACCACAACAATCATATCACTTAAGAAGATATAGAATCAGCCACTGGAGACTTTTTTGCTGCCTTTATGTGCTTTTTTAGCTTCAAAATTTTGGTACCATTCACTTGCATTGTGAGGACCTACAGAGCTGAAAAATTCATTTTTGTTCAGTAGAAGTAAGAAAGTCATGCACCTCTATGATGGCATGAGGGCAGGGGCGTAGCACAAAATTTTGGGCCCTGGGTACAAACCATCTTGCTGGGCCCCCGTACCAAATATGTATGTATAGAAAACTGACTTCTAAGGGGCCCCCCCTGCCTCGGGCCCTGGGTACTCGGTACCCTTTACCCCCCCAGTCCGACGTAAATGATGAGAAAATTTACATTTTTGGGTGAACTATTCCTTTAAAAGTGAGTTCAAAATTACTGTTATCATTGAGCCCCACACCTTTTAATCCTTCAAAGCTCTCACTGTCGATGATAAAGTCTTGAAGGGAAAAGCGCAAAGGGATGATCACTTCCGAAATGTAACGCATCCATAACCAGGGTTGGGAGGGTTACTTTTGAAATGTATACCACTACAGATTACAGAATGCATGCTGTAAAATGTAATTTAGATTACTCAAGGTCAGTAACATATTCTAAATACTTTGGATTACTTCTTCATTACTGGTAGATTTTTTAACTTGTTTTGACTATAAAAAAATCTGCCAATACATTAAGACAAAATACACATGTTAAAAAGACATTCTCTGAAAAACCTAAATATCTTATGCAGTGTTGTTTCTAAAACAAGATCAATCAAATTGATCTTGTTTTAAGGATTTTTAGATATTTTTACAGGAAAACAATACAAAAATGATCATCAAGAATACGAATTTTGCCCTAATATCAAAGGTGTTACTAGAAAATAGAATATGATCATGCCTGGTAACGTGCATGTAAAATGGCTAGAAATAGCATTTTAGCTTAGCGTAAAGCTGACAAGTTACACAAGGTTTATTTCTATTTCTTGTGCTTCAAACTTACTTCTCTGTCTTGCTCGTATAAATGTAACACATCATAAGAAAGTGTTTCACCGCTGTTCAAATGCACTTCAGATCGCATCATTTATATGTATAAATGTTTTCCATCTGAAAGGACTAAATATTAAATGAAACAAATGACAATAAAATGCAAAATAATCTCTTCAGTAATTAAAATACTTTTGGAATGTAACTAATTTAATTACCAATTATTTAATTTGTAACTGTAGTGGAATACAGTTACTTATATTTTGTATTTTAAATACGTAATCCTGTTACATGTATTTCATTACTCCTCAACCCTGTCCATAACCTGCTGCTGTACTGGACTTAGAAACTCTAATCTAATGATGTGAGGAGAGTGTGTCCTCTGATACTGAGTTAATAAATTGGATTGTTTTTTCCATAGGGAAGATTGATCTCTATCTCGTGTCTGCTAGATTTAGATGTGAACTTGGCAGCATCTTCAAGGTTACAGTAAGTCATCTCTAAATTATGAACAAAATAATTGGCAATCTGTATTCTGTATATTCCTGCATATCAATTATATAAATGTTATAATGTATGGACTTCTTCAGTGTGAGGCTAAATTTGTATTTAGAATGGAATAGAGAAAAGACGCTTTATCTCAGAAAAGAGACTTATGCAACCACAATTAAGCCGAAAAAAAAGGGAACTGATGTAAACCTGAACTTGTAAGAACACATGTTTCTCTTCACCATGAGGCATCACCGAAGTAACTACTGAAGGGCACATGATGACATGAAGTTCATCACCAGTGCCTCTTCCAGGAGCAATGACCAATAAACATATAGAGACAGTGCTCAGTGTCACTCACACAAACACTAAACAACATCAGGGTGACATATGAGATTTAAATAGTGCAGTAAACATTAACTAAATTACATCAAATATAACATAGAACACCCCAATGTACATAACTGATATTAAAAATATGATGAAACATAACTATTCCCATAAACTATAATGAAATGTAATGGGTCATGCAGGGAATTGTGGGAAAGCCCGATTACTGTTTTTTGCTGTAATTTTAACAATAATTTACTGTAAAAAGTACATGTACTCTCTTGTTCTTTTTACCATTAATTATACAGGAGAATTTTACGTTTTATATTTAAATAATACAATTTTTACATAATTGTATTGTAAAACTACTGTATTGTCTTTTAAAATACATTTAAAAATTACTGTATATTTTACAGTTAACATTTGTTAATCAATTAACATTTTATTTTTGTAGCGTTTTCACAGTATTTTACTGTTAAAATTACTGAGACTTTAGTGTGTGTAAAAAAAAAAAAAAGAGGGAGAAAAACAGTGGTTAGTCCCTATAAAAAGAAGGGCCTACATTTTATCCGTCTTAATAGTGAATTATAGGAGTTGTTAATTACACAGGCTCCATTGTCTAAGCTTGGATTAGTCACTATAGTAACCCTTAAGACAGGAAGCATAAAGGACAGCAGCCCTGTCTGATGTATGATTCAAGCTATGCTTGATAGAATTTGTGTGTGTGTTTTGAGAGGTGACATGCATACTCAATACATGCGATACCTCTTGTTTTTGGTGTTGCTTTCAAATAAACATGATTTTTGTTTCTAACAGACATTATATACAGTTTATGCTTTAATATTCAGTTATGTAAATGGAGGAAGTAATACTACTGATTACCATACAATAAGACAATCTGCTCTACCAGCAAAGCAGGGAGCTTCAATGGCTTTAGGTTGAATGTTTTCCTTTCAAAAAACAATGCTTTTGAATGTGCTTTACACCAGACTCATCATCAGCATTATTTAAGCTTAATGTGGCATCAACCCCCCCACACACACACAAATAAGCCCTCCACTCACCCTGATACAAGCCTTAACTTGTATATATTCTGCTTGCCTGTTACAGATTTATTCATGCAGAGATCTCTTGTTTTGTGTGCTGGCAGACTATAAGGTCATCGCTTTGTCAGGCACCGAGTGACCTTTATGTCAGTCTGGCTAAACATCCTGCTAACTCATGTTATGGATCAATGCAGATAATAGAGTATGTTTAAAATACAGAGTTTGTTATCACATATTCCATACAACTAAACGTTGATAATGGATCTTGGACTCAAAGCCTCATGTTTTGTTATGTCTAATGAACATTTAACATTGTGGCTTTACCTTTAAATATTGTGTGATGAATGTGATGAATTATTAAGCCTATGTGTATAACATGTATTTTGTCAGACTGTGTGTAACATGCATTTTGTCAGTCTGTGTGGGTGTGTATAAGTGAGAGGCAAATGGGGGCAGGGAATGAGTGACCATGCAAAAAGATAGGGTCATGTGAAGTGTAATACTCATGACATATGGGTCATTCACCACGAGTTAAAAAAAGCCCCCTACTCCCTCTTACACACACACACACACACACACACACACACACACACACACACACACACACACACACACACACATATGTTGTGTTTCCATGTTTTATGGGGACTTTCCATAGACATAATGGTTTTTATACTGTACAAACTTTATATTCTATCCCCTAAACCTAACCCTACCCCTAAACCTAACCCTCACAGAAAACATTCTGCATTTTTACCTTTTCAAAAAACATAATTTAGTATGATTTATAAGCTGTTTTCCTCATGGGGACCGACAAAATGTCCCCACAAGGTCAAAAATTTCGGGTTTTACTATCCTTATGGGGACATTTGGTCCCCACAAAGTGATAAATACACGCTCACACACACACACACACACACACACACACACACACACACACACACACACACACACACACACACACACAGGCCCCCAATAGCATGGACAGGGCTACCACTAGCTCCAATTAACAAATACCACTTATCTGTTTGTTGCACAAAGGCAACAAACAGATAGCCCCAAGCTTGTTTGATTTGAAGGAAAACACCTTATGAGACCTGAAAACCTCTAAATTCCTGCCACACTTAAAACTGTGTGTTCTCAACTCCAGTACTACAAAAATTATGCCTCCTTTGGATGAGTCGCCAGAATAACAAAAGGATGAAATGACTCAGAGTTGCTTTAAACCACTGCAAAGCACTTGAGGCAAACAATAACATATGTAGAGAAGATTTTTCTGGATATATAAAATCACATCAAATATCTGTCTGTCTGTCTGTCTGTCTGCCTGTCTATCTATCCATCTATCTATCTGTCTGTCTGTCCATCCATCCTTTCGTCCATCCATCTATACATCTGTCTGTCTATCATCTGTCTGTCTTTCATCCGTCCATCCGTCTGTCTATCTGTCTAGCTAGCTATCATCTGTCAGTCTATCTAACTATCTTTCTATATAATTTGTCTGCTTGTCAGTCTATTGTCTCTCTGTCTGTCTAGCTATCATCCATCTGTCTGTCTGTCTGTCTGTCTGTCTATTTATCTGTCTGTCGTCTATCTGTCCATTCCATCCATCCATCTATCTATCTGTCTGTCTGTCCATCCATCCTTTCATCCATCCATCCATCCATCCATCCATCTATACATCTGTCTGTCTATCATCTGTCTGTCTTTCATCCGTCCATCCATCTGTCTGTCTGTCTAGCTAGCTATCATCTGTCTGTCTAACTATCTTTCTATATAATTAGTCTGCTTGTCAGTCTATTGTCTCTCTGTCTGTCTAGCTATCATCCATCTATCTGTCTGTCTGTCTATCTATTTATCTATCTGTCTGCCTGTCTATCTATCCATCTATCTATCTGTCTGTCCATCCGTCCTTTCATCCATCCATCTATACATCTGTCTGTCTTTCATCCGTCCATCCGTCTGTCTGTCTGTCTGTCTAGATAGCTATCATCTGTCTGTCTATCTAACTATCTTTCTATATAATTTGTCTGCTTGTCAGTCTATTGTCTCTCTGTCTGTCTAGCTATCATCCATATGTCTGTCTGTCTGTCTGTCTGTCTATCTATCTATCTATCTGTCTGTCTGTCTGTCTGTCTGTCTGTCTATTTATCTGTGTGTCGTCTATCCGTCCATTCCATCCATCCATCTATATATCTGTCTGTCTATTTATCATCTGTCTGTCTATATAACAATCTATTTATTATTTTTTTTTATTTATTTATTTACAGGGGCAATGCACATTAATAAACATAAATGTAAACATGCCAGAATTAGCCCAAAAGGCTATTTTTCATCTGTAGACCCTTGACAGAATGTTAAACGGTCACCCTTAAAACAGAGACAGAGCATCACACATATACACAACATATGAAAAAAAAAATATATATATAAAAAAAAATACAAAATAAACGTGAATTATCTAAAACAAAGTAAACATGAGAGAAAGGAAAGAGAGAGAGAAAGATGGCAACAGAAGAGAGCAACATAGCCAAGAACAATTAGTACAAAGAAGTCTATTGTCAAGAATAGAATACTAATGTTGACAGTGCTGAATTGTCAGTAACCATTTTTTAAGATGAGACTGAAAAGAACCAAAGGCATGTAAACGTCTAATTGTTGATGGGACGGAGTTCCATTCCCTTGCAGCTTTGACTGAAAATATTTATCGTCTACTTGTCTGTCTATTGTCTCTCTGTCTGTCTGTCTGTCTATCTTCATATCCCAGTTATCCTAATCTACTGTATATTTCCAATTCATGTAGCCAAAACATACTTCGCGCAAGTACGCAAATGCAGAGACAAGCGCTTCAACACACGGCCAGCGAGTGGTCCCATTGTACATACATTACATGCTGGCGGTTACAAACCTCTGACCACAAGGCACCACGAAACTGGATGTGGTAGAGTCAACATGTCAACAGTTGAGGAGTGTGTGCTATTTAATTTGGTGAAAAGACGACAGAAAAATATGTTTGTATAATCGAACTTGTTCGGCAATACTCTCCTCAAATTGCTGCTCTGCTATGACAGTTGTTGATTGAAAAAAGAAAATCTGCTGTACAGCACGTTTTTGCGTTAGGTAATGAATTGCACTCTGACACATTTCACAATGCAATGACACGCAAAATAGACCTTGCTTAGCAAGATGCGTCTGCGTTCACATATTACGTAGAGTATGTTTGGGCCTTAAGACATAACAATTAAAATGTGGTATTAATATACAGTATGTTACACAGATTGGTACTGATGGCGACGTCCACAAATCCTTTACATACATTTCAGCTTGCTCTAAAAAGAAAAGTACATTGTCTTCTACAGCAAAGAACTCGGATGTTATATTCAATGAAAATCCAATGTTTATAGAACAGCATTCTTCCACCTCAGAAGTTACGAAACATGCTCTCTGTTTCTGATGCCGAAAAACAAATGTATGCGTTCAATACTAGATTATTGAAATGCATTAATGGGAGGATGTCCATGGAATTTCATTTCGTGTGTAAAAGCAACTTTAATAAATAAAAGGATGTCTACCACGATAAATTTAATAGCAAAGAGTGGCCATTTATTTGTTCTCCATGATACGGGATATTTGTGTTGGCACTCCTGGAAGTGTCTTGTTTGCAGCATCGGATCTATATGCCGTTAAGATCAATCCATAATCACGTACAATAAATTGCTTTCAAGAATGTATACTGTCGTCATGATTAACACAGGCTAACGATTGGGGTAAACTGTCATGTGACACAAAATGTTTGCGTTAATGGCAATGTTCTCGACAAAAAGTGTTTCCAAACCGGTTTTTCGCGACGTTTGAAGCACCGACATAGAGTTTATGCTCTAGAGTTAAATGGAAAAATATTATGTCAACACTTGTGAAATTTTTGTGCTAATTTGCATTTACATCAGCTTTATTTTGATGCGCTAAATTATTATTTTTTTTTCACAAAAAATCCTTGGATGGAAACATAGTTAATGACTGTTCCAGCCTTTACACTCCCTTCTCATAAACAAATGCTGTGGTTTCTCTGTACCTTTCACAAATATTTGACTTTCATATTTTACAGAGACACTTATACTAAGGACAATCGAAAGCAATAAAAATTGTTTTGTACTCAGTGATCAAAGACTGATCATAACTTTATTTTAAAACCTTGATTAACGTACAATCAGCACCTGTCTTCTCACTGATTTCCTGCCCATTTAAAGCTTTTGTTGTGTCATTTTCTTTGATGGATTTTTGAATGTAGTAGTGTAGTTTATTGTGTGTGATCATTATAGAAAGCTGTTTGGTGTGAAGTAACTTACCTCTCACTCTCTGACAGAACAATCCAGCCAGGATGGACCCAGCTGAGGAATCTACTCTTCGCTCCACCCTGTCTCAGCAGGGAGGTTTACTGGGATGTCAGCAGGATCAAATCTATGCTAATAATCGGGCTCAGGACATGGCGTCACAGCTCGCTGAGCTCACCTCAGTCATCCAACAACTCTGCGAGTCTCCAGCTCCGACGAGTCCTCACGTTTCTGGACGCACCAAGCCCTGCCCCAATCCTCCAGCCCGGTTCTCAGGTGAGGCGGACTCTTGTTGCACCTTCCTTAAACAATGTTCCGTATAATTCTTGTTGCAGCCAATAAGAAGTACAAGAGTCAATGAAGGTGGCATAGGTCATCATGATCCTCAGCGGAAGGGCCGCTTTTTGGGGAACCGCCATGTGGGACAACAGACTTTCCTGTTGCACATAATTCCTAGCATTTGCCACGGAGCTCTGCCGATTGTTTGATACGGCCCTACTGCAGTGTGGATCAGTCAGTCGCAATGTTTCTGCATTGGTTGATTACGGAGCCGAAGGGAATGCTATGGATGTCGATGTGGTGTCCAAATGGCAAGTTCCAATGGTCCAGATTGATGAACCTATCACTGCCTGGAGGAGGTGGAGGAGGACCGGGCACCTGCGCCTCATTCGCTATCAGCATCCACGGCCATGGAGGGCGTTCCCCTGCTGCTGCTGCCATGGAGGCCTTTCCCCTGCCGCTGCCAGCGTCCACAGCCACGGAGGCCGTTCCCCTGACACTGCTATCATCCATGGCCACAGAGACCGTTCCCCTGCTTCTCCCTGTTCCCCTGTGTATTTCCATGCCGCTGCCAGCGTCCATGGCCACAGAGACCGTTCCCCTGCTTCTGCCAGTGGCCACGGCCACTGAGGCCGTTCTCCAGCCACTGTCAGTGCTCATGACCACAGAGGCCATTCCCCCTTACCTGCCTGTGCTCACGACCACGTACTGAGGCTGTTCCCCAGTCTCTGTCTGTGCCCACGGTCACCGTATCCTCAGCCATGGAGGACGTTCCCCTGCCGTGACCAGTGCCCATACCGGAGCTTACCATGGCTCTGCCCCCTAACCCTTCCACGACTCTGAGCCTGTCCAGCGGCCGCCACCCAGTCTGCTGTCCAGCGGCAGCTGCCGAGTCTGTTACCTCCTGTCCACTGGCCGACGTCTCTGCCCTGAGGCCGCCTCCCAGGCTGCCAGATCCCGCTTCTGCCATAAGGCCTTCTCACAGGCCATATTGGTTTCTCTCCATTCCTTTCTTTCCTTTCTGTAGTATTTTCTGTTCTATGTTAGTGCTCATTTTGTTTGTCTTGTTTATTGTTTTCGTTGGGGGGTGGGGTGGGGGGGGGGGGTAATGTCATGTTCCTGTCACTCTGCCAGGTTGGGTTTTTGTCTGATGGGACCATGATATCATCATCCCATGTCTTCTGTTTCGCATATGTTCTTTGTGTGAGCACATGAGTCTGGTTGTGAGTTACCACCGTGCGCTCTGCTGTCGGTCTTGTTTCATGTCCGGAGCATGGTGTCTGGATCCGGACACTCATGCTCCTTGTTCTGTTTGTTTGTTCTTTCTCTCCCTCATGTGTCTCTCACACTCCCAGCATGCGTGAACGGTGTTTCCATAGGAACATTGTTTGTTCCCATGGGAAACTGATAATGCCGCTAATTAATATACGAGCAGCACCTGTCTCCCTGCGATTCTCTGTCCATTTAATGCCTTAATTGTTCCATTGTCATTGCTGGAATGTTGAATGTAGTAGTGTAGTTTGTTGTGTGTGATCATTAAAGAAAGCTGTTTGGTGTTAAGTAACTTACCTCACTCTCTCTGCCTAGTTTGTCCTGTCTTGTTTATCTGTTTGGTTGCCCATCTCTGCTAACTCTGTCGGGAGTGTGGTTGCCTTCCAATTTGCTGTACGCAAGAGGCTCTTCAGCTGAAGTTTTCTCGCAGCTCTGCTCCTCACCATCATGGCTCGTGCCATTGCCTGCGGGAGAGTCTTCACAGAAGATTCCTCATAACTCTGTTGAAGACTGTAAATCATTTGAACTGTTCCTCTGCTCTTGGGTCTACCGCTCGTTCTCTGACAAAAATACTAACTGTTTCTAAAGTATAGCCACAAGATGTAGCCAATATGCACGTTGACATGATTTGTGTGATCAAATCACTTACTACATTTTATGTGTAAAGTTATATCAATTTTTTTAAATTTGTTCCCAAGACATAATGCTGTAAACCCTGTAATCCCTCAAAAGCAACACTGAAACAACTATACAGTTCAAATGAAATGCCAGTTTTTCCATGTAATTTATGTAAGTGCTTAAAGGGATAGTTCACCCAAAAATGAAAATTCTCTCATGATTTACTCATGTTTTTTTTCTTCCGCAGAACACTAATTAAGATTTTTAGAAGAATATCTCAGCTCTGTAGGTCCATACAATCCAAGTGAATGGGTGCCAACATTTTTAGGATCCAAAATCCACATAAAGACTCCAGTGTTTAAATCCATGTGTTCAGACACGATATGATAGGTGTGGGTGATAAACAGATCAATATTTAAGTCATTTCTTATCAAAAATTCTCCTTCCTGCCCAGTAGGAGGCGTTATGCATGAAAAATGTGAATCACCGAAAACAGAAGGAGAAAGTGAAGGACAAAGGATGTGTATCAGGTTGGGGTCTTGTATAACACATCTTGGCATCAAATTCAGACCATGTTGGCACGGAACTGGACAAGTCAAGGAAAAACATGCACACACAGCTGTCATTTCTGGCAGTAGTTTATAAGGACATGTATATGTCTCTTATTGTTTAGGAGATTTGGAGTAACACAATGATAAAACTAATCAATTAAGAGGTACAACTGCTCCCATTGAGTGCTAAAACTACTATAAGAAAATGGGCCAATCAATATAAACCGCAAGCATCTGTTAATGTAGTACTGAGAAATCTTGTGATACATATTAAATGTAACACCCAAATGTACAGTATATGTAACACTTTACATTAAGGTTTAATTGGTTAACTTAGTTAATGCATTAGATATCACAAACAAAAAGTTAACAATATATTTTTATAGAATTTGTTAAACTTTGTTAATGATAGTTAATAAAAATACATGTCTAGATGCCTTTTGTCTTAATTTTAAACAGTATATATATTGTTTAACCATTTTAAACCTAGCAAACTTCTCGTTGTAAAATTATTTGCTAGAAAAGTGTGCTTGTGCTATCTTTCTTTAAAATAAATGCCACTTGGTTTGATATTTTGTTATCTAATGCAATGACATTCATACATTTTTAAGTGTGACGCATGCGTGTAAATAATTTTTGGAGCCAGTGCATCCATTTCCACTTCTGTTTTGCCCATTTAAAAGGGTCATTCCAACTAACTCTGAGGCCTGATTTATATAGTTTTATGCCAGAGTTAATAAAATTCATATTATTGTCAATACAACAGCTCTTGAAAATCAGCCTACTTGAATTTAATGTTTTATATATGAACACTGCACGTATCTATGTCACTCATGAATTTATGATGCCACTATCAATTAAAACTCTTGTAGTCACACATGCATGACTATTTCTATGGACAAAATGGCAATAAGTACAAAAAATAGATGCTGTTGATTAAAAAGGCAGTAGTGAAAAGAGCCTCCAACCATGACTGACAAAGTTGTGACCCGTGCTTTTGGGGTAGAGCAGTCATTGTTGCTAAGCACGGATTGGATGCTGAGAGGCTTAGAGTCTAGGGTTTACTGGGAATTCAGACAGCCTGCAGCATTGGTAAGGGCAGGGGCGAAAATGTTATCAAAATGTTGGGGGGGACAATAAACATAACAATTCTCAAGAGCAATTTTTGAAGGGGACACCAAGGGTTTTTTTGTTGTTGCCCCGTTTGCATTTGTATTATTTTATTTCTTAAATAATTATTTTAAGAATATATCATTATATTATTTACAATACACATATTTTAATGATATTTTAGGGGGGGACAACCCTCAGATAGGGGGGGTCCTGACGCCCCCCCCCGCGATTTCCGCCTATGGGTAAGGGTGAAATTAGGGGTTAGAAACAGGTAACCCTCTGGTCCAACATTGATCTTTAAGACAGAGACTTACCCCACAGCCTAATGTAAAACTGCAACAATATAACAATTCCAATGTTCATTGGAATCATTAAGTTGTGTTTAGTGTTATGTCATTATAATACTGTACTTTCATTAAATGTAGTAGTAATAGCATTGTATTACACAGTATACTTGATTTTCTGTGAATTGTTGCATTTTGCACTCAAATATTTTTGTATGAAGACTGCTAAGGGTATAAGTATATTAACTAGTTACTTCTCACTTAAAAACTAAAACAAAAAATTAATATCCATTTATTTATATATTCGTAGATGTAAAATGAGTGGGATAATATAGTCATTATATCAAAATAAACCCCTTACAAGACCACTCTTCTGCTTTTCTTGTCCAGATTTTTTAATTTTTTTGGTGGACTGTTCAATGTCAATGTGAAAATTGAGGGGGGAAAAACAGCATTCATATTCAATAATGTAGTTAATTTTTTTACGTTTTGCATGATGTGACTGATAACTTTGTTGACGATTAATGAATCCTAGTAGATAAAAAATTCAGGAATAAAAACAAACAGCGTAATACAAAAGGAGAAAGTAATTCCCGATGTAACTTCTTAGATAATTCGCTTGGGGCATCTTAAAAAATATATATCTGATTAAATCTCTTGAGAGAGAGAGAGAGAGAGAGAGAGCAAAACAAACAAAAACCAACAACATAATGCGTATTACAGTCTAGGTTTACTGGGAATTCAGACAGCCTGCAGCATTGTAAGGGTGAAATAAGGGGTTAGAAACAGGGCACCCTCTGGTCCAACATTGATCTTTAAGACAGAAACTTACCCCACAGCCTAGTGTAAAACTGCAACAATATAACAACAATACCAACAATAATACCAACAATATGCGGGCTGTATACATGGAATGCGAAGACACACACACTACAAGATTCATTCTCAAGTGCACTTCTACAAAGGGGAAAATAATTGTCTGCATGCACAAACAAACAGAGCAACAAGGTTCACAGGCTGCCTACACCTTTAAATGTAAACACAGCTGTACCTTTTGAAGCCATGTTTTAGACCGAAACTCACAAGAAAGCATTCAGCGAACATAAAACAAAGACTACCGCCTTTCACAACAATTTGGGAAAAAACATCAAATAGCAAATTGATCATGAGAAAATTATGACAGAAGTTTCATTTTTGGGTAAACTAATGAGTGTTCTGCACCACAACTCCGACATGAGCATGTACCCTTTATTGCTACAGAAACCGATCTGTAAAGGAGATACAATTACATTTTCAGCATGGCACTGAAAGATGACCTCACACACCGTCACTTGTCTTGTGTCATGTGCACAACTGAAGCCTCTCAGTGACATGGGATCCCATTAATTTAAATAGCAATGACTCCTGATGGCACCCTGCTGGCAATTAAATCCCTATTGTATTTCCAACACAAACAGGACAAATTTATGTTGTGTTAAATAACATCAGCAAAGCAGTTCTTCAATTGACTGTGTTTACATAGAATGGGCCAGATCCCAGTAGAATGTAAATACATTATTCAATTCTTAATGAAGTAAAAATTCTCAAATTATCCCATTCGCACTGTATACAAGGGCTTTTACCACAGTCTTGTGTCCACATGAACACACAAACTTTTTACCAAGATTTAAAGCGACAGTAAGTAATTGCATGTTTATGTTATAGCTCTAAGGGGCTGTTTACACAGGACGTGCTCTTGCATTCTAAAACAGCAAGATGTAGCACAGCGAAAGGGAACAGAACGCAGTCTCAAGATGTACTTTTAAACTTGCCGTGGCATCTTAAAAACGTGCCACTCCTGGTACGAGACACTGTAAAAGCAGCAAGATATGTTGCAACAGTCTTAAATCTGTCTAATATATGTTTACATAGAAAAACAAATAAAAAAAACAGCACAGACAGAACACTTACCGTTTGAACAGCCCCTAATTAATCTTCTTAAACATCAACAGAGGCCATTCACAATAAATGTTTGCATCCATGTCAAGTTAAAAGAGCTTAAACTTTTAAAAATGCATCTTGAAACACCTGCGCTACATTCTATTCATTGCACTGCATTTAACTTTTATAGTGCAAAAACATTTATTTAGTTTTTTTAAGGTTAACAATCTTTTGAGTTTTATTTAGGTTTAAATCAACAAAACATAGGTGGCTAACCTTAATCTTAAACCAAACCTATGTCATGAAAAAGCAAATGCGACTAGAAACAAGTATGCCATTTTATGGTGCTTCTATGTCACCTTAGGCTCACATTCTATTAATTATGCTTTTTGAATGACAGGATCACTTGCAAAATGACATCAAAAGCATTTGTGTGCAGCATGAATAAAGCCTTAAAGGCAAAAGAATACTTTGGGTTTGACGCAAACGCATTGTCGAACGCTAGCCTTTCAAAGTATACTTCATAGGACTGTGTGTACAAACACAGGCAGTTGGCACATGCACGCTACGACTACAATAAGATACTGGACTATTTCTCTTCAGGAGTTTAGACCCATAAAGTTGTCTTTATATTCCTTCCAACTCAAGTTATACAAATGAATGTATCTTCTGACCTCCTCACACAAGCGCTCGTGACGTGCACATCCACTGTTGTTGTTTTTACCTTTGTTACCTGTTGCTTAGAGGTGATTACATCTTCTGCTTGTGCTTCTTCGTGGCATCAAAGGCTTAATTGTGAGTG
Source organism: Xyrauchen texanus (assembly GCF_025860055.1). Taxonomy (NCBI): domain Eukaryota; kingdom Metazoa; phylum Chordata; class Actinopteri; order Cypriniformes; family Catostomidae; genus Xyrauchen; species Xyrauchen texanus. The sequence goes on from NC_068288.1 coordinate 36,367,200, forward strand.
TTGCCACCTTGTGGATCCACTAATTCGTGCAAATAATTCCAGATGCATGTGCATTCTGCGCGTTCAGGGTAGGCCCGGTTAGAAAAATCGCGCCGCACACATTCAGTGCACTCTGCTAATGATGAAATTTGTGTCCCGCGTCTTGTACGCATATAGCTTGCGTACGCATCTGACTGAAATATACTTTGGGCTTGTGGTGATGTGGGTGTGGCTGAGCGACATCTGTGGAGAGTGAGGCCGGAAGAAGAAGGTTAAGGATTGACACCTGTGGGAAGTTATCTCTAACAGCTGTTCTGTGTTACAGTGAAAGCTGGAGAGGGATAAGAGGGCAGTCCAGACCACCAAGAAGAGCACGCGAGAGAGAGAGAGAGAGAGGGAGGGAGAGAGAGACACACAGCAGTGTTAGTGTGTTTTCATGTTGTGATGAAAAGCAAACATTGATGAAAATACTGAAAAGTGTGTTAAAAATAAAGACTCATGTGGATTGTTTATCCGGAAACCGCTTCCTCCTTCATGAGAGAACTAGAGACTTATCACAGAGCTTTAGTGCGCCTTTAAGATTGCCAAAAAAAGGATCACATCCACACACAAACACACCAACTTAAACAATTTTACTGTCTTTCAGTCACTCTTTTTATTTCTTTATCTTCCTCCCCTCTGTCAGTGCAAAGAAAAAATCCCTTGGTTACATTCATCCTCTGATTTGTATCTACAGAACAGAACTGAACAGAACTGCCATCCTCATCATACCGTACTGACCTCCAGCATAGCTATAATGTGACATCAATTACCCAATGCAATATGAACACAACTAATTGCCTGAAACGGGAAGGCATTTTATGCATCCAGAGGTGAACACACTAAGACATTATGGGCATGCAGCTTTTATAAAGTACACACGCACACATCAACAGCTGAGGGCCCCAAAAGTGTGCATGACTGTGCTTTGAGAAGTGCAGTGTCTGCATTACACTTTCATTACTGGGATGCCTACCAATCCATTCAGCTGCTGTACAGTCAGTGCTATGTAGAGCCAAAACCAAATGGATGTTTGAACAGCCCACTGACTGACCATCTCTGTTGGGTTACAGATGGTTTGACAGGTGGATTTTTGGCAGGCAGAGTATTTTTCAATAGTGAATTCTGTGGAATCCAGTGGCCCAAGCTGGAAGTGTTATTGAAATTATATACACGTGTGAGCACCAGCTCCAGAAATGTCATGCAATTCTGCCAAAAGCTGTTGTAAAGCCAGTTTTTAGTTGTAAATCATGTAATACAGTCAACAGGAATGCATATCATTCGTATGCCCAAAACCCAACCCTAAACATAACCATCAGTGGAGTAGAAATGTAATCTTAAAAGAAAAATGCAACCTAATAATCAACATTGATAATGTGAGTATGATTACTTCCTGGTTTTCATGGGACCAGAAGCCATGTCTCTGAGGCACAACACTGCATCAGCAGTGTCACAGGATAAGGTAAACACTAAATACATTTGAATGAATGCAGCAATGTCTGATGGGAGATACTACTTGTCTGTATCTTGGCAGAATGGGGTTCATGTCAGGTTATTGGAACATTCGGTAGCAACATGTCGAGTTCCTATGTGATCATGCTGGAATTCTACTTAAAAGCTACACTATGTAGCTTTTGGCCCTCTAGGGCGTGGCCGGGTTGTGACTATACACACCCAGTCCCTTATCAGGCTAATTAAGCCTCCGAGAGGGATTACACTGGTGCCGAAGCCCGGGAGAGAGGAGGGATGCCCGTCGCGGAGTCCTCGACACTGCCGTCCACCCAGAAACACGGAGGGACCGGAGGGGTCGAAGGAAGACCGCCGTCCGCAATGGAAGGAGGGAAGCTTCTCCCCGACCACCTGGAGCGGTAGGGCCGCTGCCGGGGCAGAGAAGTGTCCCCACGAGTCACCGAGAACGCGGAGGGGGGTTTTGACCGCCGGGGATCGTGTGTCTGACTCCAGTCCACCAGGGGAGAAGCGGCTGTCGTCTGCCTGAGAGGGTGGAGAAGTGATCGAGGACCATGCGAAGGTGTATCTCTCCTCGTTGGCCTTTTCCCTCTCGTTTAAATTTTACAGTGTTTTTTGGGGGGGTACTACACTGTTACAGGAAGTACCCCCCATTTTAATTATTTCTGTTTCACTCCCCTTGTCCCCTCCCTCATCCAGGTAGATGGGGATGACCTGCCGGCAGACCGGCTTAAAGCACGCCCTCCCCCAGGGAAAGAGGGGGGGGATGTACGTCAGGCCGGGGGCTCCCCAGCCTGAGAGAACAAGAGAGGAATGTGGCAGGGCGGAGGGCGGGCCGGGTTGTGATTATACACACCTGGTCCCTTATCAGGCTAATTAAGCCTCCGAGAGGGATAAAGGCCGATGGCAGATGGTGGTGCGATGAGAGAGAGACATGTCCGTCGTGTGTGTTGTTGTCGTCTTTTGTTTAAAAATTTTACTATTATTTATATCGCCAAGCCGGTTCTCGCTTCCTCCTTTCCATAGAACTACGTTACACAGTTGAAGCATAAAACTACAAGTTAATTGCGGAGGAACACTTTACGTCAGTTGTGATTCGGCTCTGCTCTTGTGGCAGATGAATCTCATGGTTTAAGCGAGGACTCTTGAGATTGCCTGCAGATCGAAGTCATGACAAGCTATTTTCATGTTGACATTATGCTAGTCGCTTAAACATTTATATTATATTACTTACTTTGAGGAAGGTAAACAATACTCTTAATTTTATTTTAATATGATTATTAAAGTGTTTTATCTACTAACTACACAATACATATTAATGTTTGTATTGTACTACACATATCAATTTAGGAGGTGAAACTCTTGAAATCTATGAGTTCGATTGAAGACACTATATTTTATATTACAATCTGCAGTCTCAGTGGAGAATGCGAGTGAAATGTAATACCACAATAGTAGGTCTATGCAATGCAAAAATAACACTAATATATAATACATAAAAGTAATATATGAAAATGCAAGACAAGGATTTAATAATGATGAAATACTTTATTGAACAAAAATAATTTGCAGAAATATGCAATATCACAATAAAAAATATGCTTAATAGCTTATTTGGAAATAAAGTTACAACAGAGAGTTACACGCTAAACAAATTAATATACAGTGCATTACTGGACTATGAAATCAGTACATTAAAAACAACTTGAGATGGGGATCTGTTTAAAGGAAAAAGATTTACTGCTCAAAAAATACTTTATTGGCTAACATTTGCTTGCGATGTTTAGACCATTAGGTCTTCATCAGACAAAAATAAATAAAAAATAATAATAATAATCTTTAAACTTGTGCATTTCTCTAACTGAGATATAAAAAAAAAAAAGCCAATACACATACAGTACATAGAGACACTTTGGGAATATCGAAACTGCAGCAATATTATGAAATACTCAGAAGTCATGAATGTCAGTCAACATGTAACATAAACTTCACCAGAAAGAAATGAATAAACACATCGCGATCAGTACACATTTGATTAATTAAAGTTTAACAACCCTACCAGAAAACATACCCATGCATTACAGCAGGTAAACAACTTCACCAAACTGTTAAAAATCCTTGAGGAGAGTGATTTCAGGAGGAGAGTGAAGAGAGTGCACTCACTTCCCGCTTTTCTGACAACCGTGGCAGTCGCACCACAGCAGGACTTTCTTTCTGAGCTTACGGACATGACGTAAACACGCAAGAATGAATGACGTATGCCTGCGATTTCACGCCAAATCCATACCAATAAAAATCTCTTTTGTTTACTTACCTTAGTGAATCGGGGTAAGTCAAAAACTCAGTTTGGAAGACAGTTTGGAAGTTGGTGTACTTGCTCATTAAAGACATTTTATTCATTTCTAACAGAAAACTTACATAGTGTAGTTTTAAATTGTGCAGCTTGTTGAAAACATATGTATTATTTCTTTATTAAGATTTCAGACTTCATTTTTGCCTCCCGGACAGTACAATAGATGACAAAACTACATAGAATTACCTTGAAGTAGGGACAGGAGCTATAGAGATTAGAATATCATATACTGTAGACTTAGGGCTCTTTTCACTTGGGCCAGTAAGCAACCAAACCACTAAGCAACCACTCAAAACACCCTAACAACTGCATAGAAACTCATTGGAAACCACTCAGAACACATTTGCAACTGCAAAGCAATGCCCTGGCAACCACCTACAGCAGACTAGCATTGATGCGGCAAGCTTTGCACAAGCAAGCACCACTCATATTTTCTTCACAAAATATTTAAATATTTTTTTTTTCCCCATTTTTTAAATGCATTTATAAAGATTAAGAAACAGAAGATTATACCTTCATGGATATTTAAAACTAGGCATTTATCTTACAGTAAGCCTTTTCTTTACGTGACCTAGTGGGGTCTTTAGCATCTAGGCCGAGCACATTGAAGTGTTTGTTGGACTTGGATTTGGAGCTGATCTAGGCCATAGGACACGGAGCTATTGAAACATCTGAACCATGACAAAAAAGGATGGGTGTGGGTCTGTGTGCATAGCGCAGATGACACAGAGCAGACGGGGGGAGGTGGTCACTCAATGCTGCTTCAGCCCAGCGGTCTGCGCATACTGTCTGTCTGCCCACTCTAATAAGGTCACAATGGGATTGGAGGGTGCAGGGACTGTGCAGAACGATAGATTGAGAACGTGGGGCCACTGGGTTTAAATATAATTTGCGAGAGATGAAAACCATGAATGGACTCTCTTTGTTTCACTGTAGGGGGCCAGGGGCCACGACAATGGCAGAAAAGAAAATGTAAGTGAGTGAATAAGAAGGATAGAAAAAGTGGGGGCAAAAAAGGACAGAAGGGATGTATACTATAGCTATATTCATATATATTTTTTTAAATATACAAACAAGTAACTTATAAGAGAATATATTTAATTGCTCATTTCATTTCAATATATTTGTCAATTATGCAAAAATTATATATTATCACATATTTTCCTCATCGATGTGCATACCTTCATATCAAGTTATTGGAAAATTATATTCACACAATACCTAGAACTCCATAACTCAATGGACCTTCATCCTGATATATTTATTTATGTGCATTTGTAATCAGTGCTGCTGAGGCAGAAGTTTAGCTTATCTCATCTCTCTTGGCTCTTGTCCCTATTAATATTTAAAGTTCCCTCCCGCTTCACAACAAATCTCCAACTATGCGTTAAGCAAACCACCAGTGTTAACATTTCAAAACATATGTCCCTTGTCATATCCTTCAAATCACTGTGACATTTCACCTTAATTTTAGCCATGGAGGACTGTTGTCCCCTGCCTGTAGGACTAAAAGACAAGGATTAATAATTGTAGCTGCACAAATCTGTGTAAACAGAGATGAGTTATGGCTAACGTTTTTATGACACAACAAACTGGGTTCAGGATAAGGCCAGTGCTGTGAAATGCCACTTAAAAAGTGCACTGTAAAAAAACATCTCATCAGAGAATTTTAAAAATGTCCTTCATGTGGTAACAAATAAATTAACTTGTTTAGAGGGGCCTGGGTATCTCAACGAGTAAAGATGCTGACTACAACCCCTGGAGTCATGAGTTTGAATGCTGAGTGACTCCAGCCAGGGCTCCTCAGCAACCAAATTGTCCCAGTTGCTAGGGAGGGTAGGGTCACATGGGGTAACCTACTCGTGGTAGCTATAATATGGTTCTCCCTCTCGGTGGGGTATGTGGTGAGTTGTGCTTCGGAGAATAGTGTGCCGCGGAGAATAGTGTGAAGCCTCCACACGCGCTGTGTCTCCATGGTAACTTGCTCAACAAGCCATGTGATAAGATGAGCGGATTGACAGTGTCAGACGCGGAGGCAACTGAGATTTGCCCTGTGGATTGAGGCGAGTCGCTACGCCACCACGAGGAATTAGAGTGCATTGGGAATTGGGCATTCCAAATTGGAGAGAAAGATTTTTTTTTTTACTTGTTTAGAAATATGTGGTCAAAAAGATTATTTAGTATCACTGAATCAATTAGGTCACATGTACATTATAAGGGTCAGATGTCTTGCAATGTTGTAATGTAATGCCTTAGTCACCTATTCCTGTAAGGTTTTACCCTACCCTTTAGGCAATAATTAAATCACCTCTTGCAGATCATTCCTTAAATGACAAGGTCATCGCCCCTTGTCAAGACCTTATTAATGCCTATGCCTCACACCGAGGCTAGTCATACTCGACAGTCAGCTTACAGTGACACCTGTGAGCATACTGTTTTTTCTGAAAAAGAAAATTCTGTCATCATTCACTCATCTCAAGTTGTTCCAAACTCATTTGACTTCCTTTCACAAAAGGAGACGTTGGATATTATCCTTTGTCATCAATCACTTTCACGGTATCTTTTTCAAATACAATAAAAGTGAATATGCTATCATTCTGATGAACATCTCCTTTTGTGTTCTACAGAAGAAATAAAGGTCATATAAGCTTGGAACAACATGAACGAGAGTACATGATAAAAGTATTTTTGACAGATTTGTTTAAATCCCTATCCCTGCACAAATAAAACATCTTTTACATAGAGAATCAATGTTTCTTTTGTAGGCTGAATAATAAATAAAGGCAAATGACATGTGGTGTATTTGATTGTCACTCAATCTAATATGAAAAGCAATTCCTCAAACATCTGCTACATGAAAAGGCCGGCTGACCCTGTCCATTTCCTTCCTCCAGTTCATAGTCAATGTGGCCTTAAGGCTGTTTATGTGCTGCTGACATTATTCACCATTTATGAAATAGTGCTCTGATAAAGTTGACCATTTTGCAGGACATATATTGTTTGGGAGGTTGGCATAAAATACTTTTGGAAGGTTGACATGCCCTACGCTTTGATATGTTATACTGCTTCTAAGACTATTTTAAACAACATTTTTATTATTATACATGTAGCTTTTATGACCTCATATTATTTTAGAGTCTACATGTAATATTTGTATTTTATGAAATGTCACAACAGCAGGACCACTAAAAATTAACTACTGAGAGCAAAATTTGCAAAAGGTTTAAATATGTGAGAAAAAAAATGGTGACCAGTTACAAGACCTAAAATTATGCATTATGCATCAACTGCCAATTTACATACTCTACCCATCTACCCCTGAGAAATAGGAATATAGATGAAAGATAGAAACGCTAAAGCTAACACACTCATACCCCTGCAGCGCAAACAATTTATGTGGAGCTGCACCATGCTGCTCTATTGATTTCCACTGTTAACAGACTGTAGGGTATGCTTGTTTCATTTTTTTAGTTTTTTTTGTGAGGATGTTTCCACAGATTCCAAAGTGAGGAAACACACACAATCATTCAACAGGGGTGGGAGACGAGACAGTAGCGGATGGGCCATTATCATCAGGCCTTCCTCTTTGTGTCAAGGTGGAATGATATTAATAGCCGCTCTCATTTAGGCTTTGATGGAAAGTAATTGAACATATAGCTACCAGCGGAAAAGAGAAAATTAGTTCTAAATATGGGAATCATTCACTGGTTTTCCAGGAGAACAATAGCAGAACACCATAGAAGCTAAAGTTCAAATTGGAACAGAACATCAATACATAATAAACATTCTGCTTTGTAACTAATTTTTAAGTTGTTCTAATGTATCATTATAAATTATAACAGAATAAGGTTTAAATTGTGATGGATCAATTGCAAAAAGTAAGACTATACGCAGTTGGTAAATACCCCTTAGGTCTTAATAAAATAGATTGAAAAGGATGGGAATTCATGGACTCCCAACACTACAGTTGTAAGATCCCTTTGTTTCTCAGAATCATCAATAAACCTCGCCTCGGGACAACTTTAATTGACTCCAGTCAAGACGAAACACTGGGACAACCTAAGCAACAGAAAAACATGAAATGCCATTTGAAATTTCTTTGAGGAATAAACGTAGAGGTAGAAATTTTGGGGGGATTCTATCCATCGGGAATTGATTGGATTGTAAAAAGTGGGCGTTCCATATCAGAATGGAGCCAGGTGGTTGGAGGGAAATGGTTTAAAAAATATTTATTCTCATATTCTCCGTGGTACATGGATTTAACCACAGGAGTCATATGGATTAGTTTTATGCTCCCTTTATATGGATTTTGGAGCTTAAAATATTTGGCACCCATTCATTTGCATTTTATGGAACTACAGAACTGAGAAATGAAAAATCTTCATTTGTGTTCTGTAGAAGAAAGAAAAGTCATACACATCTGAGATGCCAGGAGGGTAATCATTACAGAGTAAATCATTAGAGAATTTCTATATTTGGGTGGACTATCCCTTTAAGAAAGAAAATAGGATTTATCTTGATTTCATGTTGACTTTAAAAGAGTATGAAAGTCAATGAGAGCAAATGGTAGGCATTTTCTAAAACAGCCCAGATACAGTATCAGTAATAGCCATTTAACTGGAAACACAATGATCCACTATGTGACGATGTGCAAATATTGGACACGTTTCCGATATTTCCAGTAATTTGTCACAAATATTCTGATTTCCACAGGAAATCTCACAGACGAAACTGGCACAGAGAACTACAAACAACTGCAAATGCACATACACTTGGGAAACCATGTGGTTTTGAGCAATTCAACTAAAAAAACACACATTCACCCACTCGGTGTACATATATAAACCTACAAATGTACTTTAAACATAAATCATCTGACGCTGTTTGCCAGCATGCCTTTCTAAGAACACTGTCAAATTGGACTGACACTGTTGTCCTTAATGCAATGAGGGATCAGTTATCTCACCCTGGGTCACACTTGCTCTGTAACTGAGTTGGTTTAATTGAATTGAATTGAATCCACATTGCCCTCTGAGGCACTGCCAGCATCACTAAATATGAAGGCTTTGAAGTGATTTGTACCTCCAAGCTTAAAGATTACTGCTGACCCATAGAGAGATATTGACAATCAGCACCCTAAATCTTTAGACAACATTAGATCCAGCTATAATCGAGTGTGGAAATAATTCAAAAGCCATAGAACCTACATACTGTAGAACCAAAATGGACTCACTAAAATTTGGGAAAGCTTAAGCTCTCTTCTTTTGTGATGAGCCTTTATTCATTGTGTAACTGTAAGGTGAGCTGGTCGTCAGGTTACACATCATGAACATACTGGATTTACAACTACTGTACATCATGCAACATCGTCCTCTTATGTGTAGTGTTTGAGAAAGGAAAACTGCTGAAATTTGACATCAGCACAAAGATAAAATGCCCCTAACAATCATACAGACAGACACAAATGTGACCTGAAAAGGGGGATGGTGTTCAAAATGGTTTGCTTCAAATAAGCACACACTGATTTGTGTACAGTGAGGTCTAGTCAGAGATAAAAAGCCTTGCTTTAAAGTGGTTGTGATGAGGACGAGGGTGTTGCAGTTCTGAGTTGATTGAAGTCTTGTTAATTGTTAATCCGGATTCCTGATTCCTCCTTTCCGGAACCTTGTTACACTGGTGCCAAAACCTGGGACTGGAGGAAGACACGCCATCAGAGAGGGATGGAGTGATAGAGGATCACAATGCCAAGTAGAGGATTGGTTCAGTGGTACTGGAGCGGTATGCCAGGAGGCAAAGGAGCCCGCTGCCATCCGCCTGGGGACGGAGGAGCCCGTTGCCATATGCCAGGAGGCAGAGGAGCACGCTCTCATCCACAAGGAGACAGAGGAACCCCCTGCCATCCAACAGGAGGTGGAGGAGCCCGCTGCCATCCGCCAGGAGGCGAAATCCAGTGCTATCACCCAGCGTTGTGTAGGATCGCTGGGCAGATGGCTGAGGACTGAATGGCGGCGTGGTTGGGAACCTGAGTTTTTTTCTTTTCTCTCTCTCTCTCTGGCTCTACCGCTATTTTTCTCTCTCCCCTCTCCCTACCCAGGTTCCCAGGAGGCAGGGAAGACCAGCTGGGATGGCCAAAGGGACAACTCCTCTCCTCCAGGAAGGGCGGGGGGAGTATGTCAGACTGGAGGTTTCCCCGACCTGAATCGGTCGGTGGGGGTATGTGACGAGGAGGAGGGCGTGGCCAGGCCGAGAGGATGCACGCCCGGGGCTGAGTTGCCCAATCAGCGAGAGAGAGATAAAGGAGGAGCCAGGGATGCCAGAGAGAGAGAGAGAGACTCACGCAGCGCGCTGTGTGTATCAATCTGTTGTTATGTTTTTAGTTCAGCATTTGTGTAAATAAAAGTCTTGTTGTTTGTTACTTGGTTCCTGTATCCTCCTTTCCCGAACCTTGTTACAGTGGTGTTCACTCATTAAAAGCCCAGTTTCTTTAGGCAAACCAATTAATGCACACTGATTAGCAAATGACTGAGTACCCTGAGTACCACCCATGGAATTTTCTATATCAGTTAATAGCTTTATTGAATTGGAACATCTGACCCCATTTAATGCATGCAACTGAACATGCTGGAGTTTAATCAACACGATGTCTGAACAATTTATATTATGTATGTGTGTGTCCATCTACTGTATTACAGAGTCCCATTTCAATGTTGTCCTTATTTCAAAACAAGCTAAAATTTACTTTACTGCCATAAATCAATTGAACCACATGCATGCTCATAATAACAATCGTATCTGTTAAAACATGTCCCACAAATAAAGAGGGTATTCAAAATGTCCCTTAAATTGGACTGGTGTGCGTAACCCTCTCACAGTATCAGGATGTCACATGCTTCTGTCTCCTATTGTTTGTCTTTCTCAGGAAGCAAGAAGTTCAGAATCAGCGTCTGCAGGAATAGTGGGAAAATTGACTTTTTGGATAGAGTTTTGTCTTCCTTATTCCTTTAAAATCAGCTTGGAGAATCAGCCTGTGTCTCTAATCAACAGCTCTAACATGTGTTAACAGGAAACAAGCACACACACATCCTCAATACTACAGGTAATCTCTAGATGAAGTGTACGATTTTTTTGTAAGTCTTTACAATGCTCAGTATCAGTGTGAATGAAATAACAGTAGTATAAAGTAATATAAGGTTTCACTTTGCAAATGAAAGAGCATATTAGAGTCAGGTGCTCCTGGCAAAATTACACCATGATTTTACCACCAAAACCACTTTCCACAAAGTTTGAATCAGAGCTGTTAGTCCAGAGAAAGAATAATAAGCTGTTTGTGAAGTATACACAAGTGACCATCGTACAAAAGGTGAAGTTCCTTACATCAGCTTTAAGCATTGGTGCGGCTGTCACATATGAAACATAATATATCCTATATCAAAGAGCGCACCTCTGAACACCTTATCCTCAAGATATCTTAAGACTATATTTTCTTTCTAAATCGCAAAAGATAGAGAGAGAGAAAAAAACACAATATGCAGCGTTTTAAAACGAAAACGAAACTCACCTCTCTTTATGTCGGTATTGTTGTGTTCAAGCCCCAGGTTTGCGAAAATCTATTGTATCTTTTTGTTGTTGTTGTCTGAGGCTAAAATACCTCTGTTGTCTTCGTGATCTCGCGTCCAAATTCATGAGCACAAAAGCAAAACATATGCGCCAAACTGAAGTAGCCAGTGATACAGTTCATGTAAGCTTTGTGAGGACACAGGCACTGTCGGTAGAGTCCCGTCCATTCACTCACATTCTCCCTCTCCGCCCCTATCTGTTCCCTCCTGCCAGTCAAGCCGGAGCAGACGAATTTTCCTCTGGCGTTACCAAGGAGATACGAACGCCACTGACGCATGTGGACAAAGAAAGTACAAAGCGTGCGTATCATAAAATATAATAATAGTGATATTAACAAAATAAACGAACGAACAAACAAGATGAATAGATACATAATAATAAAAATAAGATAAAAAGCGAGCTTATGATAGAAAAAACAATTAAATAATAATAAAATAATAAAAATTTGTGTATATGTAGAACAATGATATCCATCCATCGTCAACCGCTTATCCTGTGTACAGGGTCGCGGGGAACAATGATATAAACAAAATAAATAAAAATAAATAAAAATAAAACAAGATAAAAATGCATGCATGTAAAAATAGAATAATAATATATAAACAAAACCAAAAAATAGATAAGTAAATAAATATATATTTGAAATAAATAAAACAAGGTTAGAAAGCGTGTGTCATAAATTTGAATAGCAATAATATAAATAAACAAACAAACAAATTAAATACATAAATAAAATAAAAATAAATAGAAATATATAAAAAATGCGTATCATAAAATATAACAATGATGATATAAACTAAATAAATGAATAAAAAAATCATATCATAAAATAATGATTTAAAAAAACACAAAATAAGTAGATAAATAAAATAAAAAACAAGATAAAAAGATAAAAGTTTCTGCGTATAATAATATAGAATAATATTTATATAAACAAACAAAAATAAATAAAACAATATGTTAATGTATGTCATAAAATCAAGTAAATAAATAAATAATGTATAGTCAACAAAACAAGAATTAAGTCATCCTCCAATTGAATCAGACACAGCCTGCCTTATACAAATGTATATGTAGAGAAAGGGAACAAACATAACCATATACACTCATAAAAAAGTACCATTATCATGTTTTTGGCGCATTCTTTGAAGTATCATGGTGTACAATGTAAATACTAAAATATAGGCCTTTATAAATATGGTAATCATTAAACACTGCAGTATTACTGTCAGATGCCAGTATTATGGCAGAGGAGAGCTGTTATTCAGGGTTTCCAAAGCAATGTTCTGATAATTTTGCTTACATTGAGGTAAAAGTGTAACCTTTGTTGTTTGAAAAGCCATTTATATATAACAATTCAAGGTACTGAAAGAAATAGATACTGTTGATATCATAGTGAAACAATCACAAATCCTTTTTTGCCTTTTCTTTTTTAGTTATTAGAAAATGGAAAAGAACTGGCGGCCTAGCTCTCTTTACACCTCTCCCGGCTGATTGGGCAGATTCAGCGCTGGGTGTCCATCCTCCTCATCAAAGACAGGTTAATGAGTTCTCTGGGCTTGTCACTGGAATAAAAGTTTAACTTTTCACTTCACCGACCACATCAATTGAGTGGACATTTTCACAGCACACATTTTTTAAGACTTAGGGGAGCTCTAATGAAGGACTAGTCACATTGAGCTTCATACTGATACAAAATGTATTGGCATTGGCTGTTCATAAACAACCAAAAACCAAAAATAGATTGTGTCCATTCAATGGAGACAGTCCTAAAGAAATGGTGACATGTCTAACTTATTAAAAAACTGGATGCATGTGGCTATATATTGTAATGAAGTGTGTACCAACATATCAACATGTTATTACAAGCACACTATTCAAATTATAGTTTTTGTTTATGCTTAAGTTTCCTTATACTGTAAAGTTTAATTTACTTTCTCAATGAGAAACAATGAGAAGTGTATTATGTATATGTAGAGGTAGGTTGTTCATTTTAAAAGACCCTTTTTTTCCCCTAAAATGCAAAAACTGAATGCCGAACACGTACATGAAGAGAAAGAGATCGAGAGAGCCTAAAGAGGGAGACAGAGAGAGATGGGGAAGGAAAGGAGTGTCAATTCTAAAAACAATGGAAAAGCTCCCAAAAACAGAACTGCACTGCAGGAAAATGGAAAAAAAAAAGGAAAAAGAAAGAAATTATGTTTTGGCTTTGGGCCAAAACATAATGACATGACAGACTTAACAGACACTTTACTTATCGTGGAAAATAAATAAAAAGTGCCATCTTCTCTTTCTGCTTTTATCTGTTACCATCACACAAAAAAATAAAATAAAGTAAAAAAATATATATATTAAAATAAACAAATTATTTGCATATATTTGTAGCTTATTAGTATGGATCTGTTACGAGAAATAAAAATAACCATAGACCAAATAGCCAACATTGTGATTGATGCATTTGTGTGAAACACATCTCGTTTAAGTTATATACATAAGGAAATTGTGAGAACTTATTACAAGAGAGCACTGGAGAGTGTATCTATGCCAGGCTGCAGTATGTGCAGCCCCCACAAAAATCCCTTCTTCGCCTAAGGTTCAGTCTGTGATTTCCAGGTTCTTGTCAATTTGAAAGGGCCTACTGTAAACCTCTGATGTGCTGTTTAGAATAGTTCACCCAAATTCTCGGTTACATATGTAACTTTGGTTCCCTGATACAAGGGAAACGGCACATTGCGTCACTAACCTGATGCTATGGGAGTGTCCTTCTATATGACCTAGTTGAAACCTTTCTATAATAATGGCAATTCTAAAATTGGCTATTCTTTTTAAGCCCCGCCCTTTTAGGCACGAAGCTGTTCGCTATAAAAGCGGGTGCACAACCGCTATTCTTCAGAATTTACTGAATGAGGAACAAGAGTGCATCGCTCGAACCTCAAAGAACTCTAAGTCTGTAGTGTGGCCATCTTACACAATGTCAAGTGTACTTAGTTGTAAGGGAATGTCTTGGTTACATATGTAACCTTGGCTCCTTAAGATGAGGGGAACGTCCCCCTCTAAGCTGACACTATGGGTAACAGAGTCTTATCACACCACACTACACGACATAACCTTCCAGATAGGAAACATGATGCCGCAGTCCTGCGGGATGACGACCGACATGAGGATGCCGCAAGTGAATGACCCTCATGGTTGACCTCATGGTAGAGTTGAATTTAAAATTTTGCTGCTAGTTTTTAAGGCTTTGCCTGGTCTGGCACCATCCTATCTGTCAGATCTTGTAAATGTAAAAAAGTCAGTAAGAGCCCTGCGATCCTCAGACAGCATTATACTGTCATATCCCAGATCGAGATTGAAGTTGCGAGGTGATCGTGCATTTTCAGTGGCCGGTCCTAGGATATGGAATAGTCTTCCTTTATCTGTGAGGTCTGCAACGTCTGTACATGATTTTAAATCTAAGCTACAGGCTTATCTTTTAACTCTTGCATTTCACTCATAACTTTCGCTAAACCCTAACCTAGTGTTTTATTGTCTGTTACTGTATTGTGTGTGGTTTGTTTTATACTTTTTCATTTGTACAGCACAGTGGTCAACTTCTGTTGTGTTTATTTGTGCTTTATAAATAAATAAATGAAATGAAATGAAATGGTTGTCCAGGAGGAGAACACTTAAAATTAATATATTAACTATTTGGTATGAATTAACCACTTCAAGAACCCAGTTGAAAGGGAGTTTATTTGTAATGAAAGTGCCTGTGACTTTTGGGAAATACAATGGTCTGAATGCAGGCGGTTGTGTAAAAAGTCAGTTAGCCCGTACTTAAAAAGAGGGGCATGAGTATATGTTTGGCCAATGAAATAGCAAGCACTCTAGACAGAGATGACTTGCTATGACAGAGGCGCTACGTCTAGGTTGTAAAACCTTGTGTATGTGTTTTGAGAAGACCATCCTGCTGCAAAACATTTGTCTTGTAAGGACACACCGTTCATCCATGCACTGAGCATTGAGAGAGTGAGTCCTGCGTCCAGTCGCTCTTCAAAGATATGTATGAATTTCAGGTATGGGGCAGTTCACTGGGTCTTCGCTATTCGAAAAGGACCATTTAGTGAACACATTCCATTTCAGTGCGTAAAGGCGTCTCGTGGACGGTGCTCTAGCCTGTAAAATGGTGTTCATAACCGACTAAGCTAATTTTGGTGTGCTCCATTCAAAGGCCACATGTTCAGCTCTGGCTGGGGATGCCAATCGTACCTTGTGTCTGAGTGAGATGGTCTCTCTTCAGTGGTATTTCCCATGGAGGCCCATCCAGTATTTCTACCATCTCCAGAAACCAGGACTGATTGGGTCATTTCGGCACAATTAACAGGCTGTTTTCATGTCCACTCGGACTTTGCTGATGACAGAATGAAGAATGCATACAGGAGGAAATGTATACTTGCTTTTCACTGGCTATACATGGGCCAGCACATCCTAGTTTGACTTAAATAAGCCACTACTGTTGAGTTATCCAAACAAATCAGAAAGTGTTGATTCACATTGTCAGAATGAAAAGCTCTCAAAGCTAGAAAGACAGCCAGTAGCTCTATCACACACCGCTCCCCAACCTGTGTTGGATGCATCTGTGATCAACACTTTCTATCTGAAAATTTGACCCAGCATAACACCCTGTTGGTAGAAGGCCGATGATGTCCATGGTGCTAGAGCAGCTAGACATTGGCGAGTCACCGAGACGTGTATGGGCCACCGAGACACTGAGGCTCCAGGCGCAATGTGGAACATTGCTTGAGTCAGTACTGGAGATGTCTCCTGTCCTACAGGTATGAAGGTAGATGCTGCCACCATAAAACCCAGCATTCTGTGAAATAACTTCAGTGGTAATATTTTTCCAGTTTAATTGAGACAGACACTGAAGAGTCGAGACAAACTAAAAAGGAGATTTACGGGCTGGGGAAAAGTGTGCTTTTTGCCTAGCTGACATTGGACCAGATTTTACATAATGCAAAGCAGTAAGTCTCAGTGTTCATTCAGTAGTGCCTCTGATTGGCTAGTAATAACCAATCTCTAAGATAATTCAAAACACGCACACCGTTCATTTTCAATGGGCTGTGTGTGTCATAGTCTGGGGCAGTCTCACGTTGTTTTGCGAGGAGATTGTGAATCTCTGCTCGCAACACCAGCAAATCCTGTGGTCAGACCATAGATTGCAAAGCGCCGGTGAAGTAAAGTGACCAGTGTACAAAATGATTTCTTTGAGATAAGTTTGTGTATTTCGGCTCGTAACACGACCAACGTGCAAATTGGATCGTATAACCATGTCAGATCGTTTTTAGCACCCAGCTGGAAATGAACATAAGGGTTGTGCAGAAAATGTGGGCTTTGAAGTGGGAAAGCTCATTATTCTGGGGAACTTATTGCATCTTTTGAAGTCTATATTGCATGTGACTGAATGTGAGACACAAAAACAACATATTTTCCAACCAGCATGGGGCTTGTGCTGATATGGCTGCGTTCGTTTTTTCATGACTTGAGTGGCTTTACCGGGGCTAGACAGCGACATTTGGCGGTGCTGATGCAGCAGGCATGGGGTTTTTAGCTGGGCGCTAGGCTGAGACAGAGTGGGAGCGAGCCTGTTGTGATGAAGTACTGCTCCGTTTTGACATAAAATGTCTCATAGCCTGTGAGTGTTGCTGAGTTGTGACATAGTGCCCAGCAAATCTATCTATAGAGCCACCGAATAGGCAGCGCTCGCAGCGCTAAGTCCTTAATGGTGTGGAGTTTTTGAACATCTCTGGATCGTAGCCTTGCTTGTCCATTTGCTTGAGGAGCTTAGATTGGAAAACTTGGAGCACCGCCATCGCATGGAGTGCTGAACCTGCTTGGCCCACCACTGAGCATGCTTTTCCAGCTAGTGTGGAAGTCAGTCGACATGGCTTGGAAGGATGAATGGGGCATGATTTCAACTCCCTGCTACTCGCTGGGCAGAGATGTACCGCTACCGCCTCTTCCAGGGGGGTAGTTGGGCATAACCTTTGTCTTCTTCATGGTCCATTTTAGTGAGAGGAGTGGAATTGCTGTGCAAGCAAGCTGAATAGGGCACGCACCAGGATTTTGTCAATTCGTTATGAACTTCCGGGAAGAACAGGTCAGAACTGCGGAACACGTTCGTTTGACGGTTTCTGGACTACGTGTATTTTTCAGGTTCCTCCGGAGGAGACCACTCGAGACAGAGCTCTTCTACCACCCTTGACAGGACACAAAGCATCTCCTGGTGCGTGCACACTCCTCGTCCTCACTGGGGGAAGTGGTGGCAACGTCCTCCATTGACTACTCACCCGATGCAGCGAGAGACCTACCATCAGAACACCGGCCCACCCATGCATCCTCGTGTGATCCCTCGGGAGTCACAGAAGAAGCGGATGGGAGGGCACGGCAGGCCAAATTGTCCCTCAGAACAAGGGCGGTTCGCAAGCAAAGCGTCTTGAGACTCATGCCCTCAAAGTGAGGAAAGTCTGTCCCTATGAGAGCTGTCTCTGTGTGGGTGCAGCCCAGACAGCGAATGTAGCTCTCATGCTGATCTGATGGCGGAATGTTTTCCTCGCATAATGAACACTTACGACACATCTAAAGATGCAAACACATAAGTGGCTCTTTTAGTTTTAAATATATATATATATATATATATATATATATATATATATATATATATATATATATATATATATATATATATATATATATATATATATATATTACCATGGGCCGATTTCTCTTCCCAGACCAGTCCTGCCGGTGAAATGTTCGCCAGAACACTGCAGGGGATCAGAGTCTTCTAGTTACAGACATGTGAAGATCACGCCCGCTGACTCGTTTATGTTGATGGACAAGTAGTAGAATGCTTCTAGATGAGAGATGAATCGCTGTATTGAAGGGAGAAAATTCGGAGGAATGGTGTTTTTAGCCAATTTTAGATTTAGGATTATTGTACAAAGGTTTCCATTAGGTCATATGGAAGGACACTCCCCATAGTGTCAGCTTTAGTGACACAATGTCAAGGGTACTGAGTCGTAAGGGAAATGAAAATTCTCTCATCATTTACTCACCCTCATGCCATCCCAGATGTGTATGTTTTTCTTTCTTCTGCAGAACACAAATGAAGATTTGTAGAAAAATATCTCAGCTCTCTTGGTCCATTCAATACAAGTGAATGGTGACCAGAACTTTGAAGCTCCAAAAAGCACATAAGTCTGCATAAAAGTAATCCGTACAACTCCAGTGGTTAAACCCATGTCTTCAGAAGAGATATGATAGGTGTGGTTGAGAAACAGATCAATATTTAAGTCCTGGAGGAAGTTTAAGATGGAAAATGTTTGAATTTGGGGAGTTTACTGAATATAGCATACAATTTTTTGACCATTGTTGTTTTTATTTCTTTTTCATTTCTTTTGAAGTGAAATTTGAATATAGAAATATTCTTGGTTTAAGTTTTACATGTTCCAATAAATGAATGTCATTTTTAAAACAAAAGCAATAAAGCTAAATTAACCACTGATCCATCGGGGCAGTAAGATTGATGATGTTGATAAATGTTTCCGGTTTCAATTGAGTTGCATTTTTGAAATAATATTTTCAATTATCACAATGTATGGTGCACATGGTCAAGTTTAGAGTACAACATCATCTGTGCAAATCTTGCCACATGATAATCTGCCCTTGGGGGGACTTAAACGGTCAGGTACTGGTTCAATCTTTAGCTCCATCTAATGGAAAGTCATTGAACATTCGTGCAACTATTGTCCTACCAGAAATACTTCAGAAACCGGAATACTCAGAACTCAGAATTATGAACCATGCAACTCTTACCATAACCATGTAATTATACAAATTATTGATGAAATGTACAAAATTTAAAACACTTTCTCCATGCTAGGCCTACATGCATTTAACGTATTAAATACTTTTTAAATTTTTTAGAAAATAATTGTGGTAACATTAAAATTCGTTAATACACATTAATTAACATTGAACTAACAATGAACAATACATTTACACCATTCTAAAGTGCTACAATAATAGTTATGGTTTTATGGTTATAATAGTCATAATTGATGAGCCATAAACATAATTAGCTATACTGTCCGCAGTGCTTCTTTCTCATTTTTTCTACCATACAAGCTTGGATAATAAAGGGCATGTTTTTGCGTTCTTAATGATATAAGATATGTTTGCATTACTTTTTTCCATAAAACTTTCAAAATATTTATGCCATTCTTTGTTCATCTAAAACAATTGAGCAGTTCCAAAGCAGAACTGGCTAAGACTGACCCCCTGCTTATCACATTCACCTGAATTTGTTTTGTTTTTTTGTTTGTTTTTTAAGTGATCCAGTCTTCCAGAACACCCAATAGGTTAAGCAAACAGGGAAAAAAGGACAAGAGAAACCGAAATCCATAAAAAATTATAATAATCCATGTGTTCCTAACTTACATCTAATAAATGTGCTATAAGACTGGTGTTATCTTACTCTTTATTGGTGAATATCTGAATAAATGTATATGATATTTAAGATATTTTTTAGCCTTACTTTTAAACTCGTTGTAATGAAGACCAGTTTTGGAGCACCTCCCTATCTTTAAGCCAAATACTGATACAAGATGAGATGACAGGATATTGATTGACAGGATCTGTCTTTGAGGACTGCCTGTAGCTTGCAGCTTGGGAGCGCTGCTCTCCTCAGCTTGAAAAGATAGTTTCATTTAAGAAGTATTTTCCTGGAGGCTGTTTGGAACATTTTTGAACCCAGTAGCCCCTCTCACGTGGATTTCAGGTATTTCCATGCTATCTATGTGTGTCTCTCTGGAAGATTGAGTGTTTTGTAACAGCGTTATAGATTTTGGCATAATGTTGGGTTGCTGATGAAACATGTTCCTGTCAGCCCTCAACACGGATCCCTTCATTACTCATCTAAGGAAAGTGGATCTGTGCTCATATCATAATGATTACCATCACATGTCACAAAGATGTTACATGTCACTAGCCATGCAATAATGCCAGGTTGCACAATACATTGGATTTTGTGAATCTGTACACTATAAAAATCTGTTAGGTAACCAAAAAATGTGCTTCCTATGGAACTAAATTAATAGGTTTTATTTGAGACAAAAATATTCATTAATAGCACTGAATTCATTATACAGCATCATTATTAGATTTCGTTACAACAGTGAAAGGAATTTTTAGGGATCTGAGCAGAAATGGCTGCTTAAGAAATAATAACATGACACAAACTGTCACAAACACCACCAACAACAAAATGGTTCAACATTTAGAAAAACAAAAGTTGTCTACTCTTCTCTTACTTATTATCCATGTATTTGTAGTTTATTTAGAATTGTATAATTGAATTATAAATATACTTTTCAGGCCATTTATGCCCTTTCTACCAAATTGTATGTTTTTTCAGAACATAAATAAGATTTTCTTTATCAGTAAGTAAATAAAAAGTGGTCCTAAAAGAAACTGCACTACATTGATTTTACAGTAACACTACATAATAGGGTTCAATTTGTTATAAGTGTATAAAGGATCATAAACTAACAATGAACAATACTTTTTACAGAATTAATTTATCCTGGTTAATGTACGTTTATAAAAAATACAATTGTTCATTGTTTGTGCATGTTAGTTTATAACGCATAAACTAATATTAACGTACACATCTTTTAATGTTAAAATATTTTAGTATATGTTGTATATATATATAAGTGCTATAAAAGTATTGTTAATTGTTAGTTCATTCATGTCAACTAATGTAGTTTACTAATGTTGTCGAATACATTAGAAAGTGTTACGGTTTTACTTTAAATCTTAAGGCTGTGTGTAAAAGTAAGTTTTCAGTATTTGAAGCTTAATTTATCTCACACTGCAGAATTCATCTTTAGTAGCATTTCACAGATACCATGAGATAGCTTTGTAATTTTCAAAGAGGAGAAGAAACATGTAGCAACCTGTCACAGATATGCACACTTTTTAAGCTTCATTTCGAATCTGGAAACACAAGTCATGTCCCATCCTTCCTGTTTCATGCTAGTCACAGGAATAGAGATGGGTTTGGAGAGTATGAATAACCACTGCTGGAAATTTCCACTCCTGAGCCATGTAAAAAAAAAAAAAAAAAAAAAAAACTAACACAGCAGTACAGCTACAGTAGATAAGATGCAAACTGTTTGTTTTGACAGGTTGTATTCGCACAGGTTCTGTAGGTTGAAATGTTTTCTAACATGATCAAATGTTAAATGTGATCTAAACATGCTATTTAGAAATGCATCGAGGAATGTGACCTCACTGCACTGCAAGCGGTTCGATAGGTTTTACATGCACTTGAAAATCCAAGTTTGTCATAATGTGTTTCTTATTCCTTGAATGTTATCTATACTTTCATGTTAGATAGACAGTTGGAGGCTTGCTTGAAGAAGGATGTTGACTCATCAGGTGGAGGCCAGCCAGAATTAAGTCACAAAGGAACACATTTTACTGGATGACAAGAGTACGATGGTATGTTTATATTTTCCTTAACCAAATAGCCTAATCAAAAATACTACTTTGCTGACACTACTGGATGCATAGAATAGGAGGCTTTAATTATGGCTTTCATATTTTTCTTTATATCTAAAGCCCTTCTCGGACTGGGTTAGTTTTGTATGAGATGTCGGGTCAGCCTGATCTCACATAAAATTCGGCAAGTGTGTGCTGATTTTTCTTTAGCCAAAATCGGTATGCGTTGACCGAATTTGAAAACACTGCCTCCAGAGGCTAAAAATTTTTTCAGAGCATATAAACAAGTGTGATATCCATTCATATCCAGTAGAAGGTAAGCCAGTTGTAAAAAGAATAGTTTTCAGCTGATCAGGGTGTAAAACAGTGGAGAGAAATGTGAAGAGACAAGTGTGACATCCATTTACATCCAGGAGAGGTCGCCAGAAGCCAGTTGTAAAAAGAATAGTTTTCAACTGATCGGTATAAAATAGTGAAGAGAAATGTTTATTTTATTTAACCTACCCCCCCACCCAAAACCCAAAACCCAAAATTAACGGTAACCATTAGTAGAGACAAAATGCAATGTTATGGATATAACAGTCATGCCATAAGGGAAAGTAATTGTTGTTAAGCCATTCCAAATGTCCAATGTGAGATAGGGCATGTCAGTGAGTTGGCATACTGTTGCCAATCCTAGGGTACCGGAACTTTCGGAAACAGCATGCAGAATTCCCGTGTGATCATGTTGGTGGGGTAATGTAATAATTACCAGAGCCTCTCCACGATTTGAATTCCTTCCAAATCAGTCAAGTCAGTCATTTTTCCGTACTTTTTACAGACTCCACATTCCCGTGCTGATAAAGATGTCAGCATCTTTCACTTTCTAAAATTTTTTTTAGACGCTGAATAATTTCCTTAATTTATTCTCAAGGAACAGTGGAGAGTTTAGAAGAAAGCTAAGATAAATCTTGAATCACAGAAAGCATTTTCAAGGCCTACAATTGCAGATGGTTGGCTATGCTGTGTGAGTTCCATCCATCTTCAACCGCTTATCCGAAGTCGGGTCGCAGGGGCAGCAGCTCCAGCAAGGGGCCCCAAACTTTCCTATCCCAAGCCACATTAACCAGCTCTGACTGGGGGACCCCGAGGCGTTCTCAGGCCAGTGTGGAGATGTAATCTCTCCACCTAGTCCTGGGTCTTCCCCGAGGCCTCCTCCCAGCTGGACGTGCCTGAAACACCTCCCTAGGGAGGTTCCCCGGGGGCATACTTACCAGATGCCCAAACCACCTCAAATGGCTCCTTTCGAGGCAAAGGAGCAGCGGCTCTACTCCGAGCTCCTCACGGATGACTGAGCTCCTCACCCTATCTCTAAGGGAGAAGCCCGCCACCCTTCTGAGGAAACCCATTTTGGCCGCTTGTACTTGCGACCTAGTTCTTTTTGTCATAACCCAGCCTTCATGACCATAGGTGAGAGTAGGAACGGAAATTGACCGGTAGATCGAGAGCTTTGCCTTCCGGCTCAACTCTCTTTTTGTGACAACGGTGCGATAGAGCGAGTGCAATACCGCCCCTGCTGCCACAATTCTCTGACCAACCTCCCGCTTCATTGTCCCCTCACTCGTGAATAAGACCCCGAGGTACTTGAACTCCTTCACTTGGGGTAATACCTCCTTCCCTACATGGAGTACGCACTCCATTGGTTTCCTAGTTACTTAAGTCAATTATTTTACATTACTTTAACTATAGTGGTCCCGTAACATGTCACATCAAACACTCCTGCATCTGAAGGCCTGGGCAGAACGTGACCCTTGACAAAATCTAGTAATAAGTAACCTACAGTATAACTTGTTCATGTTATATCTGGGGTTGTTTTCCGGCACTTTATTAATTTTAATTTAACCAGAAATCTGGGGAGTTTCCTGCTTGTAACTTGTCTACATCTATCACTTCCCCTTGCTACTTCCTTGAGGATGCTGTTACACCACTCTTGTTTCTTGCATTTCTTTCTTTCTCTCTTTCATTAACATATTTATACAACTCTCATTGACAGTGCCATCATCAACAGTGCCTTCAAATCAGAAGGCGCATGTGATACCAAGAACAAATCCTTGTGAAGAAGCAGCAAGAACCAGACATTTAGATGGGAATAGATTTACTGAACTCCCTACATCATGTTAGAGCACCATCCACCAGATAAACCCCAACACTGGACTATTGACTTCCCATGAAATGTTGAAGGTGAGGTTTTCTGCAGATAAGGCCCTTCTAACCATTGTACTGTGAAACTTTTAAAATAACAGTCCTAAACATTAGTTTCACTGTATTTGTTGTTTAGATATAATTGTAAGTTGCTGTCATGATCTTTAGGTATGTAATGATGCTATATTCCACTTGATTTTCTGTGAAGATCCCATTTCTAGAATCTCAGTCTCCAGTGAAAATTCAATGGACTGTGTCCGTCTTTGGCTAAAGAATACTGCTTTTAAAGACTAAACTGTGCTAAATCCATAGGGGGATTATCTGTACTCAGTGAATTCCTCCCCTAATTTGTGCTGTGTTTCCAGACTTTTGGTGTTCAACATGTTTAATCCTATTTGCTCCACTACACTGACGTATTTCCGTGGCTTTGATTTCTGGTTGGTCTGAGTGGACTTCACAAGATGATAGTGAGAATCTCATGCAAAGAAACCCAAAATGGTTTCATTGGCGACAAAATGACCCCTCCGTTAGAAAGAAGCTAGCCAAAAGGATCTGGTAAGGTGTGTTAATTTATGTGGAAATTTGAGTTCTGTGTAGTTTACATTACAGTTATCGTGTAATATTTTGTTACTAATACATTTTGTGGAAATAGATTTTGTTTTATCTAGTAAGGTAATTAAATGCAATGATTTAGGAGCTATCTTGCCTGTGCATATTCTTGGAGTGTTAGTTGTGAAATTAGCTTTTATGAATTAGTGCAAATAGTGAATCATAGTAACTCGGGTTACAAATGCACCATGGAGTTGCACTTTAATGCATTTTAAGCTTTGCTGTTTTGTTGATTCGAAAACTTATTATTGGTTTATAAGTAATGCCAATGTGCACATATGATGTAGCCATTCTGTTTGGATTCCAGCACTTCATTTTACATGTATTGTAGTGTTCATCTGGTTGAAAGTTAGATTATATTTTTCAGCATATTACTATAGTTACCCATTTTAGAAGACATTTTCTTATTGCACACGATTAACATTGTGACAGTAGTGTCATTGGTTTTCTCCCTAGCATGATTATGTTGAATGCCAATATTCCAGTTACATTATATATATGTTATTAAATTCATATGTTATAGATATTATACATAGTATGCAACATTGGATTTGTGTGGAACTGTTTTCATTAGCGGAGCAAAAGTACACAAAAAATAATCTACCTTATTGTAACTAAAATGTAAGTTACCCATAAAGAAATAAATAACTAATTGTTTATAAAACTTACAGAATTAACTTCTTGTTTATAGAACTCATGGATACAGCCATATCACCATGGTTGTGCAAAATTCAGAATTTCAGAATTAACTGCCTTTCAAGTCATGACTTGGAATTTGAATTGAATTGGCCCCTCCTCACAGATAGTTAAATTGGAATTTGAAATGATAGGATGTAGAATTTACAGAATTTGGAATTCAAATAAATGTAACACTACACAACTCTGTTTGTTCAAGACTTTGTGTCTCATTTTGTAACAAATAGTGATGTTATAATTTTTTACTTTATTAGTAGAATACATTTTTATAATTTTTTTTACTTATAAACCAAACCTTTCTCCTCTCTGAATAATATCCAAATCCAAATTTAGGAATTGAATTGGAATTGAATTAACATTCCTTTTACAATTCTGAATGGTGCACAAGCCTGAATTATATCACAGCCATGCTGATATTCAGTACAACAGCACACTTTCGCGCTTGATATTGCTTAACTATTTTATTTATACTCTCTGTGTAACTAACTAAATACATAACTAAATAAAATAAGTACAAAATAAAAAAATTATATCCAAAGCTAACCTACAAAATCCAAAATCATAGAACACAGTCTGTTGTTCCTATTTAGAAAGTTCTTTAGTTGCTTGCTTCAGAGTCTCCATACCCAAGTTATAACCAAGTTATAATAGCCTAATAACTTTTGGCAAGTGATTTACAGCAGTTCAAGCTTTTTTTGTATAGATTAGCTCATGTCTCCACAAAGCAGGCAACATTTTTGTGAGGTACCAGGCAGAGCCTGCCGAAGCAGAAAAGTGAAAACATTAAGCCCAGATGGGGTTGACCAAAGATTGAGTGAACCCTTAATTAGCCAAAGTACCTCTGACCCGACCAGAAATAAGCAAAGAATCAGCTCAAGAGATGAAGACAAAGGCAAACACAGTTCTACCACACACCCACTCAGTGCTAATTCAAGCAAGAATGCTTATAATTAGGCCTGCTGTTCCCATTCTTAAAATTTTTTATGAGGGGAAAAAATCTGACTGCTTTGAAATGGTGACAGGACAGAATCCTATCTGCAGGGTTTAACGGGATGATCAACAATGTGAAAATTAAAGCTCACAATTCACTTTGAAACTTTGACTTCTTTTCTGCTAAGTTGATTTCACAACATGGAGGCTTACAGTTATGAGGAAACTAAAGCCTGTTTCTTTTATGTGTGGATGTCTGCAGACTTCAAGTAAAACAAATTACCATAAAAAGACATTATGATGGGCATTCACAATGCTTTTAATGTGTTTCTGGTTGAAACAGAATATTCAGCAGGAAATAATGTAGTGCAGGATTTTATTTTATTTAGGGATTTGATTGGATGAAACCCAATTGGCTATAATATTATTGGTTAATATAATAATTTTTATAATTTCCAAGGTGGCAAAAGTTGACATTTTGATGAAAAATTATATACTTTTGTTTTTTAATGATTCTTCTTCTTTTGGTATAACATTATGTGACATGATAAGGAACATGTATTAATAGGATAAACCTAAAATTAAAACAAAAAATCCATTAATTTACAAGTAGGTTGTTCTAATCCTGTATGATTTTCTTTATTCCATGGAACTTGTAAAAGATGTTAAGCAGAATGTTAGCCTCTCTCTTTTTTTCTATACAATGAAAGTGAATGGTGACTGAGGTTGTTATTCCTCAACATTGTGCCTAATATCTCCTTTTGTGTTCCACAGAAGAAAGAAAGTCAGATTGGTTTGAAACAACTTGAGGGTAAGTGAATGATGACAAAAAAATTAATTTGGGGGTGAATTAACCCTTTAAAGGGTTTCAACATATGTTAAACTCAATCGACAGCATTTGAGCCATATTGTTCATTACCACAAAAATTAATTTAGACTCCTCACACCTTTTCTTTAAAAAAAGCAAAAATCGAGGTTACAGTGAGGCACTTACAATGGAAGTGAATGTGGGCAATTTTGGAGGGATTAAAGGCAGAAATGTGAAGCTTATGATTTTATAAAAAGCACTTACATTAATTCTTATGCTAAAACTCATATATTATTTGAGATGCAACATTGTTTAAATTGTAATTTTTACAGTCATTTTTGGGTTTTAGTGTCTGTTGATATTACATTGTCATGGTAACGCAGTTGTAAAATTGACTATAACTTTACATAGAAAAGGTTAGTAAGTGATTTTATCACACTTAAATCATGTTTACATGCATATTGTTTATGAGTTGTGGCTATACTTATGAAATAGTATTTTAAAGTTCATATATTGGCCCCATTCACTTCCAGTGTAATTGCCTCACTCTGAGAAAAGCTGTTGTGGTAATCAATATTATGCCACAAATGCTGTCGATTGAGCTGAACATGTATTAAACCTGGGATATTCCTTTAAGGGTTGACAAATGAGTCTATTAGCTTTCTTAAGACAAATTGACATATCATTTTGCTTCATGACATGATGAGCATCCGCTCTCATAGCTTCACGTGACCGAATAAAATGCATATCAAGTTTGTTGCATGATACCACAGTAACTTCAACTTGAAGCCCGGATAATATTTTCCAAAAATGGATGACTTTTAAATACCATCAGATTTTAGCTCCACGTGCGAATGGCTTGCCGTTGTCTGCTTAGCTCGTTGGTGGTTAGGCTGACCTTTCAAACTGCGATGCTTCAGGACTCTGTCCGTGTGCGCACACAGCTCAAGCTTTGTGTAAAAGCTCTGGGAGATACACTCGAGGCGTTGTACTCTGTCAAAACCTAGACAGCAGAGAAAGAGCTTTTGTTCTGTGAAAAAAAGGGGCTGGCCTGTTCTGAGAATTAGTGTATTGTTATGTATACCCTGTCTTGTTTCACTGTTGCCCTTTTGTTTGCCATTTTTGTCACTTTTGCATTTCTTAGTTTTCACTTTAGTCCCTTATGTAACTCCATAGTCTCTTTGTTAGCGTTTGTGTTTTCTGTCATTGTTTTCACCTGTCCTCATTAGTTTGCCTTTTGCTTCTGTTAATCACCTTGTTATCTTGTTTGAGTTCTGTTCGTTCATTGGCCCCTTTTTCCCATGTTTATGTATTTTTACCCTGTTTCTTTGTTCAGTCCTTGTCTATCGTTGTTTGATGTTAGCCTGGTGTGTGTTTCCTTCCCGAGTCCTCTGTTTGTTTACATCGTGTTTAGTTTACAGTTTTTATGTTTGATTTCCCCATTGTGGGTTGTTCCTTTGTGTTTACCTGTTTGCTAATTAAATAAAGTTTAGACTGCGTTTGGATCCGCATCTCCTCGTCTGCCTCGTTACTCAAGCGTTACATGTATATTGTTTTTCAAACAAGTTTGTAGAGTTGCTCAAATGTTCGTTCAAAGGTTTTTGGTTTACAGTGAAGGTAGATGAAAACGCCTAATTGTGCAACAACAGAAATTCTTTGTCGCTTGCCCAGGGATTTTCATAATACATTCAAGCTTTGAAAAGGCAAATAATATGGCAATAAGAGGTTCAAATGCTTCAGTACCATTTATTTAAAACAATTCAAACTTTGGCTAAAAGTTGCACTTAACTGTAAATAGTTGAATCAGAATTGCATTTCTATTTTTTTCTTGGCTGTAATGTAAACATTTGGAAAAAGCCTACACATTATTGATTATTGATATGATTTCTAGGTTCTTTGGTGAGGTTTTTGGTTTCCTATCTGTCACTCACTCAAAGTTGTGTCGATGTAATGACACTAGGGGTCACTCGTGAGAGCCCGAGACACCTCTGATATTTGATAAAAGGCCCATGAGAATTGGCGAATGGTATTTGCATGCCCCTCCCCTGGACATACGGGTATAAAGGAGGGAATGCTGCGTACCGCTCATTAGATTTTCTCTTCAGTGCAGAACGGTCGATGGTTCAAGCTGAGCAAGCAATTTCCATCCCTCACCACTGCTGTATCCTTACGGCGCATTACAGCGTATTTCTACCCTCTTCTGGGACCCTGGGCCCCCGGGCACTTCAGCAGATCTAAAAGAGTATATTCTAAAAGAGCGTCAAACACCGGAACGTCTTTTTCCGGCTGTGTGTCATTCTGGTTGCGGTCGATATCTCCCGCCCTCTGATAGCCACGATCGTTGTCTTTTGTACCTGGGCGCCGCCCATGCTGAGATTTCTTTCGTGGATGCGTCAGATTCTCATTGCGAGGCCATGACCATGGCAACGTTGCGGTTGCGGCTCACTTTCATAGAAAGCAAGCCATCCCAGCCGCTCCCTGCCTCGGTCCTTCTACCTACGGGTATGAGGCCGGTATAGTGAGCGATGGGAGTGATTTTGGGACCACAATGGGACCACCTCTGCCGGTTAAATCCCTGCGGACCTCCTATTTCCCGGCACACTCGTTTGCTCCGGTTGGGTGCTCGGATGAGGGTGCTGGCTCGTCCCAGGGCGTGTTCGACCTCTTATTCGGTGCCCGTGAAGGTGATGAGCTTTCGACCGCAGCCATGGAGAGCGGTGTCCTGTCTGATGCGGAAATCTCTGCTGGGCTTCTGCCTTTACAGGTGGACGCTGAAATGACAGAAATGCTTTTACAGGCCACCTCGAGTGTCAGGCTGAAGTGGAACCCTCTGCTCTCCCCTGAACCCTTGCAGCTCGATGATTGGTATCTGGGCTCGCGGCGCCACTCACAGCCACGCCCTTCCCCAGTGCCTTTATTCCCGGAAGTGCACGAGAATCTGACGAGTTCGTGGGAGGCACCTTTCACTGCCCGGTCCCAATCTCTTGGCTCCACTGCTCTCACTACCCTCGATGGCAGCGGGGCCAGGGGTTACTCGTCGATGCCCCCAGTGCATAAGGTGCTCGCGGTGCACCTATGACTGTGGAGCACCGCCACCTGGCGCGGGAACACGAAGTTCCCATCCAAGGCCTGTAGGTTCACGTTGTCCCTGGCGGCCAGAGCCTATGGTGGCACTGGACAATCCGCCTCCACCCTGCACACCATGGCTATCCTGCAAGTACACCGAGCCAAGGTACTGAAAGAACTGTACGAGGGTAATTCACGGCAACTGTGGCTTATATCAATTGCCAAGCTGGTCTATGCTCCCCTCGCATGTCACAGTCTCCTCCTCTGGAGTCAACAGCACCTCAATTCGCTGCGAGCCACTCACATCCTCAACACTGTCATGACAGGTCACTCGCAAGGGAGAGTGGACTCCACCTTCAGGTGGTCCATTTGATTTGGAGTCGAAACGGGCAGGCACAGGTAGACCTGTACCTTTCCCCGGAATCCTCCCATTGCCCGCTCTGGTACGCCCTCACTGAGGCCCCCCTCGGTATAGACGCGCTGGCACGTCAGTGATTTTTCAGTATTAAATTCAAAGGCTGTTGTTTCACTTGATCTTTATAGTATGGAAAAGTATTCTATGGTATTTTGTATTTTCGTACTGCATATAAATAGCCTACCTTTGTCATATATAGCATAAACAGCTACATATCACAGGCAAATGAATATAACATACAAATTATTATTGAAGTAATATTTGAAGTTGGGTGAACATAGAATGCTAAAATGTACTCACTCTCATGTCGTTACAAACACATGACTTTCTTTCTTACACTGTAAAAAACTAATCATTAACCCGCTGCCTCAAATGGTTGAAATTTTAGAAAACTAAATTTTGCAACAACTAACTGTTTATCTTAAGTTGCATGGACAATTTTTTTCAAATAAATTGAATATTCTGGCAGCCTGTGTTACCAGGATGCATTGCAGCACCCACAGTTGTTATGATTTATTTTCTAATTAATTAACTCTAAATGCTAAATTTAAATCAGTTCTCTTTGCCAATGTTTTTATGAATAGTTAGATATCCATTAAAGCATGTGTTTACATTTATTTGTTTTATGTGCTGACCATTTAGGAGTAAAGTAGTACCAGAAGTTAAATAGCTGTATTCTGGTTTTTAAAAACATTAAACATTATCTGACTTAAAGTGAAGGAAAATATAAAAAGTTAATTTCTGTTTGATTGTAACACACACACAAGACGAGACAGTCACAATGTCGGGGTAAAACAGGCTTTATTCCAAAAGCAGGCAACAGTACAAAGGGGCAAATCCAGAGAAGTGTAGTCAAGGGGAGCGTGTGGTCGAAGCCGGGAGATCAGAATATAACAAAGGGGCAAATCCAAAGGAGCGTAATAAAGGGAAGCGTAAGGTCGAAGCCGGGGAATCAGAATATCATAAAACGAAACAAGCGAGAGGAAAAGACAGGGGAAGCTAGGGGAACACTAGAGCTGGCAAAGCGAAGGGGTAAACTAAACAATAACCAACAAGAGTGAAGCGAAAGGGCAGCGTATATATAGGGGAAAACGAACAGTGCAGGTGAGACTAATAATCTAGTGATTAGAACGAGTGCGGGTGAAACTAATACTCTGATGATTGTGAGCGAGCGCGAGAGCCAGAGGGGGCGGGTGCAACTAATAACAGAGAACATGAACGCTAACAAGGGGACTGTGGAGTTAAATAAGGGACGAAAGTAAAACTTACGGAAGACCAAAAGGGGCAAAATGGGCAAAGAAGCGGTAAGGGCAAAACGAGACAAGGTAAATGTTACATTGATATAAGCATTGTGAGCTTTGATCTGTTTATACTATCACTGGTAATGTTTGGTGAATGTGACTTATATGTCCAAAATTTCCAGCAATTTTAACAACTGTAAAGGAGGCTGTCTTATAGACACACAATCCTCAATAATGGTGACCACTAAAAACATAAAGTAAAAAGATAAGCTCTTTAAGGTTTAGTTCACCCAAAAATTAAAATGATCCCATAATTTACTCACCTTCAAGCTATCCTAGGTGTATATTACTTTCTTCTTTCAGCCAAACATAATCAGAGTTATATTAAAATATATCCTGGCTCTTCCAACCTTTATAATCGGAGTGAATGGTACCTTAGATTTTGAAGCCCAAAAAAGTGCATCCATCCATCAAAAAAGTAAACTATACGGCTCCAATGGGTTAATAAAGGCCTTCTGAAGTGAAGCGATGCATTTTTGTAAGAAAAATATCCATATATATATAACTTTATAAACTATAATCACTGGCTTCCGGTAACGGTCGTCCACGCATTCACTGGCTTTCTCTATCCTCTGCGCTTCAGCGTTCGTCACTTCTCATTGGAGCTTAGACTATGCCTACGTCATACACCGGAACACCGGAATATGGATATTTTTCTTACAAAACACATTGCCTCACTCAGAAGCCCTTTATTTAACCCCCTGGAGCCGTATGGATTACTTTTTTGATGGAAGGATGCACTTTTTAGGCTTCAAAATCTAAGGTACCATTCATTCTGATTATAAAGCATGGAAGAACCAGGATATTTTTTAATATAACTCTAATTGTGTGTGGCTGAAAGAAGAAAGTCATATACACTGAGGAGGGCTTGAGGGTGAGTAAATTGGGTGAACTAAACTTTTAACATCATCACACAACAAATAATTAACAATTATGACAAAAACAACAGCATACTGTAACTGAACTAGCTAACTCAACTTTGATACAACTAAACACCAAATACTAAACACTTTTTTTTTTTTTTTACAGAGTATGTGGAACACAAAAGGAGATGTTTTAATGAAGATAGCCTTTCGTCATTTCAATACAATAACAGTGGATAATGCCTCCCTTTACAGCTTTAAAAAGGAACCAAAAATATCAAAGTAGTCCACGTGACTCGTGTGTTATGTATACCTTGTCTTGTTTCACCGTTGCCCTTTGTTTATCATTTTTGTCATTTTTGTAATACCTTAGTATTCACTTTTGTCCCTTCTTAGCTCCATAATCTCCCTGTTAGCTTTCGTGTTCTCCGTTCATTGTTTTCACCTGCCCTCGTTAATTTACCATTGGTTTCTGTCTATCACCTTGTTATCTTGTTTTGAGTTCTGTTTGTTCATTGGCCCCTTTGTCCCATGTTTATGCATTTATACCCTGGTTCTTTGTTCAGTCCTTGTCTATCGTTGAATGTTGTCATGCCTGGTATGTGTTCCCTGCCCGAGTTCTCAGTTTTATGTTTATTTCCCCATTGAGGGTTTTCCTTTGTGTTTATTGGTTTGTCTGTTCAATAAAGTAAGTTTGCATTTAGATCCGCTCTCCTCGTCTGCCTTCGCTGCCTCCATTCGTAACAGAACGATAGACCACACATGGATCTAGCAGCCTACTCTGCGAATTACCGGCTCCTCAGCCTCAAGCAGGGGCACCGCCCTTTGGAGGACCACGTCCAAGAGTTTCTGAAGCTGGCAAACATCTCTGACTTCCCCGACTACGCTCTGGTGGCATTCTTCCGGGGTAATTTGAACGAGTCCCTGAGGGAACTGTTGCCGCCGGCGAAGCGTGGCTGGACACTCTTCAGTTTTGTGGAGGAGACCCTGCGAGTCAGCGGATCGCCGCTCACAGTGGACGTTCTGGAGGATGATGCTACCGATCCTCCCACGAAGATACTCCCCCTCTCCGCCACGATTCGTCTCTCCACGCCCGTCCTGACCTACACGCTGCTAACTTCGTTCGCTTCAGAGCCGGCGCGCTCAACTTCGTCTGCCCAGAGGAGGAGGAGAAGACAGGCTTCCGCCTCCCGGTCCACGCCTGCCACGGTCTGCGAGCCAGAGCCCACGCCTGCCCCGGTCTGCGAGCCAGAGCCCACGCCTGCCACGGTCTGTGAGCCAGAGCCCACGCCTGCCCCAGTCTGCGAGACAGAGCCCACGCCTGTCGCTGTGAGTGAGCCTGCGCCCACCATGGTGAGCGAGCCTGCGCCCACGTCAGCCATGGTCAGCGAGCCTGAGCCCTCGTCAGCCACGGTCAGCGAGCCTGAGCCCTCATCAGCCACGGTCAGAGAGCCATTAGCCCCCGATGTCAGTGAGCAAGCGCCTGTCGCCTCAGCCATCAGTGAGCCAGTGCCTGTAGCCTCCGATGTCAGTGAGCCAGCGCCTGTAGCCTCCGATGTCAGTGAGCCAGCGCCTGTATCCTCCGATGTCAGTGAGCCAGTGCCTGTAGCCTCCGACAGCAGTGAGCCAGCGCCTGTAGCCTCGACCGTCCCTGAGCCAGCGCCTGTGGTCTTGTCCGTCCCAGTGCCAGTAGCCATGACCGTCCACGAGTCAGCGCCTCCCGAGCTTTCCAGAGCTCCGTCTCCCGAACTTTCCAGAGCTCCGCCTCCCGAGCTTTCCAGAGCTCTACCTTCCGAGCTTCCAGAGCTTTCCAGAGCTCCGCCCTTCGAGCTTTCCAGAGCTCTGCCTCCCGAGCTTTCCAGAGCTCTGCCTTCCGAGCTTCCCGAGCTTTCCAGAGCTCTGCCTCCCGAGCTTTCCAGAGCTCCGCCTTCCGAGCTTTCCAGAGCTCCACCTCACGAGCTCCCCGAGCTTTCCAGAGCTCCGCCTTCCGAGCTTTCCAGAGCTCCGCCTTCCGAGCTTCCTAGAACTCTGCCTTCCGAGCTTGCGAGAGCTCCGCCTTCCGAGCTTTCCAGAGCTCTGCCTCCTGAGCTTCCCGAGCTTTCCAGAGCTCCGCCCTCCGAGCTTCCCAGAGCTCCACCTCTCAAGCCTCTCGAGCCTTCCAAGGCTCCGCCCCTCCAGCCTCTCGAGCCCCTCGAGCCTTCCACGGCCCTTCTCCCCGAGCCCCCTACGGCTCCGCCTCTCGAGCCCCCTACGGCTCCGCCTCTCGAGCCTCCTACGGCTCCTCCTCCAGAGCCTTCTACGGCTCCACCTCCAGAGCCTCCTACGGCTCCACCTCCAGAGCCTTCTACGGCTCTACCTCCCGAGCCTCCTACGGCTCTGCTCCCAGAGACTCCTGAGCTTTCTAGGGCTCTGCCTCTCGAGCCTCCTACGGCTCCGGCTCTCCAGCTTCCTACGGCTCCGCCTCTCGAGCCTCCTACGGCTCCGCCTCCCGAGCCTCTTACGGCTCTGCTCCTAGAGACTCCAGAGCTTTCTAGGGCTCCGCCTCTCGAGCCTCCTACGGCTCCACCTCCAGAGCCTCCTACGGCTCCGCCTCCCGAGCCCTCTAGGGCTCCGCTCCTCAAGTCACTCGAGCCTTCCAGGGCTCCGCCTCTCGAGCTTCCCGAGCCTCCCAGGGCTCCGCCTCTCAAGTCTCTCGAGCCTCCCAGGGCTCCGCCCTTCAAGTCAC
Source organism: Xyrauchen texanus (assembly GCF_025860055.1). Taxonomy (NCBI): domain Eukaryota; kingdom Metazoa; phylum Chordata; class Actinopteri; order Cypriniformes; family Catostomidae; genus Xyrauchen; species Xyrauchen texanus. The sequence continues at coordinate 36,402,797 of NC_068288.1, forward strand.
TCGAGTCTTATAGGGCTCTGCCTCTCAAGCCTCTCGAGCCTTCCAGGGCTCCGCCTCTCAAGCCTCTCGGGCCTTCCAGGGCTCCTCCTCTCAAGCCTCTCGAGCCTCCTATGGCTCCGCCTCCAGAGCCTTCCAGGCCTCCGCCTCTAGAGCCTCCTATGGCGCCACCTCCATCGGCTCTGCTGCCAGAGCCTTCCAGGTCTCTGCCTCTAGAGCCTCCTACGGCACTAACTCCCTCGGCTCCGCCACCTGACCCCGCCCCTGTCCGGTGGCCTCCTCCCAGGGCTCCTGACCCTGTTCCTGACCTGTGGCCTCCTCCCAGGCCTCCTGAACCTGCCCCTGTCCGGTGGCCTCCTCCCAGGGCCCCTGACCCTGTTCCTGACCTGTGGCCTCCTCCCAGGCCTCCTGACCTGGCCCCTATCCTGTGGCCTCCTCCCAGGCCTCCTGACCCTGTTCCCATCCTGTGGCCTCCTCCCAGGCCTCCTGACCCAGTCCCTGTCCTGTGGCCTCCTCCCAGGCCTCCTGACCCGGTCCCTGTCCTGTGGCCTCTTTCCAGGCCCCCTGACCCAGTCCCTGTCCAGTGGCCTCCTCCCAGGTTCCCCAAACCTATCCTTGCCCTGTGGCCAGCTCCCAGACCACCTGAACCTATCCTTGCCCTGTGGCCAGCTCCCAGACCTCCTGAACCTCCCTCGGTTCTGCCTCCTGAGCCTCCCCCGGCTCCCCCTCCCAACCCTCCCCCGGCTCCACCTCCAGTGGCTCCCTCAGCTCCGCCTTCTGAGCCTCCTAAGCCATTGCCTCCCTCGGCTCCGCCGGCTTCCCCAGTGGCCAATCCTCCTCCCAGGCCCCCTGAACCAGTCCTTGCCCCACGGTCATCTCCTAGGCCACCAAAACCGGCCTCTGTCCTGTGGCCACCTCCCAGGTCCCCTGAACCGGCCCTTGGCCCACGGCCATCTCCCAGGCCACCAAAACCGGCCTCTGTCCTGTGGCCTCCTCCTAGGCTCCCTGAGCCGGTCCTTGCCTTATGGCCAGCCCCCGGGCCATCTGAACCTGTCCCTGCTCGGTCGATACCTCCCTGGCCCCCTAAACTTGTCCCTTTGTGCCCCCAGGGACTGCCTAATTGGCCCCGTGGACTGTATCATTTCCCTTTGTGCCCCCGTGGACTGTCTCATTTCCCCTCGTTGCCCCCCTTGGACTTCCTGCCTGCCCTTTGTGCCCCCTTGGACTTCCTGCCTGCCCTCTGTGCCCCTTGGACTGCCTTCTTGCTCTTGTGCCCCCCCTGGTCTGCCTGTCTGCCCCTGGTGCCATCATTTTGTTTTCTGTGGTGTTTTTGTCTTTGTTTTTTTTTCTTCTTTAGGATCGTCTGGGATCCAGTCCTTTGAGGGGGCTCTGTTATGTATACCTTGTCTTGTTTCACTGTTGCCCTTTGTTTATCATTTTTGTAATTCCTTAGTTTTCACTTTTGTCCCATTTTTAGCTCCATAGTCTCCCTGTTAGCTTTCGTGTTCTCCGTTCATTGTTTTCACCTGCCCTCGTTAATTTACCATTGGTTTCTGTCTATCACCTTGTTATCTTGTTTTGAGTTCTGTTTGTTCATTGGCCCCTTTGTCCCATGTTTATGCATTTATACCCTGGTTCTTTGTTCAGTCCTTGTCTATCGTTGAATGTTGTCATGCCTGGTATGTGTTCCCTGCCCAAGTTCTCAGTTTTATGTTTATTTTCCAATTGAGGGTTTTCCTTTGTGTTTATTGGTTTGTCTGTTCAATAAAGTAAGTTTGCATTTAGATCCGCTCTCCTCGTCTGCCTTCGCTGCCTCCATTTGTAACATCGTGCATCATATTCCTAGTCTTCTTTAAGCATTCGGCAATTTAAATAAACTTTTAGCAGAAATCTTGACTGTTAAATACTCATGAGCACTATTAGAGAAGCTTGTTCGAACATAGCCTCATGAGAATTTGTCATATTACTACGAGGTGGCAAAATCGTATGACATATACATCAACCAATCGCATACAATTCACAAACACGCATTCGGAACGTGGAAGTGTTGCTTTCTTTCATATTACATATCAGAGCTTTTAACATTAATATCAAGGTTATGTTTACGGCCTTGGTTGGGTAAGGTGTTATACTCCATGGTTAGGTTTAGGGATAGGGTTTTGGTTAAGGGATAAAGTTACGAAAACACATTTTTTGATTAATAGTACTCACCACGTACTATTGAGATTAATTCTCGTGCGATCAGGTTGGCTTGCTCACAGTGGCTGGGATGTTCATGTGAAAACTTGTGTTGTGTTTAGTGCTAAAACACTATTCGTTTAAAGGAAGAGTTCACTCCAAACTGAAAATTCTCTCATTATTCACTCACCTTGATGGCATCCCAGATGTGTATGACTGTCTTTCTTCAGCAGAACAAAAATAAAGATTTTTAGAAGAAGATAGAGCTCTGTCAGGTCCTTTTAATGCAAGTAAACGGGTGCCAGCACCTTGATGGTGCAAAAGTCACATTTTAGGCTACATAAAAGTAAATCATGCAACTCCAGTCAATACATGAATGTCTTCTTTAGCAAATCAATTATTTTGATACGACTGGAGTCCTGTGGATTACTTTTATGCTGCCTAAATGTGACTTTTGGTCCGTGAAAGTACTGGCACCCATTTACTTGCATAATAAGGACCTGACAGACTGACATTTAACTGACATTCGTGTTCTGCTGAAGAAAGACAGCATTTTAATTTTTGGGCAAATTATTCCTTTAAGCTGTTATCTATTTCAAATAATATTTTCTTATAATTTAAAAATATATAAATATATAAAAATATAATATGTCTTGCACTCTCGTTTTTTGCTTAGTGAGTTGTTGTTGCACACACACACGCACGCACGCACGCACGCACGCACACACACACACACACACACACACACAAAAGGGTTTCACTTAATATCATCTTTGAAGGTTAAAAACTTGGGTCTGCTAACTGACATTGCCCACATTATTAGCCATAAGGCTATCTGCATTCAGATCAGCAGAGTAATCTTGGATTTGTAAGCAATGCATTATATACTGTCATGAGAGTGACCAATTGCCTTTTATTTCTAAATGTGTCCGACTATAAAGTCATCATTCATTCTGTTTTTGGCCTGTGTGGCCTCTCTGACTTCTGACACCATGACAAATATTTGTGCTCTCAACACCCACATTATGGTACACAGTGTATTCAGTTCTGCCCTAGCCCCCCAGCTGTTATAACCAGTCTGTTTCAGACACATAATTAGACTAATTTATATCAGACTTGACTAGGGACAGTAGTCCAGCTGCAAACATAAGCAGTTTTGTCTGTCAATAAACAAGTGTATTTTGTTAATCCCTTGTAAAATGTTCAATGTTTCCCATTCTGGTCCAATGCTGGTACATTCTCGTTAATGTGTCTTGCCACAGGCCCAATAGTACATTGCACGAATGTGGCTGGAGAAAAAGCTAGTGCGTTGTGGCTATCTTTATGAGGACTTTGCATAAACATGATGATTTTTATACTGTACAAACTAGAGATTATATCCCCTAGCCCTAACCCTCACAAAAAAACTTTCTTCATTTTTACATTTTCAAAAAAACATTGTTTAGTATGTTATTTAAGCGAAACCACTTTTATAGCATAATACCCTTGTAATTACCAGTTTGTAACCTAAAAAAATCATCCTCGTAAACCACCCAGTCTGCAGTTTAAATCACTCAGATAGCATAGATAATCCATATATTTATGCTTATATTTTACAGATGTGGTCATCAATACATTGTCAGTGTCTTCATTCATTCATTCGTTTATTCGTTCATTTGTTCATTTGTTCATTCGTTCGTTCATTCAGTCAATTAATCCAATCACTCATTCATTCATAAAATAAGATGTCTGAAACAAGCCTGTTCAATTCTGTCAAATCCCATGACTCAGCTTGACAGGTTCTGCTTTGCCTTAATGGGGCTTTGCTCTGCTCAAGGGGTGGAAGTCAGCACTGATATTAAGATTTACAGATTCATAGCATTCACTTTAAAGCTTAGCCATTCTAAGGCCAAAAATAGACAACAATGGCATCCTTATGATGCCTGGAATTGTGCTAACCAAAAGTGTAGTTCAAGCTAATTTAAGTTTTTCCATTTACCAATATATATATATATATTTCAATTTTAATGCCCTCTGCATTTGATAACATTTGTTTGCTGTTCTGGAGTAGCTGTCACACCCCTTTGCAGCAAAAGGCTCCAAGCAGTTAAATCATCTGATTTGAGAACAACTTCTTGAATATATCTTCAAAAAGACTGGGATCAAGACTTGTCACTAACCCCTTTAGAATAGCCCAGCATTTGTTCTTTAACCTTTCTGTTTTGCATTTGAAATGTGTATAAGGAGAAGTCTGTACTAACCCATATTCAAACCACTGCCCCCAGTGGCAGAAGCTAGTGTTGTTAAAGTTGGCATGAAACGGAAGTTGTATTTCAATAAGTGCAATGGCTTATTGAACAATAAAAATATATAGGGTGGGGACTTGAGGTTATCCATCAGTTGTTGATTACATTTTGAAAAGTGTGTGTTGCATGCTGAAATGTAGGCATATCTGAATGTGAGTTTGCAGTCAAAACACACACACACACACACACACACACAACACACACACACACACACACACACACACACACACACACACACACACACACACACACACACACACGTTGGTCTACCTTTCATTATGAGGACTTTCCATAGACATAATGATTTTTATACTGTACAAACTATATATTCTATCCCCTAAACCTAACACAACTTCTAAACCTAACCCTCATAAAAAACTTTCTGCATTTTTACATTTTCAATAAAACATAGTTTAATGTGTTGTTTAAGCTATTTAAATTATGGGGACACTAGAAATGTCCTCATAAACCATATTTATAGCATAATAACCTTGTAATTACCAGTTTGTAAACTAAAAGTGACAGTTTCCGGGGAAATTGAGCAGTGATCTCCACACACTAATGATCTAACCGATAACATTAATGCATAACTAGCCCATAAATGTACACAGCTTTTTTGCCTACGAAGTGGCTGTAGCCATTGAGAAACGAGCAAGTAAAAGATCACAATTTTACAACATTTCGAATCACAATACACTAAACTTAAAGGGAAAAAAGAACACTTACTCGTGCTGTAAATCCCAATACACCTTCAAAATATGCCGGCATTAAAAAATATGAATAAACTCCAGCCACATTCTCCACTCCGAAGCGATCACCTCTGGAAGCATTCACACATTAAATACAGCAAATTTGCATTTTTCCTTCTTAAAATGTGAATTCGAGCCAGCATGCCAGTAACCAAGGTACACAATAACTCCCTAGGGGGCACCATCTTACCTTAGGGCAGACATGGGGACTTGTGACTTGGTGACTTGGACTCGAGTCGACTCGAGTCGCTATTTTTATGACTTGTGACTTGACTTGACAAAAAATAAAATACTTGAGACTTGACTCAGACTTGGAAGTTAAAGACTCGGGACTTGACTTGACTTGAGACACGAAGACTTGAATGACTTGAGTGTTAATGACATCATGTTTTCAATTTGAATATAAAATATGTACATTATTTTAAAAAATAAAGTTGATCCAGCTGGAGCGCAGGCTGAGAATAGTTTTGTCATGACTGGATCACGACACTATAGGCTATCATCAGCCATGCCCTCTCGTACCTTACGCACACCACGCCCACTTAGATCAGATAACACATCAACATGTCAGCCGGAGGGTAACGTTACCGAGGGTCATCGCTTCGGCTTCAAAAATTATTATCAAGATGGCAAAAGACGAACAGCGCTTTGCAAGACATGCAACGTTAAGATCGCGGACAGCCAGACGACAACCTCCAATTTCGATCCGCCATTTGAAGAGCCATTCTGCCCAGTAAGTGCTTGTCAATTTGTTAATTTTATCTGGTTAGTTGGTAGTTAGCTAATGTAATAATAGCAGGGTTCCCACGGGTCCTTGAAATCCTTGAAAGTTTGTGAATCTGAAAAATAAAATTCAAGGCCCTGGAAAGTTCTTGAAAATAAACATACATAGATACAGGTCCTTGAAAGTGCTTGAATTTATTTTGTGCAAGAAGTTTTCTGGAAAAAAAAAAATCTGTCCATTAATTTTTTATTTCGCCAACACTTCGTGGCTTATGCTGCATACTAGCCTGCTTGATTTACGTTAGTTACGCGCATTTATGTTAAGTGTTTCCCGTGCGAGGTACTTTGTTTTGTACGTTGCCATGACGTTCACGCGCGCTGGTACCTCAAGGTGCAATACCTTTTAAAAGAGGTAATGACTAATGGATATACTCTGAGTGTGTGTGTGTGTGTGAGTGAGTGAGTGAGTGTGGGTGTGGGAGTGTGAGAGCGCGAGAGACGAGAGTGAGTGTGTGTGTGTGTGTGTGTGAGCGCGAGAGTGAGTGAGTGTGGGTGTGGGAGTGTGGGAGAGAGAGTGAGTGTGGGTGTGAGAGTGAGTGTGTGAGAGAGTGTGTGTGTGTGTGAGAGAGAGTGTGTGTGTGTGAGAGAGTGTGTGTGTGTGAGAGAGAGTGTGTGTGTGAGAGAGAGTGTGTGTGTGTGTGTGTGTGTGTGTGTGTGTGTGTGTGTGTGTGTGTGTGTGTGAGAGAGAGTGTGTGTGTGTGAGAGAGGGAGTGTGTGTGAGAGAAAGAGGAGAAATGTAACAAAGTTTAATGTATGTAACTGTGTTTGAGAGAGAGAGAGAGAGGGAGGTGTTCAGAGTGGAGTCTGTTGGATGTTAAGCTGTTATTTGTTTTATGGACTCAATGTTGAAAATTTAAAACATTTCAAACACTGTTGGCAGAAGTGAAAAATAAATAATTTTATGAAGTTACAATTTTGTTTGATTCCATGATGTAATTTACTGACAGTTACTTATATCTTGTCTTTTCACTTTATTATGATCAGATTCTGCAGGTAAAATTACAATAATAAGGTGACTTGACTTGGACTTGACTTGACACAGCCTGTGACTTGACTTGGACTTGACTTGACATAGCCTGTGACTTGACTTGACTTGACTTGCCCAAGAAAAAAATACTTGGGACTTACTTGAGACTTGAAGGTTAAGACTTGAGACTTACTTGAGACTTGCACATGTGTGACTTGGTCCCATCTCTGCCTTAGGGGGGCACCAGAAACACCACCGGCTGATCTTGCACGTTTTACTTTATTCAAGGACCTGATAGCAGTTGCGAAATACAGACGATCACAGACAGGGGCGAAAATTTCATCAACATGTTGGGGGGACAATAAACATAACAATTCTCAAGAGCAATTTTTGAAGGGGACACCAAGGTTTTTTTTGTTGTTACCTCGTTTGCATTTGTATTATTTTATTTCTTAAACAATTATTTTAAGAAAATATCATTAAATTATTTGGCCAGTGCCGGCCCAGTGTAGCATTCTTGCTTCTAAATTCTGAGAGTTTGTGCATTCAAGACAACTTGTTCCAGAGGCAGATTAGCAAAGCCACAACTATCATGGTTTTTTACTTTATTGTACGTCTCCATCATAAAAACAATGTATAAAAAGTCTCTCTGATGAACAATTAAGTTATGGGTAGTTGAATTATTTCAATGAATAGCAGCAGAGAATATAGTACTCTTGAGTTTTAGCTGCCTTGAGTAACCAAAAAAATGTCACCAACTCCTCAAGGATACTATTGTTGACTTGCACCTCCCTCAAGCAGTCTCCTGTGCATAGAGGATAAAACTTATTCCTACACAAAATTTATGATACTTTCCATAGACACGGTAGCCCTAGGCATTTAGAGAATACTGCTTCTCTTTAACAGGAACTCTTTTTTTGGGTCAAAGGATGATGGTACCAATGAGAGTGAGGAAAAGAACATAGACTTTCCCTTACGCTGTAAGAACAAGGAGAGTGCATTTATATTCTCTAAGGTCTTTATGGTCCTGAGGGTACTGTCTATGTAGCACCTCTCTGTTTACAGATCCCTGGCGTGACTCATTTTATGATGTGTAGCTACCATTATATGTAGATATACACATAAACACACACACACATATTGCACAAAGGATTTGGATGGTTGTAAGCCAATAAGTAATCCCTTTTTACAATGCTTGCAAGGCAGAATTGTATTTCTATCAGGAAGACACGCAGGCTTGAGTGAGGTTTAAGATGCCAATTATTTGATGAATGTAAAACAGAAAGCAATGTCTCTCCTCCAATGATAGTAGGCAGGGGCGAGGAGCCTACCCCCGTGCGGGACGGGGCTCAACTGGTGGTGGTGGGGTGGTGGAGGTTGCCGTGTTAGCACACTGAAACAGCAATGTGATAGATTGTGAGCAGACTTATAAAGCAATAGCTTACATGTGATTGGCTAGGAGTTACCCAGCTAATGATGTGATGATGTACAGCTGCTAGTCTTCCCACTAGAACTACGCTGTGCTTACATTTATACCAAAAATGTGCTGGTTATTAATTTTTCGAACCCTGTAGAACTAAGTATTAAATTACACCAATGAACTTGTTAAACTCTGATACATTTTTGTGCTGCCACCTGAAATTTTTCAACTCAGATTTAAAAGTACGCCATTCGTATACACGGTGGACTAATTGTAAATATCTGGTCTAACTGTTTTCAGAAAACCCCCCAAATAAAAGTTATTCATAAATAATATTTTATGTGTATATATTCATGTAAAAGCATGTAATACTGGTTCTATTCACTCACTTTGAAAAGTCTTACTTCATTCTACTAGATGTCAGCAAGCAGTAGGAAAATACTTTTTTCTCTATCACATTCCATCACAACTCACAGATCTGAAATGTAGGTGGTGCTTGAATGCATTTTAACCATCACAGATGTGCTCTTCCGTAGACATTCAGTCTAATTTTTGGTTTATCCACCACCCTCATTGTTTCATTGAATATTTCGGCTCATGGGTGGTCTAGAAGTTCATGATAGTTGCCATTAGAAAGCTGAGATCCTCATCTTTGCTACAATATATAATGTTTTATCATCAATAATCTGAAAAAAATTTTTATGATCATTTGTTTTGCATTCTTTTCCTGCTGGATGATATATTTTGTTCTGGAAATCTATGATAAAACATTAGATTATTTAGCAAAGCAAGATTACATAGAAGTAAAAAAAAAAAAAATGGCTCAATTTTTAGACAAAAGGTAAAAGCATATATAAAGTTTGTAGCTATTTGTGGTTTACAGCAGCAATGACCAGTGCATAAAAGAGACATATGTATTTGATGTCTTACAGAAATCATATTTAATTTTGTGATTTTTAAAAAAATCTTTCGAACTGTGGTATTAGGCCAACAAACTAAAATATACAGTCACATTCCAGAGAATGAGAGCTTTCATTTGTAATATGACTTGTCTATTTAAGTGCCATAAGACTTTTGTATTCATATTTAATATTTCTAACCCATTACCTCTAGGGGGTGTTAATTTGTGATGAGCCTTCTATGTAGATTCAGGCCTTTTATGTAGACAGGGACTTTAACGTTTTAAATGTAAACTTTTTTTGCGAAATAGCCAAAATGCAACCTACCATTGTATATGTGAACACAATTACTACCTGGTTCCTATGGGACCAGAACCAATGTTTTGTATGTTGCTCAGGCAATGTGCAATCAGTGCGCCAAAAGAAAAGCTGAAGTTGGAATGACGCGAAAATGTCTAATGGGGGTGCTGCTTGTCAGTAATCCGGCACAATGGGGTTGATTTCAGGGTACATTAACTTTCTCGATCTTGATTTCTCATGTGATTATGTTGATTTACAGACACCTTTACACTGCAAAGGGACTTTGTGTTGATTCATGTGTGCTATGTGTCATGACAACAGCAAAGCACCACTGATGCAGTTTTGCATGTACACATAACCAAAGCATGCTTCCATTCTGTTATTCCATCCTCTAATGAAAATGAAAAATTTCAAATCTGTTGTTATTCATATATTAAAATCCCACAGTGATTCTGATTATTTCCTCTGCTGCAGGGTCTCTGGAAAACAACCAGTTCTTTGTGGATAAACATACAGTACAGTCCCTGTAGTTTACCATAAGGGAAATGTTCTTTTTCAACAAGTACATGTCTTGTGGTATCATTATGTAGAAAAAGATCCATAGCTTAAAATTTTAATAAAATCAGGAAGCTAGTTAATTTGTTTATGCTTGACTGTTTTCAAAAGCGTGCCATGAGAGTGTAAATAGTACTGCATAGATTCAAAATTGTGTCAGTGTACTGTGGTTAGCACCATAAACAAATACATATTTATTTTGTGTCTTAACTGTAAAATGCATTAAGGCTAGAACCCTGAGAGCCATCAGTGATTCAGTGTGGATCTCTGCCATACATGTGCAAGTACTGATGATGTGAGGTCCCCAATACAGGGATGTCGGAGTTACCCCTCTGTTTGCCTAAAGAACATTTTAGCTTTGTTAAGACAGCCAAAGGGGAAAATAAATGCATAAGAATTCAAAGGTCTGGATTGGAAAAGAAAGAAAAAAATAAAACCTTTAAACTAGCTAAAGGATTTACTTATTAGTAATTTTGACCATTAAAGGCTAGATCATTGTTATACCATATAAGCACCTTAATAGTATTGTTTTACATGCCCATACATAAGAACAAGTGACAATTGCATGTGTTTAGTTTGTTATTATTAACAAATTTAAGCAGGCTGCTACTTGTATCCAGTAAATGTGAAGCATACAGTCTCAAGCACTTTTGTTAATGGCAATCATTTTATACATGATTAATGCATTTCATTATAATGAAGCAACAATGAGCATTTCTTTTATATAATCATATATAATATATCATATATATAATTCAGTGCCCTTATTGAGTCTGTTAAACAATTGATTATTTAATCGATTAAGGAACACTTAAACAACCCATTGGTTTAATGGAATTAAATTATGAAATCTGTTCTGGAATGAGCACCTGCGGCAGGTAAGAAGTGCATTTTAATCTCTGAACGAGCGTTCCGCCCTTATTAAAAATAGGCCATAGGCATGTACGTATTAACAGTTTTGGGTTACTTGGATAACTGTACTAATATGACTATGTTACATGATTGAAAAAACCCATTTGTTACAACAGTATTTCAACTATCCATTCACATGCAGTTTGGCTTATGGTTGTTAACTATATTTAAATGTGTATTTATGTTTTTGAGCTAATGCTTTGTCATCACTAGTCATATATACAGCATGCATATTGTGTTGTGCTAGGTATACGCAAGTAACTTTTGGTTACGTATGTAAACTCCGTTCCCCGAGGGAAGGAACGACACGTGGTGTCGGAGAAGCGACACTAGGGGTCTCTCTTGAGTGCCGATATTCACCTCTGACCTATTGAAAAGGGCCAATGGGAGTTGGCAGTCAGTATTTGCATACCCCGCCCCCGGACATACAGGTATTTAAGTGGGGGAAATACGGAAGTTTAGTCAGGATTTTTCTGAGGAGCCGGAATGGTCCGGCCACAACAGTGGCTCGGTTCATTGACATGGCGGAGGAACGGAGGTTACATACGTAACCAAACGTTCCCCTTCTGTCGCTCTCTCCACGTTGTGTCGGAGAAGCGACACTAGGGGACCCATTCCAATCTTGCCATGTGCTGAACCTTGTACGTGAACCGCTGATACAGAGGCGGGCAGGGATTTCATCCAGTGCCGCGCATCGTCTGTACCTGGCTGCACGTACCCTTCCCCAATGCCCCATAAGAACATCGGAGTCCTTCTAGTTACCCTGGGAGGGGAACAAGGCGATGTTTGCCAACATGGGAACGGGCCAGCCTGGCTGGGCCTCTTTCTCTCTATGTTTCTCGCATAGAGCAATCACGGCCGGGGCCCTTACACGCATATAGGGAAGGGGGTCTTACCCAGACCCTGCGGAGACCACACCTGCCCTTTTTCTTGGGGAGGAAAAGTGGTAGACACGTCACACGGCTGTCTTAGGGCTCGTGTGGAAAGTATGGTACGGTGGTAGATCCAGCCTCGAAAGGGGGGAGTTGCTACAGCACGGCGACCGAGGCAGCTGTAACTGCCTAAGGGGGACACGGGGGTCCGCTCGTAAGGGGACAGAACCGTGGCATTACACACAGGGGGAGTCCGAGCAGGAGGCCTTACCTGTGGAGCACCTATACCAGTACAGGGTAGCCATCAGGGTACCCGCAGTGGCTTGGGTCGGCGAGTTCCTCCGCTGAACCGCGGACCTGGAGGGCTGGGGAGGAATCGACCAGGGGCCCGACTCGGAGTGGGGCGCCCTGGGAAGAAGGCGCACTACTTTACCTTGACGCCAGGAAAGGGCGCTGGGCGCAAGCGATCCACCCGGCCGGTCGGTCTACGTGTTACCGAGTTCTACGGGCTCGGACCTGACAAAACACGAGATGCAACCGACTCAACGCGGAGGTTGTAAAACCTCGCGAAGGTGTTGGGTGTTGCCCAACCCGCGGCTCTACAGATGTCTGCTAGGGAGGTGCCCTTGGCCAGTGCCCACGAGGACGCAACACCCCTTGTTGAGTGAGCTCAGACCCGCAAGGGTAGGGGCATGGCCTGGGTGTGATAAGCCAGTGTGATGGCGTCGACAACCCAGTGGGCGAGCCTCTGTTTGGAGACGGCATTACCTTTCTGCCATCCCCCAAAGCAGACAAAGAGCTGCTCAGAGCGTCTGGTGCTCTGTGTGCGGTCCAGGTAAATGCGCAGGGTGTGCACTGGACACAGCAACGAAAGGGCTGGGTCTGCCTCCTCCCGGGGCAGCGCTTGCAGGTTCACTACCTGATCTCGGAATTGTGTGGTAGGAACCTTGGGCACATAGCCCGGTCGCGGTCTTAGGATCACAGACGTATCTGACGGACCGAACTCCAGGCAAGTGTCGCTGACAGAGAACGCTTGCAGGTCCCCGACCCTCTTGATGGAGGCGAGCGCGATCAGCAGGGCCGTCTTAAGAGAGAGGGTCCTGAGTCCAACTGATTTGAGCGGCTCGAAGGGAGGTCTCTGGTGTCCTGCCAAGACTACTGAGAGATCCCAGGAGGGAACTAGGCCTGGCCGGGAGGGATTCAACCTCCGGGCACCTCTCAGGAACCTGAGGATCAGGTCGTGCTTACCCAAAGACTTGCCGTCTACAGGATCGTGGTGGGCGGCGATAGCGGCAACATACACCTTGAGGGTGGACGGGGACAGCCTCCTGTCCAGCCTCTCCTGTAGGAACAGCAGCACTGACCTAATCGCGCATCTCTGTGGGTCTTCGGCTCGGGAAGAACACCAATCTGCGAACAAGCGCCACTTTAGGGCGTAAAGGTGCCTGGTAGAGGGGGTTCTGGCTTGGTTGATTGTATTCACAACGGTCGCCGGTAAGCCGGCTAGCTCTTCCGCGTCCCGTCCAGGGACCAGACGTGGAGGTTCCAGAGGTCTGGGCGCGGGTGCCAGAGCGTGCCCCGTCCCTGAGAGAGGAGGTCCTTTCTCAGGGGAATTCGCCAGGGAGGAGCTGTCGCGAGGAGCCTGAGTTCCGAGAACCAAGTCCGAGTGGGCCAGAAGGGGGCCACCAATGTGACTTGCTCCTCGTCCTCCCTGACCTTGCACAGCACCGGTGCAAGAAGGCTCACTGGGGAAATGCGTACTTGCGCAGCCCCGAGGGCCAGCTGTGTGCCAGCGCGTCTGTCCCGAGGGGAGCCTCTTTTAGGTCGTACCAGAGCGGGCAGTAGGAGGTTTCCTGGGCGGTGAACAGGTCTACCTGGGCCTTGCCAAACCGTTCCCAAATCAGCTGGACCGACTGGGGGTGAAGCCTCCACTCCCCGCCGGGCAGGTGTTGTCGTGATAGTGGTCTCATATGCATCAACCCCAACGGCGCGACCGCCGCGGAGGACGCCATATGCCCCAGGAGCCTCTGGAAACTTTTTAAAGGGACCACTGTGCCTGGCTTGAAGGAAGCGAGGCAGTCCAGCACCGACTGAGCACGCTCGCTCGTGAGACGTGCTGTCATTGAGACTGAGTCTAACTCCAACCCGAGAAAATAGATGCTCTGAACCGGAGTGAGCTTGCTCTTTTCCCAGTTGACCTGAAGCCCCAAGCGGCTGAGGTGCCGGAGCACCTGGTCTCTGTGTGTGCATAGTAACTCTCGAGAGTGTGCTAGGATGAGCCAGTCGTCGAGGTAGTTGAGAATGCAGATGCCGGCTACTCGTGAGCGGGCAAGGGCCGCCTCTGCGACTTTCGTGAAGACGCGAGGGACAGAGACAGGCCGAAGGGGAGGACTTTGTACTGAAACGCCTGGCCGTCGAACGCGAACCGTAAGAAGGGTCGGTGTCGTGGCAGAATTGAGACGTGGAAGTACGCCGTCCTTCAGGTCTACCGCTGCGAACCAATATAGATGCTGAACGCCAGCCAGAATATTTCTCTGCGTGAGCATTTTGAACGGGAGTTTTAACAAGGCCCGATTGAAAACTCGCAAGTCCAGGATTGGTCGTAAGCCGCCGCCTTTCTTGGGTACAATGAAGTAAGGGCTGTAGAAACCCTTCCTCATTTCGGTTGGAGGGACGGGCTCTACCGCGCTCTTGGCTAAGAGGGTCGCGATTTCCGTGCGCAGGGAACTGGCATGCTCGCCGTGTACTGCGGAAAGCGGACGCCTCTGAAGGGGGCGGAGCCGGGCAAACTGAATTGAATAACCGAAGTCGAATGGTCCGGTGCAGCCAGCGTGATGCGTTGGGAAGCGTAAAGCCACGCTTCCCAGCTCTGCGCTTAGGGGCACCAAAGGGACGAGTATTCTGGACGTACCCGGCGGGGCCTCACAGCGGGGCAGAACAGGTAATGCAGCGTCGGGCGACTTCGTTGCGGCCTGAGGCTGAGGTGCTGAGAATAGACTCAAAGCACTTACCTTGCTCCGCGCCTGGCAGGGGCGGGTTCTTGACTGAGGAGGAGGTCTGATGTTGGCGTCCTCTGGACTCGTCTGAACCGGCCGGCCGGGGGACAGTCGTGGGCAGGCGGAAGGCGGGATCGCCGCGTCTGGTGTACCGGGACTGTTGTGATCTGAAAGCACATTGCAGTGAAAACGACATTTGCGGGCCAGGTGACCCAGAGGCAAAGGAAATAGCTCTTTTATTGAGAATGTGGGTACCACAGCCCCCGTCAGGGGGTGTGGCAAATGAAAAAACAAAGGATTCTCCTCCCAGCCCTCCACCGGGGGATGGAGCGGTCTTACCACCTCCGGAGCTAACGTCTTCGGCTCTGGGTCGGCTGTCTCAGGAACGCTTGGGAGCTTTCCGGGTCCTGGAGGGGGTTCGTGAGACAGGGGCTGAGAGGCAGCGTGCTCGACGCTGGGGCTGAGAGCTGTGCCCGGGTTGAGGCGGAGCAGGAGCTGGTTTCCTCGCAGGGGGACGCCCTCGGCAGGCAGACGGGGCAGGGCCCGTAGCGGCAGGTCTGCGGCAGGGCATGATGTGCGAAATGGCCTCCGTCTGCTTCTTCACCGCGGAGAACTGTTGGGCGAAGTCCTCGACGGTGTCACCGAAAAGGCCAATCTGGGAGACAGGTGCGTCCAGGAAGCGGTTTTTGTCAGCCTCACGCATCTCGACCAGGTTGAGCCAAAGATGGCATTCCTGGACCACTAGGGTGGCCATCGTCTGTCCGAGTGCCTGCGCTGTGGCCTTCGTCGCTCTCAGGGCGAGGTCGGTCGCTGAGCGCAGTTCCTGCAGCACATCAGGATCAGGTCCACCCCCGTGCATGTTTCTGAGAGCTTTGGCCTGGTGGACTTGCAGGAGGGCCATCGCATGCAGGGCAGAGGCAGCGCGTCCAGCCGTAGTGTAGGCCTTCGCGTTAGCGAGGATGTTGTCCTACAGGGCTTGGATGGGAGTACGGGCGACCCCGCCAGGAGGTCGGGCTACCGGGGCATAGATGGTGCGCAACTGCCCTATCGACCTGGGGAATCGCGTCGTACCCGTGGCGCTCTCCGCCGTCGAGGGTGGAGAGAGTGGAGCAGGTGGCACCTAGACGAGCGGAGAGCGGGACTCTCCACGTAGACGTCAGCTCATCATGCACCTCCGGGAAGAAAGGGACCGGGGGGATGCGAGGCCGCGAACGGCGCGCTGCCCCCAGGAACCAATCATCCAACCGAGAAGGCTGTGGGGAAGATGGAGGTTTCCAATCCAACCCCACGCTCAAGGTGGCCCGGGCAAGCATGTCAGACATCTGAGCGTCGGCCTCAGCCTGGGCCTGCTGGCCCGAAGGCGGCAGTCCAGGGGAGTCCTCGGCATCAGACACCGCACTCTCCGATGCAGCGGCGAGCTCATCTGCTTCGGACTCGGGAGGATAGACAGCCAGGCCGTGAGGCGAGCTGCTATCGCCGCGAGCGTGGACGGAGACCAGCGAGTGTGTCAGGGAACGGGAGGTTCGAGGGGGGTGTGGCAGCGGGGGCGTGGTCAAGCGCCCGTCCGGGAGAGAGAAGCGGTAAGGGCGCTCACACCTGGGCCAAATTATGTCTAACACCTGTGTCTAATTGCAGTAGCGTGAGGAGAGCGGCATAAAAAGCAGAAAACGGAGAGCCTCGAGAGGGAGAGCGGACACCAAGCCAAGAGAAACTAATTGTTGTGATAATATTGTGAAAGTAAAAAAGATTAAAAGAAGCCTTACCTTTGACGCTGTTTCCTGTCCCTTCCTTAGTGGAAAGTGTTACACTGGTGCCGAAACCCGGACATTAAAAAAACCCATAATAATGGAACAGAGTCGCCCCATAGAGTCCTCCCAGCTGGCTGAAGTCCTCCAGTCCCTCGCGACACTCCACCAGAGCCACCAACAATCCCTGCTTGAGCTCCGCAAGACCAGGATCGCCGCTTTTTGAAATCATGCGGCTCAAGCAGAGGACCGCTCGCCATCCGAGCCTCCTCAGCCAGGAGGCCGCCCAGCCGCAGCCGCGACCCTCGACACCCACGCCACCTTGCCCCCACCCGCGTACAGAAGATGGGGCCGGCAGATCGACCCAGAGGCGCTTCATCGACCTGTTTGAGAGAACGGCGGAGATTTGGGGTGGCCCCAAGACCAGTGGGCAGCCCGCCTAGTCCCTCTCCTGTCCGGGAAGCACAACTCGCGGCCCAACAACTGCCGGCAACAAGCCTCCTGGCTTACACCGACCTGAAGAAAGCCATCCTGCAACGGGTTGGTCGGTCCCCAGAGGAAAGTCGCCAACTCTTCCGGCCTTAAAACTGGAGAAATCCGACCGCCCGCTCGCTGCCGCCCAACGGCTCGCGGATGCGGTCGGAGGTGGCTGCTTGCGCTGGACCGCGGGCGCCGAGGAGCTCGTCGACCAGGTGGTACTGGAGCAGTTTGTCCAGCGCTTGCCCCGAAGACGGCCGAGTGGGTCCAGTGCCACCGCCCGGCGCCGCTGGAGGAAGCCGTCCGCTCGCTGGAGGACCACATGGCGGCGATTCCGAGGGCGGATGAGCCCTCTCTGTCTGTCTCCCCTTTCCCTGTGTCTTCCCCTGTTTTTTTTCCCTCCCCTCTTCCCTCTCGCTCTGCTCTCTCCCCAGGGTCCGCTCCTGCCCCCGCGAGGCGTGGAGCTGCTCACGCCCAGCTCCCCGGTCTTGGGAACGCCCACCAAGCCCTTCTCCATCCTTCAGCCGCCTCCTCCTCAGGTGGGGGCTCGCCAGCACGGTGCGGCCGCAGCGCCTGGGCCGGTCTGCTGGAGGTGCGGGACCCGACCACTTCCGGATCAGTGCCCGCTGATGGAAATAGGGGCGTGGTACGGGTCTCCGATGTTCCACAGGCTGCCCCCGATCGGGTTGGAGCGCATCGGATTCCGTAAGAATCTAGGGTACATACCAAGCTTTGTTGGATACCGCTGTAACCAGACCACCATCCACCAACGCTTGGTTCAACCCGGGCTTTGGGCTCAGCTAAACTGGTGAGGGTAGGTGGTACACGGGATATTCACAAATATCCCGTGGTGACTCTGGCGATCAAATTCAGGGAGAAAAACATAGTGTAGAGGCAGCTGTTAGTCCCTCACTCACCCATCCGCTAATTTTGGGTACGGATTGGCCGAATTTTAGAAAGTTATTGAGGGAGTTTGTGCGGATGGGTCCTGCGCGAGAGTGAAGGGGTGTGTGATGTGCGATGCTTTGGCGGGGAGGCGGAGCTAGGGCCGCCCTCGACTGCTCCGAAGTGACGGGAAGGGGCGAGGTGGACGCCTCCTCTCCGGAATTCCCGGAGGGGACTTCCCTTGGAGCAGTCGCGGATGATACCCTTAAGCACGCTTTGACCAAGTGAGAGTAATCGATGGTCAACAACTCCGCCGGTGTCGCCGCCTCATATCCGTGATTTTTCGCTTATTAAAGATCGCTATACAGGGTGACGAGGACGTCCAAACAAAAGAGGAAGTAACACAATTATTGATTCCACGGAGCCGCCGGAAATGGTTTTCCAGGCGGCTCACTATAATCCTATGGCCGGTCACCTAGGGGAACTAAAAACACTTCTCCGCCTAATAGCCCGCTTCTATTGGCCGGGCATTGGCGTGACGCCCGCGAGGTGGTGTGCGGCGCGTCGCGAATGTCAGCTGGTAAACCCACCGCCACCCCAAAAGCGCTTTTGCGCTCTCTACCATTAATCGAGGTCCCCTTCGAAAGAATTGGGATGGACCTCGCCGGGCCATTAGAACGGTCAGCACGCCGGACATCGCCGCGTTAGTCCTAGTGGATTACGCCGACGCGATATCCGGAAGCAGTGCCTCTGAGCAACATCTCCGCGACGTAGTGTTGCAGGGGCACTCTTCAAGATAATCTCCCGGTGGGGATTCCGAAAGAAATCCTCACCGATCAAGGCACAACTTTTATGTCACGGACACTTCGCTAACTTTACGAGCTCTTGGGCATTAAATCGATTCAAGACTAGCGCTTACTCATCCTCAGACAGATGGCCTAGTGGAACGGTTTAATAAAACGCCAAAAACATGATTCGTGAATTGCAGCATCGATGACGCTTAGAAATTGGGATAAGTGGCTAGACCCCTGTTATTTGCGGTACGAGAGGTCCCGCAAGCCTCCACCGGTTCTCCCCGCTTGAGCTGCTGTACGGGCGACGCTCCGCGGTGTCCTCGATGTCATCCGTGAAAATTGGGAGGAGGGACCTTCTAATGCCAAAAATGAAATTCAATACGTCTTGATCTTCGAGCAAAGCTCCACACACTGGGGCGATTAACACAAGAGCATTTGCTCCAAGCTCAAGAACGCCAACGCCGGCTGTATGACAGGGGTGCTCAGCTACGGAATTTGCACCGGAGATAAAGTGCTTGTATTACTCCCAACATCGAAGCTCAAAATTACTCGCCAAGTGGCAAGGACCGCTTGAGGTCACACGACGCAGTAGGGGATCTCGATTATGAAGTCAAACGCATCGATAGAGGGGCGCTACAAATATATCACCTCAACCTCCTGAAATTGTGGAGGGAGGAGGCGGCCTCTGTGACGCTGGCCACGGTAGTTCCGAGAGGGCGGAGCTCGGACCGAGGTAAACAAAAACTACAATCTTAACACTCCGTCACTTGTGGGGACCAGCTCTCACCGCTGCAGCTCACAGAGGTTTCCGAAGTTACAAAAAGAGTTTGCGGACGTGTTTTCCCTCTCCGGCCGCACTG
The DNA here is from genome assembly GCF_025860055.1 of Xyrauchen texanus. NCBI lineage: Eukaryota > Metazoa > Chordata > Actinopteri > Cypriniformes > Catostomidae > Xyrauchen > Xyrauchen texanus. Next base: position 36,422,471 of record NC_068288.1, read on the forward strand.
AACCTCATACAGCACCACATCGAGACCGAGCCGGCGCTGTGGTGCGCTGTCGCCTTATCGCTAGTCCGAACATAAAAAGAAAGTCGCTCGAAGAATTAGATGCAATGCTCGATATGGGCGTAATAGAGGAATCCCACAGTGATTGGTCCAGCCCGGTTGTTCTTGTTCCCAAGAGTGATGGGTCGGTTCGGTTCTGTGTGGATTACAGGAAAGTCAACGCTGTGTCTAAATTTGACGCTGCACTCAATGCCCCGCGGTTGATGAACTGCTCGATCGGGTTAGGTACTGCTCGATTTTACTCGACCCTGGATTTAACAAAGGGCTATTGGCAGATCCCCTTGACACCAATGTCCCGCGAGAAAACAGCCTTCACCACGCCGCTTGGATTACACCAATTTGTGACGCTCCTTTCGGTTTGTTCGGGGCCCCAGCCACGCTCCAGCTGACTCATGGATCGGATCCTCAGACCGCGATACCGCTGACGCCGCTGCCTATTTGGATGACATTATCATCTATAGCAATGATTGGCAGCGCACATGCATCATCTGAGGGCCGCCCTGAGATCGCTGCGACGGGCGGGCTCACGGCAAACCCTAAGAAGTGTGCGGTTGGGCGGTGGAGGTACGGTATCTGGGGTTCCACTTGGGTCATGGCCAGGTGCGCCCCCAAATTGAAAAGACTGCGGCGACTAGTGACTTGCCCTAGACCTAAGACCAAAAAGGGGTGAGACAGTTCCTGGGGCTGGCTGGCTATTACAGAAGATTTGTGCCTAATTATTCGGACGCCACCAGCCCGCTGACTGATCTCACTAAAAAGGGGGCTCCAGATCCGTCCAATGGTCGGAGCAGTGTCAACAGGCGCTACGCAGATTAAAGCTGCACTTTGTGGGGGCCGCTTTACATGCACCTGATTTTCTCTCCCTTTTATTTTGCAGACGGACGCTTCAGACAGAGGGCTGGGGGCCGCATCAAGCAGCTGGTGGAGGGGAGGAGCTCGGTGCTGTACATTAGTCGGAAGCTCTCCTTAAGGGAGACTAAGTACAGCACCGTGGAAAAGGAGTGTTTGGCCATCAAGTGGGCGGTCCTCACCCTCCGCTACTACCTGCTGGGGCGGCCTTCACCCTCTGTTCGATCATGCCCCACTCCAGTGGCTCCACCGCATGAAGGATACTAACGCCCGGATCACCCGCTGGTATCTCGCCTCCAGCCTTTTAAATTCAAGGTGATCCACAGACCGGGTGCAGATGGCTGCCGCGACTTCCTCTCCAGAAATGGGGGAGTGGTAGGCAGGTCGGATGACGCCTCGCCTGAGTCGGGCGGTGGGGGTATGTGGCAGCGGGGCGTGGTCAAGCTCCGTCCGGGAGAGAGAAGCGTAAGGGCGCCACACCTGGGCCAAATTATGTCTAACACCTGTGTCTAATTGCAGTAGCGTGAGGAGAGCTGCATAAAAAGCAGAAAACGGAGAGCCTCGAGAGGGAGAGCCCGACACCAAGCCAAGAGAAACTAATTGTTGTGATAATATTGTGAAAGTAAAAAAGATTAAAAGAAGCCTTACCTTTGACGCTGTTTCCTGTCCCTTCCTTAGTGGAAAGTGTTACAGGGGGTTACCCGGCGAAACTGCACCCGCTGCCGCCCCCAAATCGCCCCCAAATCGGGAAGAAGGAGCAATGCGGGGTGCAGCTGGGGTGCACCCCGCATTGCATCAACAGAAAGCAAGCCGCGACCGCAACGTGGTCATGGTCATGTTCTTGCAGTGAGAACATGAACCATCCACAAACGCCGCCTCGGTGTGATCGCGGCCCAAACACACGAGACAGCGCCTGTGGCCGTCTGAAGCGGAGAGCACTCTACCGCATCCAGGAACGACACAGGGGCGGAAAGGCATCTTGAAAAAGACGCATCCTTAAAAGGACGTTCAACGCAGCTGTGTTTGCTCTTTTAGAGAAAATTACTCTTTTAGTAAAAACTCTTTTAATACACAGTGTGTGTGTGTATGTGTCTCGCGCTGTCGGCGCTCAGGGGCAACAATGCACGCCGTGCAATGAGAAGGAGAAAGCCGCTGTTGTGCGCCGTCAAGATCCAACAGCATGCAGATCGTCAGAGGAAAACAGGAACGTTTGAGTGGTGTGTAACTCGCAGCAAACTGCAGACAGACCATCGGCTCCGAAGAAATTTTCTGACTAAACTTCCGTATTTGCCCCGCTTAAATACCCGTATGTCCAGGGGCGGGGTATGCAAATACTGACTGCCAACTCCCATTGGCCCTTTTCAATAGGTCAGAGGTGAATATCGGCGCTCAAGAGAGACCCCTAGTGCGCTTCTCCGACACAACGTGGAGAGAGCGACAGAAGGGGAACTAAGGACACATCAAGGGAATTAAACCATTTGTTATATAAGTATTTAAACTCAAATCTGTTCACATGCAGTTTTGCTTTTGGTTGTTAACTTTTATATTAGATCTTTATTTAATTTTTTTTGCTTTGTCATCACCAGTCATATATCCATATATTCTGTTGGGCTCAGTATAAGCAAGTTTCTAGGGAGAATAATGTACCAATGCAAAATAATCTACTAATATATTACCTCTAGGAGTTTTGTTATTTAGTGTGATCCGTTGAGGATTAGCATATTGATGTGTTGTCATAATATACTGTATATCCCACATGTCCTTGTTTATAGACAAAATTAATATTAGTTTTTAATTATAGTTTATAGGTCCTAATTATCAACAGGTTTAGCCTGATATGAATTGTCTGTGTGGATTTATCTGTGCTTAAATGCATGTGGCAAGCTTGTGCAGTTTTTATTAAGAATGCAATTGCCAATGTCCCATCAGGCCACAGCATTCTCTTGCCTCTCTTTTCCCCTTCAACATTTCAGAGATAACTCCGTCTTAAACTGTCTTGTTTTTAGACAAACAGTGGTAGTGATTGTATGCCAGATGCTGAGAACAAACAATGTTTTATGCTGTTTGAGTGGAACTAAAGATGAAACGTTAGTTAGCCGTAAGCCAGTTTCAGATTAGACATGTAACCCATCAGTTCAAAGAGCTTTTTGTGAAATTGGAATGGTGACGTCAAATGAACTCTATAAAGGCATAAATTCATCGTTTGGGTAGAAAAACAATATGAGAAGAGCAAGTTAACCTCCCATCCCATAAATACGCTTTCTCTTTTTCCTTTGGCATTGATAGGTTCAGCTGGCCAAGACGACTGGTCAGTTCTTGCACATCACAAACTGAATCCATAAAGGGAATATTTAGTTGACAAGTAATTAGTCTTTTTTTTAACATGTTGGAAATGCTTGAGTACAGTCACTACCAGGTGAGACAAGATTCTATTTATTGATCTACAATATAAATTATTTTCAGATTGTTTGCAGTTATCTTTAATAGTACATTTTATAACACTGTGACATTAACTTTTTATACTGATCAGACTAATGTGTTTTTATACATTATGCAATAATGCAATAATGCATTTTGTAGCATTATTAAAATATTTTCACAGAAAGCATGTGTAAGACACTTATCTCATGCTTTCTTAAGGCTAAAGTGCATCTTTAAAAAAAAAAAATGAATAGGCTATTATCTTTGCAGTCTATCCAGACGAAAGCATAAGCCAATAATCGAATGTGCCGATAGCATGTGGTATTAGTATGTGTCTGAATGTCTGCCTGACCATATTGGCGCCAACTCCTTTTCTTTCAGGTTCTGTCCCACCTGGAGAACCCCTCTAAGTACCACCTTCAGCAAAGCCAGAGACAGCAGGTGAAGCATTACCTGTCCAGTGCGCTGGGAGCCAAGCTAAGCCCACAGGCCAGCACAGGGCCAGGCCCCAGCCAGCCACCGGAGCACGGAATGCCCCCTGGTCCAGGAGCCAGTGCTCCCAATAGCCCAATGGCCCTTCTCACCCTCAACTGTGAGAAAGAGGTAGATTTAAAGCTAGCATTGCCAGTTATATCAGTCATAGGCATTTTCAGATAATAAACAGGGATAGGGACATTGAAAGGATTCCAACAGAGCATACTTTTTCCAAGAATGAGAAACATCATATCCATGCCTTAGATTATTGAGCCAAGTGGAATTTAAATGCAACATCCGTGTTAAGTTGCATGATTAGTGTCCAGTAGGACTTTTTTTTCTTGCAAAAATAACCTATTCACATTGATCAGTTCAATGGAAACGAATCTAAAGAAGATCATCCGGCTTAAATTGAAATTTATGTTGTTTTTTAGTCAAGCCCTAAAATCATATAAAATAATTCTTCTACTTGTAGTATCAGACAGTTACCATAAGTTGCACGGTTCAAACCAAATAGTTTTCAGGTTTCTCGCTCTGTTTCTATCTTTAAACTTCTTTGAATGAGTGCTGTAAGGGTTTCTAGGAAAGGTGTGTGAATGATTTATGTACATGACATATGAACCATTTTCATTGTATTACCAGCTCACAGAGTCTTTTCTCTATTAAGATTTTGATTTCACATTTAGTCATTTTAATAAAAAAATGTATTTGGTCTCTATCATTATTAGTAATTTAGCATATGTCATTAGCCAAGTTATGATGAGTCATGTAATGAATTCCCTATTATCAAAAAAAAACTGCTTAATAAATCTACTCTGCTTAAGATTTAAAGGAACACAAAGGGAGTTATCATCGAAATTTCAAAGCTGCTCTTGTTCATAAAACGAAAGGCTGTAAAATTTAAGTGCAAATATGAAATCATTCACTCATCCTTATGTTGTTCTAAACTTATATGACTTTATTCTGTGAAACACAAAAGGCAAAACTATGCAGTATGTTGGTCTCAGTCACCAATCACTTTCCTTTAATCTTTTTTCTCTGCAATGAAAGTGAATGGAGACTGAGATTAACAATCACTAAACTCCTTTTGTGTTCTATAAGAAAATAAAGTCTACAGGTTTGAGACAACATTTTTGGGTGAACTATGCCTTTAAGCACTCATAACAAAGATATCCAAACACATTGTGCTGTTGTTTAATATAATAATAATAATTTCTCAATTGGCACAGATGGACGATGTAATTGAAGACATCATAAGTTTGGAATCGAGCTATAATGATGACATTCTTGGCTTCATGGATGCAGGACTTCCAATGACTAATACGGTAACAGACCAAAAAGCTTTTTATAATGCTACACATTATAGCACTTTAAACAAGTATATCGATTTTATATAGCAATCCTGTGTCATGCAAAAAAAAAAAAAAAAGATGAAAACTATTCATGTTCTTTTCACCTTAACGTTCAGCACATATTTCATTGAAATCCTGAATTTATTTGATAGTGGATTATTACCTTTCAGATACCACTGTCTGGAAACCTGTTGGAAATGTACAGCAATCATGATCTTCCTCCATCAGGGGTTTCCATTAGCAACTGCCTATCTAATTTACCGGCTGCCAAAAGGGAATTGTCTGGTATACTCACATTCTCATATCTATCAATATAATTAAAGGAATAGTTCGCTCAGAAAATAAGAAGCATTCTGTCATTACTTACTCAACTAAATGTCATTCCAGACACATATGACATTCTTTCTTCCATTGAACACAAAGGAAAAACAGCTTTTTGACGTATAATTAAAGTGAGTGGTGACTCATGGCTGTCAAGCTCCAAAAAATGTCAAAGAATACCATACAACCACTGTAAAAGTTGTCGAAACGACACATAATTTATTATTACAAGACTTCTGAAGCCATAAGATCACTTTGTGTGACGATTTGTGTGAAATTTAAGCCATTATCCACTTTTGATTAACTCCTGTTAGCATCTCCCAAATCAAATATTGTGACTGTTGGGTTTCCTTGGGTGAACTTTTCTTTTAAAATGGCCGTAAACAATTTAAGGAACATTCTGGGTTCAATACAAGTTCAGCTCTGTCAACAGCATTTGTGGCGTAATGCAAAAATCTGTGTTACAGGGAGGCACGTACAATAGAAGTAAATTGGGCCAATCCGTAAATGTTAAAAAACTCACTGTTTCAAAAGTATAGGCACAAAAACAATATGCATGTTAACAGGATTTTAGTGGGATAAATTCACTTACTAACCCTTTCTGTGTAAAGTTATGTCCAGTTTTACAACTTTGTTCCCATGACGACACTAAAACCTTAAAATGACAATTTTTTTTAACTATTTAAACAACATAACAGCTCAAATGATACACAAGTTTTTACAGAAGAATTAAAGTGCTTTTATAACATTTTAAGCTTTACATTTCTGCTTATAAAATCTTCAAAAAATTGGCCCCATCCACTTCCATTGTAAGGACGAGTCAAAATTATTTATATAATTATAGTTATCAACATTTATGCCACAAATGCTGTTTATTGAGGGTTACGTGTACTGAACCAAGAATATTTCTTCAAGTGACCAGCAAGCTTATCAATAAAAGTTATCCATATTGTGTGTAGTTAACAATGCACAATATTAATGAAAGATATATTGTATTAAACAGTTACCCCAGCACCTGGCATGATGCACATAATGGACAAACCTGGACCGTGTGGCAAGTTTGACTCTTATCAAAGACTGGAAGGCTTTCCAGTTGGTATGTTTTCCTTTTTATCTGCCTCTGAATTAAGCATATAAAGACATTTGTGGCATAATCTACTGTCAATATTCTGTTTATTTATGTCCAGAACACATTACAGGCAGTTGACCTATGTTTAAAATTGAAATTACTTTTACATTTACAATAGAGTCAAGAACAAAATATTTAACAAACCCACAGTTGGAATGTGTAAAAAATTGCCTCTATGAAATTGATCAAGAAAATGCACACCATACAGAGAAATGACTGTAGAATATGCTGCATAAACACACACATATTTACATATGTTTGAAGAATTTTGTGCGCAGCAATAAGCTAGAATGCATTTTCACACTAGAGAATATACTGTAGAGTTTAAATATGAACTCTGTATTAAAATGCTTTAATAGTTTTGATGAATAGAAGCGATATGGGCTGTTTCAACTATTAATATGATTATGTGTTGCAGAAGCAGAGGTCAGAGCTTTGGCAAAAGAAAGGCAAAAGAAGAACAACCACAACCTAAGTGAGTCTTATCATCACATTGTGTATTGTATACATGTACAGTTGTCATAAAATCTTAATGTTTTTATTTTTTAAAGATGATCAAAATGTCCCTTATAAGACAACAGCCCATGGAAATCTGTTAAAAAGCTGTTTATTAGAGACATATTTTGCATATTTTGCAGCAAGTGTTATATTAGATTAGAGATCATGTCATTTAAGTTGTAGACTGGGAGCTTTATATAATATAATATGCTAAACTGACCTCATAAAAGATTCTCATCTGACAATATCTTTACTCTCTATTCTATCCTTCCAGTTGAACGAAGACGGCGCTTTAATATAAATGACAGAATTAAGGAGCTGGGGACATTAATTCCCAAATCAAATGACCCGTAAGTTTCACAATGCTTTAAGGTTTAGAGAGGATTTTGAATGTACTTTTTATTGAAAATGTTATGTTTTATAAATATAGCTAAATTAAGTTTTAAGTAATAATTCAATTAATTTGGTTAACAATTACATATAATTGTGTTCACATATACATACATAAAGTAGCAGTAACCTAAATAATATCTTTGCATTAGAGAACAAAATTTATAAGAAGTGTAGTTTAAAGAATACACTTTTTAGTGCAAAACATGTCACCAAATTACATTGGTTTGTTTTCAAACGATAAAGCATTAGAAAATTCATTTGTTTTTTTCTAGATGTTAAACTTATTGTGACATGTCTAATTGTCATACCCACATCACTCTCCAACCAATCCCATCCTTCATGAACTAATTCCCTGGACTTCTGATTATTATTCTCACCTGTTCATCATTTCCCTATCAGCTATTCATCTGTATATACAGACTTCCTTGTTCAGTCATCTTTTGTCTAGTCTCCCATTATATTAACTGCATGTATGCACGTTGCTTAGCCAGTTGAGTCAATAAAGTCCCATGAAAGATATACCTTTTGGGGCCACTGTACTGTATATGTGTACTAATATGTCTGTGCCATATGTGTAAGCTTAGTTATTACATACAGATGCCTAATGTACTGTAAACTTAATCTTTTTGGATCTTTGTTTTGCAGGGACATGAGATGGAACAAGGGGACCATTCTGAAGGCTTCTGTGGATTATATTAAGAAACTGCAGAAAGAGCAGCAGAAAGCAAAAGATCTGGAGAACATGCAAAAGAGACTAGAACATGCAAATAGACACCTAATGCTTCGTATTCAGGTAAACAGCATTAGAAACAACAGCTCACAATACAGATTGTGATTGATTATAAGGTCTTTAACTAGTCACATGTTCACATTTTTGTGTTCAAGCATGTTTCAACATGTCCTTTAACAAAATGCTATTTTACTGTAACCAGCTTCACGAGAAAGCCACCTGGGATGTTTTTAAACAGTACTAAAGGTGTTCCCATGTATGATGACCACTTGCTGGCTGCTTTTCCTTCACTATCCAGTCCAAATAATACATTAAAAAGAAATATAAATGAATAAATAGATAAATACAATTTTAGCAGTTTCAATAATTTAAGCATAACCCTTTAGATCAAAAGCTGAAAAAAGTAATAAATAAATCAGTTACTGTAAGTCCCTTTTGAAAAGACCATCTTAAACTGGCAAACATTTGCCCAAATAGTTTTTTGCTGGTTAAAAATGCTTTGGGCCCAGTTGCAAGATACCACTACTCTAAAATGAGAAAACCTTAGTTATAATTGTAAGTGCATTGTCAATAAGGGTGTTCTTAACTTATATGGTTTCTTGCAACCGGCTGCTGGTGTTGGTCTAGCTCAGGGGTGACCAACCCTGCTCCTTGAGAGCTACCTTCCTGCAGAGTTTAGCTCCAACACACCTGCCTGTCATTTTCAAGTAATCCTAAAGACCTTGATAAGCTGGTTCAGTTGTTTTTGATTAGGGTTGGATCTAAACTCTGCAGGAAGGTAGCTCTTCAGGAGCAGGGTTGGTCACCCCTGGTCTAGCTGGTTGACAAGCAAAACCTTTGATGCCAAACTGGTGATGCTGGTCAGCCAAGGATGTCTTCCTGGTTAATTAACTGTTGTAAAGAAGGAACCACCAGCATCGAAAACGCAACAATTGCCGGTGACCAGCAGTGCTGGGTAGTAATGGATTACATGTAATCTGGATTGTGTATGGGCATGCATTCTGGATTCACTGTAAATGTTCATTATGAACAAGATTCTGAACGAGACAATGGATTCCTATGGAGCTCAAACATACGTTCGCTGTCAAACCGAAGGTTTTTTTATGAAGAGCAGATTTTTTTTAAATTTGGACTACAAAGAAGACTGATCGGCCAATGAGATATGAACTTGATGGTTTATGTTATGCTAACATGTGTGTGTGTGTGTCTGTTTGTCATTTTTGTTCATTCGTGTCCAGGATTTTGAGATGCAAGCCCGTGCTCATGGACTCGCCATTGTTGCCTCGCCCACTCTTTATTCCTCTGACCTGGTTGCTCGAGCGATCAAGCGAGAGCCTGGTATGGGGGACTGCACCTCTGATCTATACCCTCACCTCCCCAGCCCCGACATCTCCCGGCCCACCACTCTGGACCTCAACAACGGCACCATCAGCTACAATGACAGCCCTACAGAGGAGGGGGAACCGGGATTCTATGACAGCCCCACCAAGGACTCCAGCAAGTCGGATGACATGCTAAACGACAACACTCTGTCTCCAGTGGGCAGCAATGACCCTCTGCTGTTCTCTCCAATTTTATCCAACAACAGCAGTAGCAGCAGCAGCAGCAGTATGGATGAACATGAGAATGGCTGTTAGCATTGCGAGCAAACTTGGAGGAACCAAAGTTAGATGATTAGATGTTTCTATCTTTGTTTAATGAAATGTTACAGAGAGTGTGGAGTCTACAATGTATAAAACATTTTCTTAGTCAGTTTTGTCTTGTTTTCCACAAAAATATCGAAACATCCTTTAAACAAGACAAAATTAGCTTTAGAAGCAAAATTGTATAAGATAATAGGACTTTTTTCCAGAGAATATATCTTGAATGAAGGTTATTTTTCTTGCCCCATTTTTTTCTTGTTATAAGCATAAACCTCACATTATTTTTGTGAGTTTATTATGATTAAATATTTGTACTGGAACATAAGACAAAAATACTGTTCAAGTAAAACAAAATTGCAGTATATTGGAAAATGATACCATATGGCTTGTAACTACATTCAGTTGTGGTGTGTACACAAGGTGGTTTCCTTTCAATCCAAATTATGTGTAACATGAAGACCATAATTAAGTACAATATTTATATTAACAGTATTATTTTTAGAATATTTAGTGTAAATATTTTTTTATTGTATCATTTGAGTGTACTCGTTTAGACTGACTGTGGTTTTTACAGTGCATTGATTAATTAAGGATTTCTATGAAAAAAATATGAAGAATTCCCAGACATTTCAAAGTAAAATTCCAGCATAAAACCATAACGTTTTGAAGTATACCATGTTTTATAAGCACATTTGTATTGCTAATATGACTGAGCATAATTTAATTCAAGCTAATTGTCAAATTGTGAGCCCAAAGAACTGCCTTTGAGTACATCAATGTCTGTACCTTATCCATAGGGTGAGGAATGTTGTCTCTGGAAGTCATCCTAGTTTACTAAGCAATGCCAATTCTCAAGTCCTCAGAGGGCCTTGATATTGTTTTGGATCTATGCAGAAGATATGGAAATGTACAAGCTTCAAATTGTGGAGGTGTGCCAAATTCAGTTCACTTTAACATAACCTTGAGACCAACTTCAGAAACATTAACAGAGGACTGTTAGTAGTATAAACAGTCTAGTTTAGGACATACAAATTATTAGTGGTGCTTGCTCATACTTTGGGGATTTGAAGAAACATTTAATCCTAAGTATTAAATGATAACACATAACACATCCCACACCATTACTCCTATGGACGTATGTGATACCACAAAAATTAGCAGCTTGTTGTGGAGAGATAAGCTACTACTGTACTTTTCAATGCGATTGGACTTCACCAGTCATGGCAAACTCTAAAACAGGTGAAAAATTCCCATATCTAGGTAACAGAATATCATAGAGACTTGGGCGTGGGCTCTCCAAAAGGTTTTCACCAAATCAACTACATTTTACACATTAAGTCTTTGCGAAGTTAATCGTGTTGACTACATCCACTGGCCATGGGTGAAGTCCTTTTAGGCTGTTTATAGCTTGCTCATACGGCCCCACCAAAAGAGACTGAGGAGTTGGAAATTCTATGCATCCATCCATTTTTTCTCCTCTTTTGCCAAAACCTCATATGAGAACCCAAAGGTTGGCTTTTTTTTTTTTTCTCTTGAGATATTCCTAGTTTTTTACATGTCCCCATTTACCCACTACCATTTGAACTTTGGACGTGCATATGATTGCTGTAGTTTGTCTAAACAAGCTGAGGCTAGCTTATCTATCATGTCACTTGAGGAGTTTGCAGGGAATTTGACCTACAGATTTGAATAGAGTTCTCTCAGATAACTGCAGCAAGGGAGAAAATTTGTTTTATTTGTCCCCTAACATGGCAAATAAATTTGGTAGAGTGAATAAAAGCAGAAGATAGACTATAATGTAGTTAATAAAATTGCCCCTGCCCTGGATATGTTACAATGAATAAATATTCTATTCTATTCTACCCAAAATAATATAGGATGAGGTTTTAAAACTAATCAATTAGTAATTAAAATACCCTACACAGTATTGACTGTGTGGTCTATCAAGACTTCTAATCTTTTAAATGTTGTTGGACATTTTGAAAATACAGCTTTCATTGTAGGTACTACTAATATATTCAGGCAAAACCATCATCATCTACTCATTTTTATCGCAATGATCGAGAGGTGTATTCAATCAAATTTTTACTGATAAATGAGTGGCTTCTGAACAAATATATATATATATATATATATAAGGTATGATATTTTTCTTTGTTCTTAACAAGGCAATAAGGTATGAGTGTATGCTATTAGTGTTCTTAAAGATAAAGTGTAATAGTTTTAGACACAATGCATAATATTTTTTAAAGTGTTGCAAGGGCTGTCTTTTCTTTTTTTTATGGCTTACTTAAAGACAGAAAGATTCATTGAATACCAAGACTGTCAGTCTTTATTTCCCCTTCACATTTGTCCTAATGGTTGTGGTGTTCATCATAACAACAAACTATTAAAACTATTAAAACAATGTTTCTTTGTTACATAATGCACCTTTTCATAATACTGACTTGTTGTTCATAAGAGAATTGTTTATTATAAACCTGAAAGCATTACATAAACATTACATAAAACACAAGGCATATTTTACTTACAAAAATAATACTAAAAATTAAAAACCGATGATTTCATGATGATCCGAAGTGTCCCTTTATCAAGTATGAAATGGCGGGAAAGAAACCCTATAGAAAGATTTTCACATATTAAGTCAACCTTCTTCTATTCACAGTCATTTACAAAAATGGCATTTACATTAATGAAAAGCAATTGTCGTAACTGCATAACACTTAATGCATGCCCATAATGCCCACAGTATGCATGCCCATAATGTATACCATATGTAAACAGTGGTAAATCATTTAAACCGATTTTATCGAGGTGACCCAGTGCTGAGCTCATCACACCACTTCTCAAATGCTCTGAACAGAATTCCTTCATTGATGTCATTGAAGATTTCTAAGAGAGAAACAAGGAAAGAATATGAATTCTTCAAAATTCATATGACTTACAAACGTGCTTTGCTAAACACCCTTTAGAGATTGTAACAATATATTAAAATCACCATGGGTGCTTTTTGCTTCTTTTTTTTAATAACCTATGGTAAACATATTTGTACTTAATGAGAATATCTAGACTGAGAAAAATCTTTCATGGGAAAAATACATCAACAATGCCGTTTAGACCAAGGCTACGTGCACTGAAAACATTTTTAACCTAAAAATGTGCTTCGTGTGGAAAATGTACTGGTTTTATTTAAGTGGGGGAAAAAAACACTAAACCAACAAAACTACATTTTAAGGGTTAGATCAGTCAGAAAGAGCTCTTTAAGGTGACAATTGCAAAGTCTGGTCTTTAGGTTAGACCTTCTAAAAAGATTAATTGAATTACCTGCTCTTCCCAGACCTGTGGATAAGGGCATTCGAACAAGCCCACCAGAGTGTTGCAGTCGGTCACAAAGAGACTTCTGCACCAGAGCGAAGGAGCAATCTTGGTGCCAAACTGGCAGCTCAAGCCCTAGCATGCAACATATAATCCTGAACTTCTCCTCTTCTGTTAGTAGCCCCATTTCACGGGCCACGTACACCATGTAGGCCATATCGATGTTCACCGCTTCACCATGGAGAAGAGCAGGTAGAACTTTCTAAAAAGAGAAAGAGAACATTCCAGATGGATGAATAAGTGTTTCTGATACAGTAATTGCTGCATTGTGCAGCATGGAAACAATGCTCTGAAAGCAATACATTCTCAGTAATTTTTCCAGGCTGCCTACATTCCTAAACCAAAGTAGCTCACCCCTTAGAAGAATATTGAAAGCCTTGAGGTAAAACGGATCAGTCAGTAAATTATAACTGAACCCTGCCCTTTTAAAAATAGTCAAATGTACAGTAAAGGAAGTGAGTTAAAATACCATCTCAAGTTCTGGGCTGATCAGGTGACCGAAGTCAACCAGTCTGTCAAGATCATCCTCCCATAGGTTTGGAGCTAATTCTTCCAACATGGTTTCTATTGCAACACGTGTAGATACAGAAGCCGGGTCAATGTGGTCTTCTTCTAGCACCATAGTGGACTGGAATTTGGAGTCTAAGAGGAACTGGCCCTGAGTTTCCAGAAGTTCAAACAGCCCCCTGTGCTTCATGAGAGCCATCTAGAAGAAAATTAATAAAAAGATGGATCCACACAAAATACAACGCATGAAAGCAAATAACTAAGATACAATTAATTTACCTTAAGCATTTCTGCAAGCCCATTAGATATATGCCTCCTAGGAATGGTTTGTATAAAGGACCTATCCAAGAAGGCGGCAACGGGTGGAATGTAGGTGCCCAGCTTATTCTTGCAGTTTGCAAAGTTCACGCCCGTCTTTGCTCCCACGCTTGCATCGATGTAGGACAGGAGGGTTGTGGGAACACGGATGTAGGGCGTACGCCTTCTGTAGAGGGAGGCTGCAAGACCTACAATGTCGAGGCACACCCCACCTCCAATGGCAATGATGGGCTCTGTACGTCGGTCGATCCCGAACCTGTGGACTTCCTCCAGGATCTTCAGCGCCATTTCCATGCACTTGTTCTCCTCCGTAGTGGGCAGGGGCAGGATCCGGTACAGAACGTTTCGGGCCTCGAGGTAATCAGTGACCTGGGAACCATAGAGATTGTACACAACCTCATCCATGACTATGAAGCGTTTAAAGGGCGTGCTGCTGGACTGTATGGCCTCAAGCTGTTGAGTGTCTCTTATGTGGCCCAAAAGCAGTGTGTCATTGCTGGGGTCAAGAAGGTTTTTGGTCTGAGTAACTGTATATGTGAAGGTGATGGGGCTGACCACTGTCCAGGTGGTGCCATTTGAGGAGGTGCTTTCATAACTGAAACATACAAAGCTCATAGCTCATTCTGTAGCTTCTTTTTGAGAAGAAAAATCACAAAGCTAAATATTCAAGATATTAACAACGAAATCAATAAATGATCAGTTTAAGCATGTTAAAAGCAACCTGATTGCAATCTTTATGTTCTCAATATTTTATACATATAAAACTACAAACAATATTTAAAGTCTACTACAGTACCAAAACTTTTTGACATGACAGAAATGACATAATGTAAGCATTACTGTACTTTTTTGCTGATTTATACACACATTTTAGCAGCTGAAACTCGCCCCTTCAATCCTTGCTTCACATTTTGCCCCGCTTTGCGTTTCCATGTCCCTTTCACTTGCACCAGGCTGAAAACGGTCTCCTGCTTGTTGAGGTTTTGCACGTTGTCCATTGTCGAGCTCTCCAAGGTTGGGTGACAAACTAATATTTTGCTGGCGAATTTCACGTCTACTAACTCTTAACAAAAGTTCCTCAAGGTCTCTCCATATTTTGAGCGTCAATATATATTGTCAAGAAGTGCATCGGCAGGAATCGGGGAGGAGCTTGTGTGTGAAACTTATGAAAGATTCTCTCTCTCTCTCTCTCTCTCTCTCCGAAACATGAGCTTTCATGGATCATGAACTTATACAACAAAAACGTTCACTAAATGACAAGTTTGGAGACCACACATGCATGAAACGCCCCGTAGCAGGTGAATTATGAAATATGGTGAGACAGATGTTACATGAGGGCTAAACGATGGACAGGCATTCTGGCAAGCGTGTTTCATTCTCAGGACTGTCAATGATTTAAAGAAGGCAATGACTTGCACCCTCAAAGTGGTTGGGATTACAACAATGATCCTGATATTGTGCAATGTTTCAATGTTGTATTCGTTTTAATCCATTTTTAAAGGAAGATAAGGAAAAGTGGAGTTGGTTTAAAATGAAGAAACTGGTCTATCAGGTTTGCTGACGTGTGATAAGCAACCATGTGTACGTAAAAAGTTAGTGCAGACCCTGGTCTTGACCTTTGCATGCCACATAGTCCAAAATGTCAAGTGATCCAACATTCATTATGAACTTTGGAATTACTTTTCGTGTTTTCTCTTTTTTCTTTTTGAGTAGATAGCCAGACCAATTTTAAGTGAATATACTCAGAATATACAGAATCTATAAAGAAAAAAAATCTATAGATAAATAAACAAATATGTATATATTTATAGAAAAATATTAAGATTTTTTTAAATACTAATATATATACATATATATATATATATATATATATATATATATATATATATATATATATATATATATATATATATATATATATATATATATCAAGTCTGAGATTACATGAAGAGACAGAAGCAATTGAGACTAAATAGATAGAAGAACTGTACTTGGAACATCCTATCTGCCAACAACCAAGAAAAACTGTGTCCAGGTGTTGTTTTAAAGGCAAAGGTGGTCACACCAAATATTGATTGAGCTTTTTTATGTTTACTGGACTTTGTATGACATTAAGTGATACATGAAAACTATTCATTTCATTATTTTTGAAGACATCTTCACCATGCAACTTTTTTGACAAGTGCCTAAATATATATATATATATATATATATATATATATATATATATATATATATATATATATATATATATATATATATATTTTTTTTTTTTTTTTTTCAAAATTATTGATCGCCAATCTAAAATGTGTTATAGCATGGTAAAGTATCATCTCCCTGAGCAGTTAAGGTACATGTCAAGAAAAATATTTTGCAATTATTCAATGACCTGTCACCTGACACACTTTAAACTTAAAAAAGAAAAGGATAAACATTTGTGCAAGTGTATTACTACACTGTTGTTTGTCACAGTGACCCCAAGGGATTGTGCACACCGGTGTTGTGGGGGGCACTGGACGTGGGATGACAAATGCCAGAAATCAGGATACCCCAAAGCCCCCCTCCCCGCCACAAATCCTCAACCTCAAAAGTCGCAGTTACGTAGTCCGCGTGCGCACACGTGAGACAGCTGCACAGCGAAACGTATGAATGGTCACACTGCGGATTCGTTAACTTGTGTAAGTTTGTGACGTGACAATTTGCGTAACATTTAATACCTGGTAGGTGGGTTTGTGCAACGGGGAACAAAGCCAACACAACCCTCCAAATTCAAACTACGAGGATTCGCTATGCAAGCAGCAAAAGGTAGGAATTAACTATTTTACTTACCGCCCCATATAGAGCGTCGATTAATGCGTTTTGACAAGCCAGACTGAAGAGTTTCTGAAAGAGCTTACGTTTCGTTTGTTGCAGCAACTATTGCCTACATTCATTGCCTTACAAACTATACTTAGTTCAAGACCATTTACACATAAGCTGCCGAAAATAACTGCGGATCTTTGAGTGCAACAAGTGGGATTCCAGTGTCAGGGTCCACTTGTGTTGCTAAACGTTCAGGTTAGTGACCGTTCACATCGAACACGTTTGCGTTATCCGCGCTGTTTTCTATGTAATGTAAACATTCGCTGGACGGACGTCTTTGGCCGTTACGCCGGGGGTTTTTTGGGTCACGATTTTTGACACCGTGTCAAGTTAAAAATAACTTTTAAAAAAAGTTTGTGTTTTTTGGGGCAAGGACGTGTTTGGTGCGAACGGTGTTACAATCAATATATTCAGTTCCTGACAGGGGCGCAAAAATGGGGTATGCAGTATATGCAGTGCATAGGAGCGCCGCGCGGGGTGGGGGGCGCCATTGTGCCTAAATCATTCTTTGACAATCTTCTTTCATAAAACGTTATAAATAATAAAAAGCCTATTTGTTGAAAGTAAACATTTTTATTAAACTTTTGTTTAGCATTTTAAATGAGTTCAAAAGTCTTATTCTAAGTCTGTCACAGCATGAAATAATTAGACAAGAAAGAAACAAGAATTTGACAATACATTTAATTGCAATTCTTGATTTATTTGTGAAAATATACTTTACTACACTGTGTTATATAAATTGCGTTCTGAATTATATATTTGTTACACTTTGAAGCAGTTTGAAAAGTGTTTATACAAAAAGAAAATCATTTATGCTTCCGTTTTGGTGCAAATATTTTAAACTATAGTTATGATGATTATAATGACTCCAAAGGCCATATAACTTGTATATAACTTTTTTTATTTGTATTTTGCATGTGAGTGTTCAGGTATATATAGTTTATGAAGACTATTCACTTGGCCTATTCTATATTATACACATATAATTATGCTATAAACAAACACTCAATCATCCTCATTAAGCAAAATGCTAAATTAACAATCTTTTAATGTAAAAATGCAGAAAGTTTTCCGTTAGAGTTAGTGTTAGGGGATAAAATATACAGTGGCAAGTAAAAGTATGTGAACCCTTTGGAATTAATTGGTTTTCTGCATTAATTGGTCATAACATTTCATTTCATCACAAGTATAGACAAACACAATGTGCTTAATATAACAACACACACAAACAATTATAATTTTTCATGTCTTTATTGAACACATCGCATTAAACATTCACAGTGCTGTGGAAAAGTAAAAAGTTTGAATTAACAAATTAATGCTGGAAACCAACTAATTCCAAAGGGTTCACATACTTTTCTTGCCACTGTATTGTTTGTACAGTACAGAATATATAATGTATATGGAGAGTCCTCATACACCACAAATACCAACGTGTGTGTTTGTTAGGGTCTGGTAATATTGCTTAAATATTATATTTAGTACTTTTCATTTACAGGCACTAATACAATTGTGTGGAGAAAAAAAAAACAGAGTATGCTAAAATTAGAGGATTATATTTTTTTGTTACATGTAGCATATTTCTCTCATATTTACTTCACCTTGACTGTTCCTGGGGGCACCAACATTGATCTTGCATACCCTTCAGCAAATGTGCAGTTGCACCCCTGGTTCCTGAGATATTTGGTTCCAGTGGGCGGAGCACACATGAATATTCATGAATTATCCTGACATGCGCATTGATGTGAAACTGAAAATGTTATCGCAACACTCAAGTCCAACTTGTCTGAAGGATTATTTGGAAAAGGTATTTAAGTTTCACCATCAAACAAAGTATGTAATAACTACAATATTCAGATTTCAATATTCAGATGCAAAAGTTTTAGGCACTTGTGACAAATGTTGCATAGAGAGGTTGTCTTCAAAAAATATTAAATAAATCATTTTAATTTATCACTTAATGTCATACAAAGTCCAGTAAACATAAAAAAGCTAAAACACTATTTGGTGTGACCATCTTTGCATTTAAAGGTCCAATTCTCCTAGGTATACACCTGGACACAGTTTTTCTTGATTGTTGGCAGATAGGATGTTCCAAGCTTCTTGGAGAATTCAAGTACACTGTTCTTCTATCTATTTAGGTTGTTTCAATTGCTTGTCTTTTTAAGTAATCTCAGACAGACACGATGTTCAGTGGGGGCCATGACATCTGTTGCAGGGTTCCCTGTTCTTCTGTTCTAATCTTTTCTGTTTGCAAAAGTAATGTTTGTGAGTCTAACATTTATATTTCCTATTGACACATTTATATTTCCTATTGACACACTAAAGCTGAAGATATAAATAACCATTAAGACAAATGCTTTTGTGAAACATCTTATGTGCCTAAGACTTTTGCACAGTACTGTGTATATATATATATATATATATATATATATATATATATATATATATATATATATATATATATTGGTACTTTAATTCACCAAAGTGGCATTCAACTGATTGCAAAGTATAGTCAGGACTTTACTGATGTAAATAACAACATCATCACTATTTGAAAAGTAATTTTTTATAAAATTTAGACAGGCCCCATTTCCAGCAGCCATCACTTCAACACCTTATCCTTGAGTAATCATGCTAAATTGCTAATTTGGTACTAGAAAATCACTTGACATTATATCAAACACAGCTGAAATCTATTTGGTTTGTTAAATGAAGCTTAACATTGTTCTTGTGTTTGTTTTTGAGTTGCCACAGTATGCAATAAACTGACATGTCTAAAGGTCAATATTAGGTCAAACATGGCATAAAAGAAAGAGCTTTCTCTAGAAACTCGTCAGTCAATCATTGTTTTGAGGAATGGAGGCTATACAATCATTGAATTTGCCAAATAAACTGAAGATTTCATACTAAGGTGTACACTGCAGTCTTCAAAGACAAACGACAACTGGCTCTAACAAGGGCAGAATGAGATGTGTAAGGCCAGATGTACAACTAAATGAGAGAGGATAAGTACATCAGAATCTCTAGTTTGAGAAATAAACACCTCACATGTCCTCAGCTGAATGCTACATTGAATTCTACCCGCTAAACACCAGTTTCATGTACAACAGTAAAGAGAAGACTCAGGGGTGAAGGCCTTATGGGAAGAATTGCAAAGAAAAAGCCACTTTTGAAACAGAAAAACAAAAAGAAAAGGTTAGAGTGGGCAAAGAAACACAGGCATTGGACAACAGAGAATTGGAAAAGAGTGTTACGGATCTTAACCCCATTGAGGTTTTGTGGGATCAACTAGACTGTAACATGCGTGAGAAGTGCCCAACAAGAAAGCCACATCTATGGCAAGTGCTACATGAAGTGTGGGGTGAAATGTCACCTGAGTATCTGGACAAACTGACAACTAGAATGCCAAGGATCTGCAAAGCTGTCATTGCTGCACGTGGAGAATTTTCTGATGAGAAATCTTTGTAGTTGTTTAAGAAGTTCTGACATTTTTTTCAAATTGTAATAGTAATTTTTCATGTTATTAATGTCCTGACAATACATTGTGATCAGCTGAATGTCACTTTGGTGAATTTAAGTACCAATTTCTTTCCATAAAAGCCAAATCTGTACATTATTCCAAACTCTCTGCCACCAGTGTATGTATGTGTGTGTGTATATATATATATATATATATATATATATATATATATAGGGATAAAGACGGCCAGTGACAATGGTTAGAGAGAGAGAGATAATTACAGGCAGCTGCTCTGTATGTTTATGTTTGTGTGTTTTTTGTTTATTTCTTCATTAAACTATTATTTATATTGTCAAGCCGGTTCTCGCCTCCTCCTTGCCCATTAACCGCTTTACAAAATATATATATACAGTTGTGGAATGTTGATGATAGCTTCCAACTTTTAGTGATCTATGGTGATGAGGTACTTTACCCTGTTCTGACTTGTGTTTAACATACTGATTCTGTCCTCACTTTACAGTCCTTTTCCTCAGTTAGACTTAGGCTTGTTGTGGGTGAAAGCTCCTTTTATCCAACATCACAATGAATATGTTGAAAGTGAGTAAAACTGCAGTAAAAGGATGAAAATATCTACTTAAATCTCTAACAACACCGCTCCAATATGAGCTTTTGTTTTGTTCTTTAAATTATTTAAATATTTCATTACATACAGCTATATAAACATAAAATAGATCACAAAGTATAGTCGCCCACTTGAAGCAAATATCTCAGGAACTGAATATATTGTAACAATGGCCCCTAAGAGATCTTGTGGCATGTGATAACTTAATAATCTTTTGTGGGGAAAGGGTGCGCGTGCTGCAAAACATGAAGCACTTGTTGTTTCTTCAAGTTACTACACTGTACTCAACTCTTCCATACATCATGAGGTGTTTATTTATGGAAAACCCAGAGCTTGATATGGAAACACTGGAGAGTTTCAAGTCATCATTCAACCCTTCGCAGATGTCCAGAAGACTTCTAGAAGCTGCGCTTCGGTTTAAGGAAAATTTGAAACAAATACTGGAATGATTTTGAGGTGTCCGTTAGGTCTGAAAAGATAAGTAGTCCATATACACACATATTAATATTGACTTATAGTAATTTATATTAATATTAATTTAAATGTAATATTAGTTGACTGGGCATAGGGAGAACCGGGAATTTTCTCGGTGGGCCGGCTGCAAAACAGTTATAAAGAAATTGAGAAAATTTTTCTTTTTTTTATATCGGGGCCCTGGGTTGGCTCAGAGCCTGGATGGGGGTCCCTGGGTCTTTTGATGACTATTTGACAGAAGTCAGTTGAAATATCTTGTTAATTTAGACACTATATGCAAAATAATACAAGTTAGATTAATTGTAGATTCTTGGGTCCACTTAACATTTACAAATTGTACTATGCTACTCATTTCCTATTTTGGATTTTGGAATGACTGACATTCTTAAGACAAAAAAAAAAAATCAAAGAATACATGGTCATGTTATGTTGTAATACATCCTGTCTAGGTGTATTATGCATTTAATGCTCTCTGCTAAATCTTAGTTTAGGGCAATTAACAGGTGAGACTGTAGAAAATCTACTGTGTACATATGTTAACTCCATAATATACATGTGTACTGTTAGCTCAGATGCATTGGTCTAAACTCGTTCTTAATGAGATTACAGTATATATGACCTTACACATAATAACACGTAATCTAACAATGCAATCACAGATTGAATGCATCATTTCAATCTAAGTTTCAGACACTCCTGTGGAGTTCATCGTTGAATACCTGCTGAAGGCTAAAGAGATAGCAGAGAAGAATGCAAATGTTCCATCTGAGCTGCGTGATAATCTGCAGAAGGCCCTTGACATTGCCAGTGGACTGGATGGCTACCTAGAACAAATGAGCAGCCAGGAGAGCAAACCACTAGCTGAGTTGTTTAGGTAACTATTCACATGTAGCCCTGCGTGGGTTGAAGATTATTATTTCTGTGAATTACGTGTTTTTGTTTGGGGTGTGTCAATGTGTGTTTGTGGTTTGACCGTGTTTATCATTAAACTATTTGTGCTGAGCATGTTTTATTTTGGCTGCAATTTATATGTGATAAACAGTGTTTTGCATGTTTTATGATATTAGTTAATATATTTGATAATTATAGTTCTTATTATTTATTTTCTTAAGGAAATCAATTTCTCATGACTGGGATAAGGTGTATGAGGATGGAAAAACCTTATTTAAGCTTCCAGTTACATGTATCACTGGACAGGTAGAAGGTATAAATCCAAATCTTTAAAAATACAAATTTGATTAAAAACTGTTGCAACATAGTTGCCATTAATATCTTCATTAATCATTTTGTGTTCCATATATTTTATCCCTTTATCGTTTAGCCTTTTTTAGTGGTTTTAAACTGGTTTTGCTTCATGACCCAGATTTTGTATTGGACAAGTGGCAACTCAATACAGTTCCACAATTGTTTATCGTACAATATTTAAAGCTGAAGTGTGTAACCCAGCTTAATATTCAGAGACAACTGTAAGCCATTTGCAGGTTAATTTTCTAGAAAAACTGTAAACACCATGGCAGTATTAAAATTCCTCATTTTGGGGGCATGGGTAGCTCAGCGAGTATTGATGCTGACCATGACCCCAGAAGTCACAAGTTCAAATCCAGGGCGTCCTGAGTGACTCCAGCCAGGTCTCTTAAGCAACCAAATTGGCCCGGTTGCTAGGGAGGGTTGAGTCACATAGGGTAACCTCCTTGTGGTCGCTATATTGTGTGGTTCTTGCTCTCATGGGGCCCGTGGTGAGTTGCGGATGCCGCAGAGAATAGTGTGAAGCCTCCACATGTGCTATGTCTCCGTGGTAACTCGCTCAATTACCCACATGATAAGATGCATGGATTGACGGTCTCAGACACGGAGGCAATTGAGATTCATCCTCCACCACCTGGATTGAGGCGAGTCACTACACCACCATGAGGACTTAGAGCGCATTGGGAATTGGGCATTCCAAATTGGGGAGAAAAGAGGAGAAAATAAATTAAAAAAACTCACACCCATACTGACACAATAACATTGACTCAACCAATGGTATGAGTTGGGGGTGTGATTATCTGTTTGTTCGATCAACAGAAAGTATTCAGAGAGCTGTTTGAAAACAAATAGCTAATATTTCACCATATAAAACACATTTTGACATATCTGGATTTAAAGCAGTCTAGGTTCAGTTTATCTGCTATGTCGCACATTTTTTTTACATGTTGTTTTTTTTTTTTCAAGCAACTTGTCTATGTTGGCATCTGCTAACTTTGCTATCTTCTACCAAAAGTTGATAAGTTTATTTTTTTATGCTAACTATACACTATAGTTAGTTGCATTTAACTACATCTGCGACCCTATTAGAATACACTTGGAACCCATTTTTGGTTGCAACCCACCAGACCTATGCTTAATCGCTCTGATCTGATGCATGCACAAACTGTGTTTTAGAATGATTATTGTAATTTTTTTAGGTCAAATATTGAAAATGCTGGTCCACATGAGCAAGGCAAGGAGAATCTTGGAAATAGGAATGTTCACAGGATACGGAGCCTTATCAATGGCAGAGGCCCTGCCAGAGGATGGTCAACTCATTGCTTGTGAGCTTGAGCCTTATCTGAAAGACTTTGCTCAACCTATATTTGACAAGTCTCCACATGGCAAAAAGATAACAGTGAAGACTGGACCTGCTATGGATACCCTAAAGGTGAGGAAAACAATCCCCATCAGCCTCACTCTACATGTTAGCGGGCATTTCAGGCTTCACTGACATGAGCTGCACTAGAGTGTCCTTTCCTGAAAGCCTTCCTGTTGTAACTCATTTTGTAAAATATGCTGCAAAATCCTCTAAACAGCTCAATACAGTGTAGCTTAAAATCAACTAATTAAAATAGACCCCATTTACTTTCTTAATAAACATTCCTTGTCTCATGGTAAAAAAAAATCAGTGCACATTGTTCCAACTTTCATATAGTAAAAATTGGCTGCCTGCGACGAGGCAGGCAAAGAATGAGGATAGAAGGGCAACTTTAATGAAACAAAAGATAATGTAACTCAGAATATAATAAAACACAAGAAACCAGGCACAGAACATGACAACACATGTGAGAACTGACAAAATAACTTATTCTTGTTAATGGCCTTAGGAGTATTACCGCCACCTACTGAGTAGCTTACATGGGTGAAATATCTGTATTTTTTATTTATTTTAATTATACACACACACACACATGCATATACATATATACATACACACTACACACCTACATACATACATATACATACATACATACATGGGAATATGAGACACTGCCAATACCATTTATGTTTTTGAAAACTCTTGTTTTGTTAGTGATTTTTGTAATTAATTGTAAACATTCTCAAATGTGTTTTGTCTGCTCCTTATTTTATTCTCATCTATTTTGCAGGAATTAGCTGCTACAGGAGAACAGTTTGACATGGTGTTTGTTGACGCAGACAAACCGAACTACATCAACTATTACAAGTACCTTCTGGACCATAACCTTTTGCGCATAGATGGTGTTATATGTGTAGACAACTCCCTGTTTAAAGGGAGAGTTTACCTCAAAGATTCAACAGATGAAACCGGAAAGGCCTTGCGAGATTTCAATCAGTTTGTCACAAATGATCCTCGAGTAGAGCAGGTTTGTATATACTGATGTTCTTACATATTCATGCAAGACTTTGCATATTCCTTGCACTTCAGGCCTAGCTTAAATTTTGCTTCATTACCTAAAGAAACGAATTGTACTTTTGATAAATGCTGAAAATTATCTACAATAATATGAGAAGACTTCAGTCATACTTTATAAGTTTTTTGTTGTTATAATTTGTTATTGTTTGGCAATACGGACAATTTTATATATTTGCAATCCAATTTATTTTCAACCATTGTTTGATCCCTGTTTAAAGGTCATTATTCCTCTGAGAGATGGTCTCACAATCATACGAAGAGTGCCCTACACACCTCAAGCAAACACACAGGTATTTTCTTATTATTCTTCAGATGTTTCCAGGCTCAAATTATTGTTTTATAATGTAGGTTTGTGTATATGCATGTTTGAGAGCAAATTTATGCCAGTTAATATTTCCCAACTGATCCAAAAATAAAAAGGTTGTTTTCTTAACCTAACCTTTGACTAATATATCATCACAAAACTACTAAGCTAGATTCTACCTTGATGCTCACAGCTATGATTATGGTTTGTAGAGCACTGTGACCTATGACGAGGTGTTCCGAGGAGTGCAGCAGAAGTCAGTGCTGGACAGGTTATGTTTGGGTGGAAAAGTGGCCTATGTGACTGGGGCCGGTCAGGGCATCGGCAGGGCCTTCGCACATGCTCTTGGAGAGGCTGGAGCCAAAGTAGCCATCATAGACATGGACAAAGAGAAAGCAGAGAGCGTAGCCCATGAACTGACTTTGAAAGGTATGTAGTGTTGTCCTTATGTTTCAGAGGTGCTGAATCACCCTGGATCACCAGGACATTGGAATATTATAATTTTTGGAGTGAAAAGTTTCTGCAGGGCTTGATTTTGCCAGTAGATGGCGTCCTGGTATCATAGTACCAAACTTAGAATGTTGCTGGTTTTCAGGCATTCCAAGTTATTGTTTTAAATCTTTTGCCCCTTAATATTGTTGTTTCATAATGTAGAGTATATTATGTATAATGTAGTGTTGTGTAGTTGTCTGGTCTTTCTTTCTTTATAACGATTAAGTAAACCGAGAAAAAATGCATGTGATTACTATAGTTCCACTTTTTATTTACAATATGGGTGGATGTGCATTTTTCATATATAATTAATTTATTTCTGTTTCAATATAATTTCAGGTATTTCAAGCATGGTCATTGCTGCAGACATTAGCAAAGCAGGGGACGTTCAAAAGATGATTGACGACATTGTTTCAAAATGGGGCACAATTCACATCGCGTGTAACAATGCTGGTATCAACAAGAACTCAGCCAGTGAGGACACCAGTCTAGAGGAATGGGACCAAACCTTTAATGTCAACCTCAGAGGGACTTTCATGTGTTGCCAGGTACCCCACTATTGATATTCTTCTCTTACAATACTGTATATTCCTGCACAAACAAGTCATTTAGGTCGGGCTTTGCTCATAGGTTTTATATTAATGTCATTGCGTTGGTAGTTGACAAGCAACATGTCCACACACCCCTTTTTTTTCAACATGAGATTGTACGTTAAAATTTGAACGAATATATTAAAGAAAGCGTTAGAGAGTTTTTCACCATTTTTATGTACCTTTTATATTTTGTAGGTTATTTAAATGTATAGTTCACCCAATGTGTAAATCAATAACTCACCGTTACCTTGTTTCGAGCTTGTATGTTTTTCTTTTCTTCCATGGACCATAAAAGGAGACGTTATGCAGAATGTTAACCCTAGTTACCTTTCACTTTCAATGAATAATTTTTTCAATGCAGTAAAAGAGAACGGTGACTGAAGCTAACATTTAACTTAACATATCCTTTTGTGTTCCACGTAAAAAAGAAAGCCATATGGGTTTGGAACAACATGAGGGTGCATAAATTATTCTAAAATATAAATCTGTGGGTAAACTATCCTTTTAAATGGTCCCACGGTGTGACAAATACATTTTTTAAAGTAAAAATACTATTTTCCATGTGGCTCTCAATTAATGTGAGGTCATAAATACTGCATGTATAATACTTATTCAAGAATTGTTTAAAATAGTATAGTTTTAGATATTGTATAGCATGTCACAATGCAGGACATGATGCTTAAAATGAATGTCAACTACTTGTATAAAGTCAATGCTTGCTGATTTCATAGACCCTCAGTTGCCGTTACTTTTATTTTCCCGAACTTCTGCAGATTTAGAATTGGTTTTGTATATTAGCAACAACTTTTCCATTAGTTTCTGACATTTTCTGGGAGACGGAATAAACCTTTGATAGGGGAAGAGAGAGGTGTGAAGGAAAGTGATATTATACCTACAGCATTAGAAGACATTAAATCTTGGCAGGCATTCGATAAATCAGAGTAAAGCTGTTTTACACAAAACCGAAAGGGTGATGGAGATGCCTCATGCGCATTAAAACAAATGCTGTGAGTTTTTGACACTTTTTGTCTCTCTCCTTCTCCAGGGAGTGTTATTTCTCTCCCTGTAGATGTGGAGGTCTGATTAGTGAAGGTGTCAATACTGTGATGCTTCTCTGAATGAACATTTGTCTCTTCTCTCCCTCAAATTACCGCCTCAGGCGGCCGGTCGTGTCATGCTGAAGCAAGGATACGGCAAGATAATCAACACAGCTTCCATGGCCAGTTTAATAGGTGAGTGATGATTTTTACGCCTCCATAAGCTGAGATATTACACTGTCTCTTCCCTCTGAATTTAATACTCCCATCAAACGGAGGGGTGGGGTTCTGTAAAGACAATGTCGAACAAGTACAATTCAAAAGCAGAAAGAAAAGTTACTGCTGTGTTTCAGATACTGTTTGTAATGAAGGCCTCTAACTGGGATAGCAAATGAAAGGGATAGTTCAACAAAAAATTTAAGTTTGTCATCATTTACTCACCCTTGTACCAAATACTGTATGACTTTTCCTTGTAACAAAATGAGATATTAGGCAGAATTTGAGTTACTGGTCATGTCCACATTAAACCGTTTTCGATTGAAACTGATGTCATTGTTTTCCAATGTATGCGGTTATGGAGAGCATTTTCGGGAAGTCTTCGTGTTCAATAAAGGAACATGGTTTTTAAATGTGAAAAATATCATTAATCTTTTGGTTGGCAAGCAGCCTTCCGTACAGTTTTATCCATTGAACTAGATATATACATTAAAAAATGTACAGTTTTATCTTTTGGGAAAATGGAATGAAAAATATGGCATGACATTATTTTTGTCCAATAAAATGCTTTCTAGAGTGAGAATGTCCCTTCCTCCCAGTTACAATAGTTGCCCTTCCCAGAACGGCATTCTATTAATGTCAAAATTAGAAAAATCTAAATTTTCCTGAAACTACTTGCCTTTTTCCATGATAAATGTTCACATATGTTCACCAAAGATGTGGAAACACACATTTTAACTTGCCTAGCAGAATGAATATGTTTGTCATGGAGTCCCCAACTGGCTTAGTAATTTAAATGTGGAATTTTCTTTATTTGTCTGTGTACAACCCCTATCTAAAATTAATTGGACCTTTTAACTCCATCAATTGTATTCCCTCTCACAAGGCTTTTGTTGCATCATTATATATATGAAAACCCTGTTATGCTGTTCAAGGGCTGTATATTGCAACCTGTGATTCAGTCTCGTGTAAAGGGACTTCCTGGTATGCCGCCAGTCCCGGGGCTTTTACTGCGGAGGAAAAATGGGTGTTTGATTTTTATGCAGCTTGCTGTAAAAGAACGTTATTGGCGCCGCAGCTTAACACAATGCCTCCAACAGGTCCCTCGCTGTGCAACAGTGGCACTCCATCAACAGTGTAGTCAAGTAGCCAATAAACTTGTGTACGATATGGACACTAGTCCCAACTGTGGGTGCTACCTGTAACACAGAAACATGCTGCTATAAGAAGGAGAGAGAGAGAGAGATAGAGAGAGAGATAGAGATGGAGCAGGAGCAGGAAAGGGGGATGGAGTGGAGGGCAAAGGGAAACATTTGATCAATTACTGACATTACATACAGTCCTTCAGGAATTTTCTTTATTGGCCTGGACATCTGTTATAATATTGTCATAATGTATAATCAGATGGGGCCTGTTGGAGCCAAGTTGGGGAATACATCTTGAAAGTCCAATTTAAATGCAGAATGACAGGGCCCCTGTCCACCTGCTGAATATCAGACTGTTTTTCCCATCTGCCATTTAGTGCTGCCATTACATTTCATTTCTCTCTCTTTAATGTGGATGTGCAGTAAGAGCAACCACTTTTAAAATACCTCTTGAAATCTTTCAAATGATTTGTGTGGGTTTTTGTTTTTTGGCCCATAGAGATGTAGTTGACCTAACATGGGAGATAGGTGGCATCATGCATTTACACAAATTTATACCTGATCAGGCTGGTTGTTAATGGTATAGTTCACCCAAAAATGTAAATTATTTTATCATTTACTCATTTGCATATTGTTTCAAACTCATAAGACTTTCTTTTCTTATGATGACATAAATGTCATTTTTGGGTGAACTATCTCTTTAACACTTACAAGCCAATGGCATTGGATGGAAATCTGAAACTCATGACATAATTCTGACCTGCAATCTTTGAAATGTTCAGATCACAGAGCAGCCTTGTTTCTTGGCTTTTAAAATTGTGAAACGGAAATCTGGATGGATGTTATACGTCATTTAAGATATGACTTCCTCTCTCTCTTTCTATCCCGTCTTTATTCCCCACACCTACTGCTCTTTAAAACTACAACACTCTTTAAAACATCAATACAGAGTGATCTGAGGAATAAAAGGCCAGACGGCTCCTCTCGTCACTTTTCCCGTGAGGATTAATACTTGTTGGCCCTTTTCAGCGCTGAGAAGACAGACTTTGAGGCTTAAACATACAGTTCACCCAAAAATGAAAATTCTGCCATTTACTCAACATGTTTTTCCAAACCCGACTGACTTTCTTTGTGGAACACAAACGTCAGAGACTGACCGCCTGAGTCACCATTTTGTGTTCTACGGCAGAAAGAAAGCCATAAGGATTTAAAACAATATAATGTTGAGTAAATGAGGGCAGAATATTTATTTTTATTGTAATATTATTATAAATTATTTTATTTGTGGGTGAATTAACCTGTGACAGGGCGGGGGCAGGGGCGGGTCATGATTCTACACACCCGGCCCCTTATCAGGCTAATCAAGCCTCCGAGAGGGATAAAGTCTGCGGACAGTGGTGCGAGAGAGAGAGAGAGAGAGAGAGAGAGAGCGAGAGAGCGAGAGAGCGAGAGCGAGAGCGTTTCCGGGTGTGTGTTTGTCATATGCGTGTGTTTGTGTCTTTTTGGTTTAAGTTCTTAATTAAATATCATTTATATTGTTAAGCCGGTTCTCGCCTCCTCTTTTCCATAACTCCCGTTACATATCCCTTTTAAAGCTTGTTTGCAGGCACAAAATTAGCTCAAATTATAGCACTACAACAGTGAGCCCTGTTTCCTGCAAAAACGTGGCTCAACCCAACTTAACAATTGTCCAGTTAGCATTTCTCCTTTAAAACAAACGAGGGGCCGGAGAGCCCGAACCTGTCTCCACAGGACCGACCGCTGCCTTCGCACAGCTGTGCCTTATTTATCATCCCGTTCCCAACCTCTGTAATTTGGCAGTGAGATCACCGGGTGACGAGGTTAACTACTAAAGTTGCATGTAACTTGGAGCCTCCCTCATGATGATCAATCAAGCGAGCCCCTTTCTCCCTGCATCGCATGCAGCGTCGAGCATCTGTGATAGTTAAGGCAAACAAATGGCGTTTTGCCTTTGTTCCTGAAGATGATGCACACGAACATCCTGAGTAATTAATTTTACATCGCTTCATCTGCGGGGTCCCAAAAGCTAATGAAAGTGTTTTCATGTCACATTGGAGTTCAAGGCCCTCTCATTGAGTTATGAAGGGAATGAAGTAATCAGGCCCTGTATTATCACATCTTCAGGTCATTAAAGAGTGGAAAATAGATTTCAATGTGTGCTTTAAAATTACTGTTAAAAAGTTGGTTTATTTAATTACATTTGATTTATTTGTGCAGCATTTTTTCATTACTTATCATTTTAGAGCAGGTTTATGAAATAAGGGTTAAGCTGCCTTTTGACTGCATCCGGTATCTCCAGTGGAGAGTGGCACTGGGGCCGCGTGGAGTTCTGACCATCTGCAGAATTTTCAGAACTAATTTGAGTTTCAGATGCGTTAAATGTATAGATAAAATATAACGTGCGTCTAGACAGGTTGTGACAGCCCGACCGGATGTGATATATTCTATTGAAAACCATGAGTGTGAAGTGAGATATCAACGCTTTTTGTCAACTTTATTCTATTGCCTGCTACTTCGACAGATTGTACAGTTATGAATATAGAAGTCAGAAATGGTTATGTACATTGCAGAATATATCACAAAAAGGCATTCTTGATCAAATTTGCAATTTTTAAATATGTAGGCCTTGATGTGTAATTTATTTCTGCACATGCAAAAACCTTCATATTTAAATAATTTCTCTTGTTTTCCTTCCTATACACCAAATTATTACATTATTATAATTCAGAAATTTTGGTAGTACATGAGGCCAAATGCAATAGTCATATGCGAATGTCTGAGGCAGTGAAAAGGTGCCTTTAGGGTTAGATGATAGGAAACTGAAACAAAAAAAATATAAATCTTTTGAGTTCATTGTACTATGACTAGTTGTTTTTTTTAATTAAGAAAACTAAAATCTTTGGATTTGTGACATTACAAAGCAACTTAAGTTTATTCTAAACAATGTACCTGATAATTTCAGCCTGATTTTAACAGCTGCAGTGGCACATTTAAATGCAGATTGTTTTATGAACCTGCCGCAATGTAATTCAGGCTTTGCAAAGGGGCTACTATTGAAAGATGGAGCAGTGCAAACTATATTTTACCTGACCGTAAATCCGCAACTTGTGTGTGAGCACTGTTTCTCATTTCACATGTGAAGAAGGCATTTACATAAAAGTCTTGAATGCTTAACAGTAAAAAAAAAAAAACTCCTTTTAATTAAGTGTCACGAAGAGTGTGCAAAATGGTCATTAAGAACTAAATTATGATATTTTTGGTGCAAAGATTTACATTTATGTCCAAAAAATAAAAAAAATTTGTGCTGTCAGTCGACTCAAACATTTAACCGTGATTAATCGCATAATTTTTCGTAGTTAATCGCAATTAATCACATATTTTAAGTGCTGAAATTTGACACTATATATACTTCTTTTCCTGTCAAAATGCATTTATTTCCATTTTAAGAATTAAAACTAAACAATATGTAACAATATAATGCTTTAACATTTTACAAACAAAGCCATTCACAGTATAAAGATAGGAATGCTCTAAAATGGCATCAACTCAAGTAACATTAAACGTTTTCCAAAGTCTAATTAGGAGGTTGACTAATTGAAAGAATTAGTCCCTGATGGTTGAGTATTCATTCCAATGTGCCTTCATTCTCATAATCTCTAATCCTCCACAACATTAATCTGCCGGCAGACTGTGGCTGTCCACTTCGCTACAACAATCGTGAAGCCACGTTCATGATTTGCATTAGGGCATCAACGTCAGCGTTCAGACAAAAACATCTCTTTTGCATTTTGTTGATTGTTAAGACTTGACCAGCTTCTGTGGTAAATAAAATGCTCATTACATAGACTGAAAAATACTTTATTTCTTTCACAAGTCCCATCTGGGCATGTTTTATACATCAAATAGAGTTAGGAGGTCCTTTTTCTATAATTTTGTCACTAACACGGATTCGCTATTGTGGTGTGTGCGTCAGTTTAACGACTCCGGGCAGACACATCACAAAGATTCTGCCCTTCCAACCAGTGTTTATGCTGTATTAACTGGAAATGCGTTAATCGCATTTGAGAAGTGTTATTTTTGTTTTATTAATCGCATTCGTTAACGTGTTATTTTTGACAGCTCTTGGTGGTTCTGCCCTTTTCTTTCCAATTTAGTATGCCCATTGCGCTCTTTAAGTACTCGTGGTGGCATAGTGACTCAGTTGCCACCACGTCTGAGACAGTCAATCCGTGCATCTTATCACGCGGCTTGTTGAGCGCATTACTGCGGAGACCTACCTCTCGGTTTGGTACTTATTCTTTAAGAGTTGACAGTAAACACCCACTGTTATTGTGGGTAATTGTGTTATTGGCTTTCTCCTTGCCATCTCACTGCTCAGCGATACTGGGCAGGGCTACAGAAGTGATAAGGTAAAGTAGGCATTCCTTTGTTATTGTGGAGGCATTCAGATGCAAATATCTACCACAGTGTGACATCACAATGTGGAGGAAGTAGAGAACAAGTCATTTTGGCAGGTTTCAGCAAATGCTATTTTTGCAGTTTTGAGTTCTGAAACTTACAATATAATTTCTCATGTCATGACCTGTGTTGTCTCCCCCTTAACAGTTCCCCATCCACAAAAACAGCTGTCCTATAACACATCCAAGGCTGGGGTTGTAAAACTCACACAAACCCTGGGCACAGAGTGGATCGACCGAGGAGTACGAGTCAACTGCATTTCCCCGTAAGTTTGAAATTTGTAGACTGCTTTTTGGATGAGTCAAAATATCCCTGCAACACATTTTTATAGCTGTTAACATGATTGTTTCCCATTTCATGCAAAGCACACCATATCTACATGTGCCACAGTTCTTGCTAGTATTATGCTTCCGAATATACTGTATAACACTTGCCAACTTTTTGTGCCAAAAAAAAAAAAGAGCTCTCTTCATATGTACATTGCACCAATCAAGCAAAGCGAAATGTTTTGATATTTAAGTGGAAACTTAATTTGTTGTGACAGGGTCAAAATGCATTATTTTCCACAATGGGCTGCTCAATTGAGACTCGCTTACTAAATTACAGTGTGAAACAGTGCAATCTGGCTTAATTAGATGACGTCTAGGGGGATGAGTTGAGCAAACAGTTTCTTTAATTGTTATATTCAATTAGGGATTCAAATTAGCCTCTTCAGCTGAAGTGTCAGCAAAACAATGGCAGCCTTGTTTGTATCTATTTGTCAGCGCAGTTCTTCTGAGGCAAAGGAAGAAAAGAGAAAGTGGATGCGAGAGCGTGTCGCTTGAAGCAGAGCATCCCCAAGCTCTTGTGATTCCCACAGCAAATCCTCAACACATGCACAGGCTTATGCTCTTTATTCATTTCTATATAGCGCCAGCAAGTTTTATGATATTAATTTGCAATTTTTTCCTAACCCCCACCCTTCCCATAAACACGGGGTCTCTCAATGGGCCCCTGTTTCTGTGAAGTGACGGTCTGTAAATGTGCATATGAGTGGGGGGAGGGGGACAGTTAACTCGTGTGAGGTTGACTGCCACCTGATTTCATTGGCAACTTTAGCCGCGACAGTAATAAGCCACATTATCTACAAAATTGGCTGAGGGAAAACAGTAAGCTTTTGATTGCCAGGACTGCTTCCCAGATAAAGCAGCGCTGCAGAGAAATCTAATTGAGATTTGAATTTGTTAACCAGAGGTGTCACACGGCACTTCAGCGCCTCTAATTTTGCCCCAGCGTCGGATATCATTGTGTATGGAATGTATTTGGCCAGGCCTAAATGCCGGGGAAGGCTGTTGGGGATTTCGTCGGCAGTTTTGTACAATGTGAGAACAGACAAGTTGTATTTCCCATGTGCCTGCCTCGGTACTAAATACAAATTTAGTGTGCATTCACTTTATCTAGGGAAGAAAGCGCCACTGAAGTTCTCACGTGTCATTGATTTTCACCTGTTGGCTTCAACTTAAAGTGCTGCCTAAAACAGGCAATGTTCTTAATATTAAAGTCAACATGACACAGCATTCACAACCCATTTTACTTCCAGTTAACCAGAATATTAAAAAAATTATGCATTATTGATTATATATTTTATCCATTGGCAATATACTGGAAAAGTGGGTGTTTCATACCAAAATTTAGCCATATTTATCTGACTTTGCAGAAGATTGTGGAGAGGATGAAAGATTTCACCCACAAATCAAGACGCATATTAATGTGGGCCTCCACCTGCTATGAACAGTGACTGCAACTGAAGTTCACCTATGAGAGCATTTCGAAATATCCCAATAGTAATGTTTATTTTTCAAATATATAATTATTTGCTATTATTGCTGAAACCTTTATTACATTAATGTTTAGCAGTATGAAATGACTGCTTAATTACTTTTGGCAAGATTTTAGAAAGACTGCTTTACTAACAGCAATAGCCTAAAACAAATACTTTATAGCTATTTGGATGTTGGCTCACACTGACCAATAGCCTATATGGCCTAGATCAGTGGTTCCCAACCCTGTTCCTAGAGGCCCCCCAACACTGTACATTTTGTGTATTTCCATTTTCTGACACCGAATTCAGGTCATGGAGTCTCCACTAACGAGTTGATGAGCTGAATCAGGTGTGTTTGATTAGGGAGATATCCAAAATGTGTAGCGTTGGGGGGCCTCCATGAACAGGGTTGGGAGACACTGGCCTAGATGATGTCATCTGAAAAGGAAAGTAATTTCAGAGATGGAAGATATTGTCAGTAATCTGAATTAAGGAAATAAATGATTATTAATGATTCATAATTACTGCTTGTAATTTTGGATAATAATACATAAGGTTTATAATAATTATTTATTAGTTATAAACTATTCATAAATAAAACTGCCAAAATAAATTAGTTCAATTATTAACACTGTAAATAAAACTGGCCAACTAAATAAATTTAATACATTTCTTATGGTCAGTTTGGATTTTATGTTGACTTTACAGTAAGACTTCTGATGTTCCATCAGTTTGTAGTATATCAATCACAGTATCTATTGCAAACACCATCACAGAGCTGTTCCAGTATTGAAGTCCTTGAAGGACACCCAACTTTATTTTATGTCACCATGACTGCTTTAACAGAAGCAATTGGCCCTGAAACAACACAGTTTCCCTGCCTCTCATGTCTCTCTCTTTCTCTTGCTCTCTCTTTCTCCACAGTGGTATTGTTGACACCCCTCTCATCCATTCAGAGAGTCTGGAGCCTTTAGTTCAGCACTGGCTGTCAGATATTCCAGCCGGACGACTGGCTCAAGTGACAGACCTCCAAGCTGCTGTGGTTTACTTAGCATCTGACGCCTCTGACTACATGACAGGGCATAACTTAGTCATAGAGGGTGGTCAGAGTCTGTGGTAGAGAAGGTTTGACTCTCAGATTCAGCTATACTGTCTCTGCCACTGCTCTTTGAGGATACTCAAGGAGTGACTTGTGTCATTTGTTACCTGATTTTGATAATGCAGTACATTGGTGAAGGGATGTACTGAACATTTAAGCAAAGGGGCCAGTGACAAACTTAGCAAGTAGTCTGTCATTTGTAAACAACTTTACTTCTTAAAGGGATAGTTCACCAAAAAATTACAATCCTATCATCGTTAACATCATTTATTGTGAGACTTTTTTTTTCTGTAGAACTCAAAAGGAGACATGAAGCAGAATGTTTATGCTGCTATTTTCCATACTAACTCCAACAAATGTGGTGACCATAGCTGTATAGCTCCAAACCATGTCACGTGTCATTAGGTTGTATCTAGATACTGATTGTGAATCACAAAGTTTGAAAATGAATGAGATTTAAGAGAGGGGAATGATTATCAGTTTGTAACAACTTAAATTTTGGTCTGTTCCTCACACAAGCTATTGTATTATACATTATAGTCAAATGGACTACTTTAATTGTGTTCTTTTTCGTGCTTGAAAGTCCCTGGTCACCATCCACTTTTATCGTATGGAAAAGAGCAGCTTTGACATTGTGAAAAATATTTCCTTTTAAGTTCCACAGAAGAAAGTATGAATAAATGATGACACTTGAGATTTTTTTGTGAACTCTCTTTCTGTTTAACTGTATTTGTGCATTATTCAATGTTTTGTATGAATTTTTTACATTTGCACACTTTGGCAATAAACAACACCTTCCACAACATGTTTTGGGAAACAGTAGTTTTGTTATTTCAGTTCAAAAGTCTGAGACACACATTTCAATTTATTTTGTGTTAATCATTTCAGTAAATGTTGTTATTGCTCCAATCCAAATATAATTAATTTGCTACCTGTTTAAATTTGCCATAGAAATCTTTTATTGTTTTTCCCATTCATTATAAACCAGGGCTGTCAATCGATTCTAATTTGTAGTCCAATTAATTGCATAATGTGCCAATAAGTAATTAAATTAAGCACATATAACAATGTTTGTGAAAGTCCCCAAATAAATGTAATTCATGATATTATAAATATATAATATTATAATTAAGATAAATCATATACATGACATCATATACATTTATTGTTATAACTAGCAAGTAAAGCAGTAAGCAATAAGTACAAAAAGTACACCGTATTATTTGCATATCATTGAACATAACCCTATTATTAGCTACTTCTGTATGCGCTATTTGGAACATCTCACTTTGGTTGCAATGCGTCTCGCTAATTATTTGTGTCTCTTGGCATAAGTGCTGTTTTTAGGATGCTGTGTCAAGGTAAACTTTGTTTGAGTGGCAATGAGCACGAGAGCATGTCATATGTGAGCTATGCTGCTAGCTCTTGGTTGTACAACACATTGTCTCAATGGCTGGAGATGCACTAACTGCCCTCTACAATCACAGATTCACAAATACATCAAGCTTGACTTGCTCCGATGATAGTTACAATCATTTTTGGGTCGGGGGCATGATTAATACCATACCATATTTTTAACATGTGATTTTACATATAATTAATCACACTAAATTAAATCAACAGCCCCATTATTAACATAACATTTAAAATGAATGTGTGATGGTACATACTTCAAAAAAACAACCTGCTATTTCACCGTTTCATGTCCACCCACCCATATCCAATTTTGTGTATTACACCACTAGTCTCTCTCATCGTCACCAGTCATGAATGGCTCTTTAAGGGCCTCTCCCCTCAGTTATCTTAATTGCTCTCTGTTCTGTTTATAAGCAGAAAAATAATACTTAAATGAATAGGCCAACAGAGAACTTGACCCCGGTCACTGCAATTGTTCTGAAGGAGTGGCTTAGATCCATTAGTAAAGCAATAGGATAGCAGGTATGCACATACTTATCTATAATTTCATACCATCAGCTCAGATACTCAGGCCGGATATTTGCATAATTAGTACTGTAAATTAGGAGATTGGTTATGGAGAGGTTTATTGTTATGTTAGATCAGTGATTTGCATGGCTGTTTGCATATGACGGAAGATCTGGCAGTCTTCATTTTTTTATGTTTTGATATGTTTAATCTGCATATATTTTTTGGAGAAATACTACTGTTCAGGTCTCAATTATTATTTAATGTCTAAGTTACATTAATAGCTCCAAGCACTACTGTAAGACTGCTAGCTAGATGTGTAGTTCATTATCTGACCAATAAGAGGTAGCACAGAGTCAAGGACATTCAGTTCACAGCATGTGTGCCAACTTGAGCGTGTGTGTTTGTTTACAAACATCACTGAGAAGTGAGAAACTATTAAACTTATTTTCCATTGTATCCATTCTGTACTTGGGAAATCTGCAGTTTTGTCTCATTCTTCATTCCTGTTTTTCTAATATGCACACTTCAAAAACACCTTGTGGACACTTGAAAGTGTGAGGCTAGTGGCAGTAAGCAGAGTTCAGCATAAAATGGACATTGCTTTACTAACAAAATAGTACCAAAGAGTGCAATAGTACTACCAACTATGTTTGAATTCTCCAGAAATCTCAAGTTTCTGTTATGTTATAACAGGTGATTGTTTAATATAAAGTGCCATTCCAGCAACTAAATATACTTTTTAAGTATAAGTTTGAATGCTTGCCTTGTTTATTATTCAGCCAAATAGTATTTACTGTATATGTTACAACCAAATGTGTGGAATCTGTGCAATTCACAAATTACCTTTACAAGAAAAATGAAAAAAGTCATAAGACACATTTTAGTCTTTGTCCTTATTTATTCTATAAACTATTTAAGCACTGTTGCTTGTGCTTTTTATATATCATTTTTCCTAGCTCTCTTTGACTACCTTTTTTTATTTCTTCAAATGTCCTGCACCTGACCAAAAGATTTTTAATTTTCTTGTTATATCAGAACCATCCCTCTTTAAACCTGTGACTGCTCCATGATGTGTAAGTGATCTTGAATATATTATTGATGACCTCCTTGTGCTGCATTTACAGTCAGGAGTGTGGTCACGACTCACTGCGTTGTGCTAAACACTTCTTCAGCTTGTTCTCCACCTTTGCCTTTAAAGCTCCAATTCTCCTAGGTACACCTGGACACAGATTTTCTTGGTTGTTGGCAGATAGGATGTTCCAAGCTTCTTGGAGAATTTGCCACAGTTCTTCAATCTATTTAGGCTGTCTCAATTGCTTCTGTCTCTTTATGTAATCTCAGACAAACACGATGTTCAGTGGGGGTCGCTGTGGGGGCCATGACATCTGTTGCAGGGCTCCCTGTTCTTCTGCTCTTATCTTTTCTATTTGCAAAAGTAACGTTTGTGAGTCTAACATTTATTTTTCCTATTGACACACTAAAGCTGAAGGTATAAATAACCATCTTAAGCAAATGCTTTTAGGAAACATCTTATGTGCCTAAGACTTTTGCACAGTAATGTATATAGTACCATGTATACCCAGTAACATGTATTACCATCTGATGCCGTAACTGTAGCTACAAGCAGAGGTGTCTTTTTTTTATTATTTTCTCCCCTTTTTTCCCAATTTGGAATGCCAAATTCCCAATGCGCTCTTAGTCCTCGTGTTGGCATAGTGACTCTCCTCATCCACGCACAACTCGCCACACACACACACACACACACACACACACGACAGAGAGCGAGAACCCTATTATAGTGACCACGAGGAGGTTACCCCATAATATTGGAGAAAGAGGATATGGCTTTAATATGCAATTTTTTAAATTATTTTAGATGATTTTTACTCAAATGTACATCTTTGCATCATTTGAAAAAAAAATTATAATAATTTTCGTTTAAATGCATTAGACAAGAATCTCAGTCTATATTGTGGGCTGTCAAGTATGGATTTTTTTTCTCTCTATTTTATAAAGTGATGTCAGGCACACGCGTTCATTTGTGCACAGAATGTTTTTACACTGCTATCAAATAGTTGACATTTGAGGAACCTTGCTCAAACTTGGGAATAACCAAGTGAATTTTGATTATATGCATTTTTAAATGGGCAATTATCAATAAACCCTTAAGTTGCTTAAACCCGAGGGGTTATTTAAAGGGCATTACAGCCGTTCTAATCTGTTTATGAAATTTTCTTCATCTGAAATTTCATTCGATTTAATTTTTAAGAGAAAAACCAGCTGACCATAAACTTGACTTAAGCTAAAAACAACCTTGATTTGCATTTTCAAGCTGATTACAAGTATAAAAAAATTGTAATTCTGATGTGTAAGCTACAGTATGTTTATGCCTGTTTGTGGTCTCATGTCTTATTGATAACAGCAATCTTGTGCTGTTTGTTTGGATCAGGCACACCTGCTGACATACAGGACTTCAAAACGCATCGCTGTGCATATAAAAGGTGCATTTCCACTAACTAATGAAAAAGGTAACATTTTGCCAGTGTGTGCTGTACTGCTCTATTATTTTCAAATAGAGGCGGGAAACTAGCCACACAGATGTGCATAATTCATGCCAATGACTCAGAAGTGCACGCCACATCATTCTCACAGATTACAGGCCTGTTTGACTGCAGCTGCCTAAACATTGTATTTGTGAATTACTAATTCCCAATTTTTATTTTAGAGTTTGAGTTTCTAAGATAGCAGCATGCATGAGCTGTTTACTAACCAGATATTTTGCTGCAATACAAGACGAAAGTGGTTTGAACTGCAAATACTTTTATGTCAGTTAAAACACAAGTTGGCCTTCCAACTTGCTGTCATCACCATAGGTCATGACAAAGTTGATGACTACATATGCATTTTCCAGAAAGACATAAAAGTGCTAACAAGGTAGCAAAAGAATAGTATTTGAATTTTAGGTAAAATAGGTTACATACTGTAATTTGAATTCCCAAATACAGACATGGAGGGCACAAAGATAGAGTACATTTCAATTTACAATCTACTGTATATAAATACATATATGTAATAAAGACATGATCAATTATAGTTCAGTATGAAAATTGAATGTGAAAGGACATTTTAATGTTACATTTCTTTCTCAAGTTTAGAAATAAGCATGCACATTAAGCGATTCAGACTGAATTAATTGCAGAAGTTTACTATTTAGGTGTAACAGTTTACAAGAAACCCTTTACTAGCAGTTTGCAAATACTGTAAAACATTTATATGCATTGACTTATACATTAGATAACTCAAAGTGACAAGTCAAGTCATTTTTATTTGTATAGTGCCTTTCACAACACACATTGTTTCAAAGAAGCGTTACAGAAAATCATGCATTAACAGAAACTGTAATATCTATAATGTCTTAAAGTCATCATTGTGTATAAAAAAACTGTCTTTTTATTAAAAAGTTATTATATTTAATATTCAAACATGCTTACAATTTCACCTTAACAATGGTCAATTTGCTTTTTATTGTAAAATAATAAACATTCAAAATGGCACTATTACAACTTTTTGTTGTAACCTTTTGGGCCATTTATGTATCTGACTGTTCTCTCCTATATAGTAGCGATATGACAAAGACATTTCAATTTCACTTATGCAACACAGAACAGAGCCTGGAAGAAAACAAAAGAATACATATAGGAGTTTTTTTTAACATTTTAAGACAGACATTTTCACTCTACTAACTAACACTCATCGTCTTTACAGATGAATATACTGTCATCACTTACTGTATATCCTAGAACAATGCAGACTAGATAATGCTGAAGCAAAGCAGACCTTTCTAAGTTCACTCCCATCATACCCGGACGGAAGGTGCTATATTTGATTTCAGCCTAAACAGAAAAGTTTGTTGAGCTGAGGTTGTTTTGTGATTACATATGCTGTACCTTTTAGTGATTAATGAGGGTGCCTATTACCTAACATATTGTTGGTATTCTTGTTTATACCACTGACAGGCTTGTTCCTTAGGGGACTATTCTATTGGGATCTGGATGCATATGTGTTCTGCCATTTTGATGAATGGAAAAGTTGACTCGAATGGTGGAAAAGTGTTGTGTCTCTTCAAAACCAGAGTTTTAGCTTGCTGCTGGTGGCCCTTAGGGACTGTTGGAGTACAAAGCAGAACAACACGATGAATATGTCTTATAAAACTGATCTGGAGGAGTTCAAGTATGGTCTACATATGGATTCTAAACTCAATTCAGTATATGTTAGTGCAGCTATCATCAAAGGCACAGTAAGTGTGACTGGCTCATGCTGTATTTGTTACTTTTCTAAAAGGAAAACCATTATAATGCACTTTCAGCATGTCTGGTTCCTGTGTATAAAAAAGTGAAGGAAAAAAAAAACGAATGCATTTTTATGCGGAAGACTTCCATTATGATAAACTGGCCAAAGACTAAATTGTACCAGTAGCTCTTAAAGCACCAGGGGAGAAATCCTATTCACAGACTGGATTCGTAAATAAAGCCTAATTTCAAATTCTATTAATCTATTAATAGACACCCCTCACAGCCTTGCATTATTGCTGAAGCCTCATTGCTTAATTTATGCACGTCCAAAGGAAGCCTCATTTGCATTCTACAGACATTCCATATTCTACTCATGTGTCCAGAGAGATCATTTCAAAGGCAGATTCACTGGCTGATGGAACATGTTTATTTGAGCTACACAGCAAGAGCAGCCCGACCACTCTGCACACAATTCAGATTTAAATATGTATTCTCACAGATTAGAAATGTCATTATTACTGGTTTTAGATTTTGATCTGCATCAGAAAGAAGACATTTGCAGAGGAAAAAAGAAGTTATGCATTCATTTAGCATGAATGTTTTATGCATGTTCTGTTTAATTTGAACACAGACTCAGAGTGTTCTATATGGCTAATTTTATTTATATCCTCTCCTTTGGGGCTTATGTGTCGTGCAGACATGCATATCTCTATTGATAGTGGTGCTTGTGAATCATGCATGACAGGTACTCAATAATAATTGGTGCGGATTACTTTTGACATCTGGCTGCTGGTGACTGCAGCTTGGTTCTGTGGTCTGATTTCATGTGTAACACATCAAAGGCTGGCGTTTCTCTCTAGGAAAGGGCAGAAGGATTTCACAAGCTTTTGCAGAAGAATGTAGTCTATTATGAGGAGCCTTGTGAATAAACTGCATTTTTATTTCATTGAACCAAGGGTTTGCATCTAATTACAAACATTTTGGGCCATTCTTTGCCTCCCCTTACAAAAAGTTTACCATGGTACACCAGTAAATATTTCTTGTTTAAACCCATTCAGACATCTTATATATTTCATATCTAAAAATATACATACAATTACAGTTAATATATTTGGGCATATATGCACATAATAGGCTACATATTCAAATGACAGTATTATTTGGGGAAAAATACTGTTGCATATGAAAACAATATTTAGTAGTATTATTTTGAAATATTTGTTTCATATACTGTATGTACACATTTTATTGGGACCTCCTCCTCAGTCACTAACCCCCCCTCAACGGGTGTGCAGAGCTAGGTAAGTGCTTCGAGTCCTCTCTCAGCACCAGAGCCTCGGAACGCGCTTTTGCCTCCCGATGCCGCATTGCCTGCTATGCCCTGCTGGGTATGTCAAAAACTATCATCCCCTTAGTGCACCTAGCACGGAGCTTGGATGCGTGGCTTTCACTTCCCAACCCGTCACGCTGGCTGGCCTGGACCATCTGACTCGGTTATGCGATTCAGTTCGCCAGATCCTCGCCCCCTTTTGGCGGCGTCCACTTTACCTTGGTGCGTGCCGAAGATGCCACACCCTGCTTGCGGAGATCGCAACCCTTCTACTCAAGGACGCGATAGAGCCTGTCCCTCCAGCCGAGATGAAGAAGGGTTTCTACAGCCCTTACTTCAGCGTACCCAAAAAAGGTGGCAGCTTGGACTTGCGAGTTTTCAACCGGGCCTTACACAAACTCCCGAATGCTCATGCAAAGACACATCTTAACTTGCGTCCGGCATAAAGATTGGTTCGCAACGGTAGACCTGAAGGACGTGTACTTCAACGTCTC
The DNA here is from genome assembly GCF_025860055.1 of Xyrauchen texanus. Classification (NCBI taxonomy): domain Eukaryota; kingdom Metazoa; phylum Chordata; class Actinopteri; order Cypriniformes; family Catostomidae; genus Xyrauchen; species Xyrauchen texanus. The sequence goes on from NC_068288.1 coordinate 36,466,852, forward strand.
GATCTTGCCTCGACCCTTTCTATGGTTTGTGTTCGACGGCCAGACATATCAGTACAAGGTCCTCCTCTTCGGCAGGTCCTTATCGCGTCTTCACGAAGGCCTGCTAAGGGATGTGGGCATTCGCATACTCAACTACATCAACGACTGGCTCATCCTGGCCCACTCCCGAGAGTTACTACACGCCCACAGGGAGCAGGTGCTCAGGCACCTCAGCCACCTAGGGCTTCAGGTCAACTGGGAAAAGCAAGCTCGCCCCTGTTCAGAGCATCTCTTTTCTCAGCATGGAGTTAGACTCAGTCTCAATGGTAGCGCGCCTCACCAACGAGCGTGCGCAGTCGGTGCTGAAATGCCTCAACTTATTCAAGCCTGGCACAGCGGTTCCTCTAAAACATTTCCAGAGGCTCCTGGGGCATATGGCATCCTCAGCTGGCCTCTGGAAAGGGCCCCCGCTGCGTTGGCATATCAACTGCCTAGAGTTGCTGGCTGTACTTCTTTTACTCCACCTGCTGTCATAGACACGATCAATCAAGCCAGAGCTCCCTCTACCAGGCAACTTTACGCCCAGAAGTGGCGCTTGTTCGCAAATTGGTGTTCTTCCCAGTCTGAAGACCCACAGAGGTCGTAGTCAGGTCAGTGCTTTCATTCCTGCAGGAGAGGTTGGAGGGTAGGCTGTCCCCCTCCACCTTGAAGGTGTATGTTGTTGCTATCACGGCCCACCATGACGCAGTAGACGGCAAGTCTTTGGGTAAGCACGACTTGATTATCAGGTTCCTTCGACCCGTTAGAATCAGTTGAGCTCGAGGACCTCTCCCTGAAGATCAAGAGGGTCGGGACCTGCAAGCATTCTCTGTCAGCAACACTTACCTGGAGTTCGGTCCAGCAGACACTCACGTCGTCCTAAGACCGTGACTGGGCTATGTGCCCAAGGTTCATACTACTCCCTTTAGAGACCAGGTAGTGAACCTGCAAGTGCCCTAGGAGGAAGCAGATCCAGCCCCTTCGTTGCTGTGTCCAGTGTGGGCCCTGCGTACTTATGTGGACTGCATGCAGAGCTTTAGATGTTCTGAGCAGCTCTTTGTCTGCTTTGGTGGACAGCGGAAAGGGAACGCTGTCTCCAAACAGAGGCTTTCTCACTGGGTAGTTGATGCCATAGCATTGGCCTATCTCACCCAGGCACACTTGACAAGAAGTGTGGCATCCTCGTGGGCACTGGCCAAAGGCACCTCCCTAGCAGACATATGCAGAGCAGCGGGTTGGGCAACACCCAATACCTTTACAAGATTTTACAATCTCAGGGTCGAGTCGGTTTCATCCCGTGTTCTCTCAGGTCCGAGCTGGTAGTGTACCACTTGCATCTAGCCCCATTCCCCTCCACTGAGGTGATCTTGTGCGCTCTTATCCCAGGAGATCCCCCTAACTTGGCTCCCTGGATGACTCCTCCCTAGCCCTCTGGTCTGCAAATTCAGCGGAGTGGACACATCCCCCTGTGTGTATTTTCCGTGGTACGGTCCCCTCGCGAGTGGACCCGCGTCTCCCATGGGCGGTACCCGCTGTCCCCCGGTCACCGTGTTTGTAGTAACTCCTCCCTCTCAATAGGCAGGATCTACCACTGTGCCATTTTCCACATGTGAACTGAAAACCCATGTGATGTATTTCACCACTCTTTACCTCCCCCAGCCTGGGCAGGTGTGGTCTCCGCGGGGTGCTTTAAACCCTGTGCGAGAAACATAGAGAGAGAAAAGGCACGGCTGGCACGGCTTGCTCCCATGCTTGGCACATGGCCTTGTTCCCCCCCTCGGGGTGTATGGAACCAGAAGATTATGCTGATCTTATGGGGCGTTGGGGAAGTGCACGTGCAGTCTGACATGGCCTGTCGCCTTGGCACGCAACTGCCTACCCGCACCTGCGTCAGCAGCGTACGTACACAGTTCAGCACATGGTGTTATTAATTATGGACGCCTAGTGTCGCTTCTTCGACACAACGACAGACGGGGTGCGTCTAGGTTACTATTGTAACCTCCATTCCCTGATGGAGGGAACGAGACGTTGTGTCCTCCGAGCCACATCGCTGAACCGAGCCACTGTTACGGCCGAACCTCATTCTCGGCTACTCAGGGCAAAATCCTGAATGGACAGACGCATTTCCCTCCCTTTATACCAGTATGTCCGGGGGCGGGGCATGCAAATTCTGTCTGCCAATTTCTCAATGGCCTTTTCTCAAGTTCAGAGATGCGCGAGGCTCTCAAGAGAGACCCCTAGTGTCGCTTCTTCGACACAACATCTCGTTCCCTCCATCAGGGAATGGAGGTTACAATTGTAACCCAGACATTATCAGCCTTATTTGAGCTGTGCTGTTGTTTGATCTAAAAGTAAATCAATTCAATTAAAATGTGAACATCAGAGACCGTGTTTAAATTCAAATCTGATTTAAGTCTACCTGAATGTAGTTAACTCTACTTAAATAGATAAGTTCACTCTACTTGAAAATCAAGTTAACTGAACTTAAATACTCAAGTTTTGGGAGACTCCATTACTCAATGGAATTGTGGGAACAAGTTTACTCAATCAAATGAGTGCAATCAACTTATTAGGGTTTTCAGTGTATGTGTTAAATATTTTATATATTTCTATATATCAGATTTCTGTATTGAAAGGATGTTTAGATATATTACTGGAAAAGAAGATAAAAATGCTGATATATATATATATATATATATATATATATATATATATATATATATATATATATATATATATATATATATATATATATATATGTGTGTGTATATATATATATATATACATATATATATATATATATATATATATATATATATATATATATATATATATATATATATATATATATATATATATATATATATACACACACATATCTATATATACACTCACCTAAAGGATTATTAGGAACACCTGTTCAATTTCTCATTAATGCAATTATCTAATCAACCAATCACATGGCAGTTGCTTCAATGCATTTAGGGATGTGGTCCTGGTCAACACAATCTCCTGAACTCCAAACTGAATGTCAGAATGGGAAAGAAAGGTGATTTAAGCAATTTTGAGCGTGGCATGGTTGTTGGTGCCAGACGGGCCGGTCTGAGTATTTCACAATCTGCTCAGTTACTGGGATTTTCACACACAACCATTTCTAGGGTTTACAAAGAATGGTGTGAAAAGGAAAAACATCCAGTATGCGGCAGTCCTGTGGGCTAAAAATGCCTTGTTGATGCTAGAGGTCAGAGGAGAATGGGCCGACTGATTCAAGCTGATAGAAGAGCAACTATTCCTGAAATAACCACTCGTTACAACCAAGGTATGCAGCAAAGCATTTGTGAAGCCACAACACGCACAACCTTGAGGCGGATGGGCTACAACAGCAGAAGACCCCACCGGGTACCACTCATCTCCACTACAAATAGGAAAAAGAGGCTACAATTTGCAAGAGCTCACCAAAATTGGACAGTTGAAGACTGGAAAAATTAGTCTCGATTTCTGTTGAGCCATTCAGATGGTAGAGTCAGAATTTGGCGTAAACAGAATGAGAACATGGATCCATCATGCCTTGTTACCACTGTGCAGGCTGGTGGTGGTGGTGTAATGGTGTGGGGGATGTTTTCTTGGCACACTTTAGGCCCCTTAGTGCCAATTGGGCATCGTTTAAATGCCACGGCCTACCTGAGCATTGTTTCTGACCATGTCCATCCCTTTATGGCCACCATGTACCCATCCTCTGATGGCTACTTCCAGCAGGATAATGCACCAGGTCACAAAGCTCGAATCATTTCAAATTGGTTTCTTGAACATGACAATGAGTTCACTGTACTAAAATGGCCCCCACAGTCACCAGATCTCAACCCAATAGAGCATCTTTGGGATGTGGTGGAACGGGAGCTTCGTGCCCTGGATGTGCATCCCACAAATCTCCATCAACTGCAAGATGCTATCCTATCAATATGGGCCAACATTTCTAAAGAATGCTTTCAGCACCTTGTTGAATCAATGCCACGTAGAATTAAGGCAGTTCTGAAGGCGAAAGGGGGTCAAACACAGTATTAGTATGGTGTTCCTAATAATCCTTTAGGTGAGTGTATATATACAGGTCCTTCTCAAAAAATTAGCATATTGTGATAAAGGTCATTATTTTCCATAATGTAATGATAAAAATTAAACTTTCATATATTTTAGATTCATTGCACACCAACTGAAATATTTCAGGTCTTTTATTGTTTTAATACTGATGATTTTGGCATACAGCTCATGAAAACCCAAAATTCCTATCTCAAAAAATTAGCATATCATGAAAAGGGTCTCTTAACAAGCTATTAACCTAATCATCTGAATCAACTAATTAACTCTAAACACCTGCAAAAGATTCCTGAGGCTTTTAAAAACTCCCAGCCTGTTTCATTACTCAAAACCGCAATCATGGGTAAGACTGCCGACCTGACTGCTGTCCAGAAGGCCATCATTGACACCCTCAAGCAAGAGGGTAAGACACAGAAAGAAATTTCTGAACAAATAGGCTGTTCCCAGAGTGCTGTATCAAGGCACCTCAGTGGGAAGTCTGTGGGAAGGCAAAAGTGTGGCAAAAAACGCTGCACAACGAGAAGAGGTGACCGGACCCTGAGGAAGATTGTGGAGAAGGACCGATTCCAGACCTTGGGGACCTGCGGAAGCAGTGGACTGAGTCTGGAGTAGAAACATCCCCGCATTCCCCAGGTCAAGCCACTTTTGAACCAGAAACAGCGGCAGAAGCGCCTGACCTGGGCTTCAGAGAAGCAGCACTGGACTGTTGCTCAGTGGTCCAAAGTACTTTTTTCGGATGAAAGCAAATTTTGCATGTCATTTGGAAATCAAGGTGCCAGAGACTGGAGGAAGACTGGGGAGAAGGAAATGCCAAAATGCCTGAAGTCTAGTGTCAAGTACCCACAGTCAGTGATAGTCTGGGGTGCCATGTCAGCTGCTGGTGTTGGTCCACTGTGTTTTATCAAGGGCAGGGTCAATGCAGCTAGCTATCAGGAGATTTTGGAGCACTTAATGCTTCCATCTGCTGAAAAGCTTTATGGAGATGAAGATTTCATTTTTCAGCACGACCTGGCACCTGCTCACAGTGGCAAAACCACTGGTAAATGGTTTACTGACCATGGTATTACTGTGCTCAATTGGCCTGCCAACTCTCCTGACCTGAACCCCATAGAGAATCTGTGGGATATTGTGAAGAGAAAGTTGAGAGACGCAAGACCCAACACTCTGGATGAGCTTAAGGCCGCTATCGAAGCATCCTGGGCCTCCATAACACCTCAGCAGTGCCACAGGCTGATTGCCTCCATGCCACGCCGCATTGAAGCAGTCATTTCTGCAAAAGGATTCCCGACCAAGTATTAAGTGCATAACTGAACATAATTATTTGAAGGTTGACCTTTTTTTGGTATTAAAAACACTTCTTTTATTGGTCGGATGAAATATGCTAATTTTTTGAGATAGGAATTTTGGGTTTTCATGAGCTGTATGCCAAAATCATCAGTATTAAAACAATAAAAGACCTGAAATATTTCAGTTGGTGTGCAATGAATCTAAAATATATGAAAGTTTAATTTTTATCATTACATTATGGAAAATAATGACCTTTATCACAATATGCTAATTTTTTGAGAAGGACCTGTATATATATATATGAAATCATAATAAATTAATATTGAATTTCCTTCAAACAGTGTAAGGAGGTTTTCTTGTCATTTAAAGCTGACATCTGCATTTTTTTTTTTTTAACTAAAATACTTTTTATCCTGTTCCTGCTTAATATGCAGAAACACAACAAGTGTCATTTATTGGTTGGTTCCCCGAAAACGTTAAAAACTGGCTCTTTAGCACTTTTAAAAAAAAAAATTGGTTTGGGGTTTTCAACCAGTGGCATAGGTTTGGGGCGGGGCTATCTGTTTATTTTTTGTTTGTTTGTTTTGTTTTTACCAATGGAAGACCTGATTTTTTTTTTTAATAACAATTACGGCTAAATATTGCAGTAACAATAATTGTAGTAACTATGGTACTTTGGCAGACAAAATTGTTACTATTGTCAAATCATTTTAAATTTTTTTAGTCTGATGTCAAGCAAGTACCGTAATGAAACAACACACATCTTATAGGCCTATATACACAATAGACAGAATCAGAATGAGCTTTATTGCCAAGTATGCTTACACATGCAAGGAATTTGTCTTAGTGACAGAGGGTTCCAGTACACAAACAATACAACAATAAGACAGAGATGATGATAAAAATATATAGAATAGAATAGAAATACACATTAAGACAAAAAATATATATATATACGTACAATATGCACAATTACAAATCTGTTATATCCATATAGTGCAAAGGAATGTAATGGAAGAAGAGGTAGGATATGTTAGATAAATATAAATAGACTAAGCTGTGTATTTAGCTGTGTAAGGGAAAAAACTGTTCTTGTGCCTGGCGGTTCTGGTGCTCTGTAGCGCCAGTCAGAAGGCAAAATCTAATCATGTGTTTTTATTTTTCTAGTTGCAATATTTTGTAGATATCATAGCTAGAGATAAATGCTAAACTTTGACCTAAGATAAAACACTCTCTGAGATAATGGACACTGGGTAGGAAACAACAGGAGAAGGCTGTAACTGAGGAAGTGAAGATTTAATGGGGTTGAGAGGTGCCTCTGAAGACTTACCGCAGGCTCATGAGGGAAGGCCACACTGAGGAGGATCGATACTCTGCTAATGCAAATCTCATTATTTCTCTGAATAAATTCTCCTGACTCGGGGACCGACACTAAAAGCACCTGGTGGTATTTCAGTGGCTCCAGGGCCCTTCTGGGTCCCAGGATGTCTGCGTCAGACTCCAGTGTGCAACTAAACCCCCCCAAGACAAGCTTTCGGGGACCTTTAGCACCTATCTCTAAGGGGACACATTAACCGAGACGCTTTTGTGAGCCACAATAGGCATTTTGATGTGTCTAACAAGAAGACAATAAATTGTCTCTCATTACTCAGTAATTAACTCCAGTCCCATCCCCCATACTGACACTTAAATCACCCTCTATTTCCACAAACACCCACTCCTCTTCCCTCCTCCTGCTCTTTAATTTCCTTTCCTCGACAGGGGGTAGCAGTGAGGTAGCATGCCGTACTCCATCATTCCCTGCCATATGTGCACTACCTACGTGGTCCATCTTCAACCCCACACTTTACCCTGCCCCGCCTTTTTAGGCCTCTCATAAGGCAACACCTGGGAAAGGGCATGGCCTTCTGACCGAGGATGATGGGAGTGAACTTAGAAAGGTCTGCTTTGCTTCTGCATAATCTAGTCTGCAGTGCTCTCGTGTAGCCTGACATTTGACCGGTCTGGTCCACCTGGCAGCTTATTGTAGCCAAGAATTGCCAACTTGCACAGAAAAAGACTGTTTTCTTAACAATAATGTAAAGCATATTTTGTTTTGTTTTCACATACATTTTAGGGGTGGACTTATCTGAAGTAGTTGATACCAAGCAGAAAAGGTTTGGCCTGTAAGAATTGACCAGTTAGACCTTGCTGGTAGACACTAAACTACATAATCCACTACATCCAAAATGCATCTTTCTCAATTGTTCATTCAAAAGGTCAATACATTATACATTTAAAACATTTCATTATTTTATATTAGATGTTTTAGGAGGGCTCTTAAAAATGTGAATTTTATTACATACATTTTTTGTATTTAAATTATTCCTATTTTATTTTCTATAAAATAAATTATTAATATTTTTTCAAATAAATTATTTATTTAAACTACAAAATAATATTATATATAATTATATTATCATTATTAATTTGCAGCTCAGAATATTCACTAGTGAAGGCAGCAAATTAGCATTGTTAGAATGTCAGGTGTGATTTTAATGTGGCTTCGGTGTTGAGTTTCCAGCTGTCTTGGTTCTGGAATTATTCTTCCCATTAATTTTTTCCATTGGGATTTCATAAAGTACTTCATAAAAGAGTTCTAAGCCATGAACTAAACCAACCAGCTCTGAGGTGAATCATAACAAACTACAGTAAAGTATTTAGAAATCGAACAAAAATTACAAGACTGTGTAACGTACTTTCGGAGGGAATTAACTTTAATCCCATGAAGCATTGTGGATAATGTAATTGAAATTAAAATTATGGAAAAATATAAAACTATTGATTTAAAGTTGTTGATTATAAGTATAGAATCAACACCTTTAAAGGATGTTGCAAAAAAATCTGATTTATACAAATATGTATAGTGTTGCGAGATTGGGTTATTCACAGTGTTATGGAAGTGGCGCGATTTTCTGATTTGTGGAACCTTTCTCTTCAGAATTATGGGTAGTTCTTCACCAGAAAATCCGCTATTAACCACAAAGTTGAAATAAAAAACTGATGGCTTCAGTAGGGGCATATTGATTAACAACCTTGGAGCTCAAGGAAGGTCTGTCTTTAAAAGTTAAAAATATATCGTTAATAATCAATTCCTTTCTGGAAAAATGAATGGGATGTTTAGTTGCACTCCAAAAGTTATGTGGCATTTATAGGGTAGAGCTAGGGGTTGGCCTGGGGTGGCTGTGGCTACCATGGACCAAAGCCTGGCCACCCCACTCGCAATTGCTGTTTTGGTCATTTTTTGTCTTGGGCACAATTTAGTTAGTCTTTCTACACCAACAACCATCATGCCCAACCCCACCCCCCACCCCCTCACATATGTGTGCAGAATTTATTATCAGAACTTCAGTACACTGAAAAGTCTTCTTATCCTCAACACAAACTAGTCTGCAGTGATGGTTGGCAAGGCTCAGAAACCACTATAGATACTGTACAAATCCCTGAGGACTTCAGTGTCTGTAGTGCCTTCAAAGCTCCTCCACTGTTAATTGTTAAAATGAGGTTATTCATTTGACACAAAGGAAGATCACCTGTCATGTCAGATGGAGATCATTTGCAGACTGAAAGGTATCTCTGATATGAGCCTATGGGATTGATGGGTCCGTGAAACACAAACTGGGACTCAAAGTCTGTATACCCTAAAGGCATATAACCCACCCTAGTTCATAAGACGGGAGCTCTCTTTTTGATTGTGTATACGGCTGACATATCTGCTCAGATGGCCCAGATTCAAAAGCCACGAGTTGTTACATAGCCTTTTTGGGGGACTAAATAATCTTAAGAAATAATGTATTATTATATTATGTAATAATATAGGTCTTCATGAAATATAATTTAGATCAATGCAAGATCAGTTACATATTGGATTACATATGGAATTTCATGAGGGAATAAATAATACAATAGTGTAAGCTACTTTTATGCTATAAATACATTTATTTACACAAGATATATTCATTGACGTGCTATAAATCAGAACGACACATGTACATGTAACATTCTGCAATGTTAACAAATACACATGACAAAAAATGCTGTGCAAAAGCATGGAACCAGAATATTATCAAAAATAATAAAATTATAATGTTAAAATTACATGACCCAAGTTCAATCATGAAACTCAATGTAGCACAAGCTGATAGGATCTTGAGCTTGTTATCTGTTAGCCAATCGGCTATCTCTTTGTGTAGCATTTAAGTAGTTATTTTTTAAATACAGGCCGGAGAGTTTATTCTCTGAAACCCACCTCCACCCCAGCTCCACCTGCCTAGATCTGCTACATGATGATTGTTTGTAATGTCTGTTTGTGCAGCAGCATGTAATACATGCTCGATGCAGAATGTATTGTGTTTTGTGTAATTGTGCAGCAGCATGTCCACATGCTTAACTTAGTGTGTATGTATATTTTCTAGCAGTAGCAAGTCTCCATACTTACTCTGCAGCAACAGCAGCGAAGCAGATCTAGTCCGCCAAGACCAATATCCTATCAGCATATCATACCCACGTTAATATGCTAAATCTTTCAGAGTTGCAATGACTGAAATACATATATTCCATTTTTAACTTTACAGCTCAAATTACAGGTATTTCTGTATGTAAAAATGTATGTACAATAAGTGTTTTGAAGAAAATATAAGCTACCCATTTCTCCTTTTGTAAGTGAATAAACACGTACAACACCTAATATGATATTTTGATATTATGACATTACGTTGTAATTCGATAATGTTAACTTAAGTAATTTGTTGTAACTTAAGGTGGCATAATGTTTTTTACCACAAACATTTATTTCGAATCGGCCCTCAAGATTACAGAGAGGCACTTACAATGGAAATGAATGGGGCCAATTTTTGAGGGTTTAAATGGAGATATGTGAAGCTTTTTAGAATTTTATAAAAGCACTTAGAATAATTGTTCTGTTGAAACTTGTGTATTATTTGAGCTGTAAAATTGTTTAAATAATCATTTACAAGGATTACATGATTTACAGCATTACGTCATCATGGCAATGATGTAACTTTACACAGAAAAGGTTAGTGAATGATTTTGTCACACTAAAATCATGTTAACGCACATATTGTTTACATTTTGTGGCTATACTTTTTAATAGTGAGTATTTTAATGTTTACGCATTTGCGTACAAGTCAAAAGGGCAAGTAAAATTTATTTTGTAGTTGATTGAGCTTAACTTGTATTGAACCAAGAATATTTTTAAGCTGAACCTCACAAACTGAAGCATCAGAGCTCTGAATGTTTCACTAAAATCATATAGTGTAAATACAGTCATTAATTAAAAGGAAAGCCATTTATGCTGACAGTCACAAAGAGATAAAACCTTTTGGAATTATGTTAATACTGAAGTTCTTTAAAACGATAATAACAAGACCATATGCAAAACCATAACAGAAGCTCAACAGCCCCTGTGGCTCCCATAGCTATCAGGTAATTTGACAGAGATCCAATAGTTGTAGACATGCAGATGTTTACAGTTTAGGCAGGCATCTGTTTGCTCCAAAACGCATTATGCAGAGCAACTGTAATGGGCCTCCAAAGTCTCTTATGTGACTATATTATGTGAACTTTTGTAAGTGCCGTACATAAAGTGAGAAGCAAACTGTTCACAAATTAAGCAAACTCTCAATGTAGTGATCATCTTCTTGAATATTCCATTCAGATTTATGATTCAGATTAAACTTACTCACACCCTTTGGCCACATACATACTTATCCATTTTCATTTGAAAACTCAGGTTTCAGTTTCCTTGTGTTATCGTTTTCCAAAGTAATGGAGAGAGTTTTTGAAACGTTCCATTTTTGGAGGAAAGCGCTATTGTAGTGTGGATGAGAGGCATAAACCTAGTGAAATTAATGTGTTTTTCTAACAAAAATGCATTAGTGGTGACGTGGCTTTACTCACAGAAGTTGCATAAAGCCAGTCAATCAAATTAGAGAGTGCAAGACCGAGAAACTGCTTCCCAGTTTAATGTGCAGTATTTGACAGTGAACAACAGCACTACAAACGCCTTAACTGTCTAACTACAGGGTTGCCAACTCTCACGCATCTGGCGTGACACTCACGCATTCAGCCTCACCGTGAGATTGAGGCTGAATGCGTGAGTGTCACGCCAGATGCGTGAGAGTTGGCAACCCTGTAACTGTAGTGAGATTCTCCTGTTGTTTAAGTAACCAGGTTACTGTGTGGGTATCTCTATCTAATAGCAGAAAATGTTTAGCAAGCCATGATAACGCAAGAACACTCCAGTCCAAAGCCTGGCATGAACATTCTCTCTCACCTTGACCTCTCCCTGAAATAGATACCTGAATTACATGCAAACAAAAACACGTACAAAAGTGTCTCTTTCCCCATTATGTGACGAGAGCCTGCCGCTGACAAAAACAATCTATTACACCGTGGTGTACACTTGAGTGCAGTCTTTCTGAACGAAGAACAAGGGTTGATGGGCCCTAAGAGGACAAGTGTCCTATGCTGTCTCAAACCGGCTGTGTTAACTACACTCTAGTTTAAAAACGCCATCTAAGCAAGGACACAGTGAAGGCATTTTCTTCTCTCTTTATAGTGAAAAATGTATACAAGTTGGCACAAGGGTCTGTTATTGTGTAGATCTATTTAGCATGTGAGGTTGATACAGTAGGATAATTTTTTTGTAACCGCTTCACAACTTAAAACGTGTGCTTGCAAATGTATAACTCAGTATTTGATGACTTTAATTAGAGTGGGCAATATGACCAAAACCTTGTATCACGATATAAGTCAATTTATTTCACAACAATGACATCTATCACAATATAGTAAATGTTTGTTGGAAAATCAATAAAAATTGGTTAATATATTAGATAACCACATTGTAATGCCTATGTTTCAATAATACTGTCAGTGAATTAAATGCGTACAAATACATATGCTTATATACACTCACCTAAAGGATTAGGAACACCTGTTCAATTTCTCATTAATGCAATTATCTAATCAACTAATCACATGGCAGTTGCTTCAATGCATTTAGGGGTGTGGTCCTGGTCAAGACAATCTCCTGAACTCCAAACTAAATGTCAGAATGGGAAAGAAAGGTGATTTAAGCAATTTTGAGCATGGCATGGTTGTTGGTGCCAGACGGGCCGGTCTGAGTATTTCACAATCTGCTCAGTTACTGGGATTTTCATGCACAACCATTTCTAGGGTTTACAAAGAATGGTGTGAAAAGGGAAAAACATCCAGTATGCGGCAGTCCTGTGGGCGAAAATGCCTTGTTGATGCTAGAGGTCAGAGAATGGGCCGACTGATTCAAGCTGATAGAAGAGCAACTTTGCCTGAAATAACCACTCGTTACAACCGAGGTATGCAGCAAAGCATTTGTGAAGCCACAACACGCACAACCTTGAGGCGGATGGGCTACAACAGCAGAAGACCCCACCGGGTACCACTCATCTCCACTACAAATAGGAAAAAGAGGCTACAATTTGCAAGAGCTCACCAAAGTTGGACAGTTGAAGACTGGAAAAATGTTGCCTGGTCTGATGAGTCTCGATTTCTGTTGAGACATTTAGATGGTAGAGTCAGAATTTGGCGTAAACAGAATGAGAACATGGATCCATCATGCCTTGTTAACACTGTGCAGGCTGGTGGTGGTGGTGTAATGGTGTGGGGGATGTTTTCTTGGCACACTTTAGGCCCCTTAGTGCCAATTGGGCATCGTTTAAATGCCACGGCCTACCTGAGCATTGTTTCTGACCATGTCCATCCCTTTATGGCCACCATGTACCCATCCTCTGATGGCTACTTCCAGCAGGATAATGCACCATGTCACAAAGCTCGAATCATTTCAAATTGGTTTCTTGAACATGACAATGAGTTCACTGTACTAAAATGGCCCCCACAGTCACCAGATCTCAACCCAATAGAGCATCTTTGGGATGTGGTGGAACTGGAGCTCCGTGCCCTGGATGTGCATCCCACAAATCTCCATCAACTGCAAGATGCTATCCTATCAATATGGGCCAACATTTCTAAAGAATGCTTTCAGCACCTTGTTGAATCAATGCCACGTAGAATTAAGGCAGTTCTGAAGGCGAAAGGGGGTCAAACACAGTATTAGTATGGTGTTCCTAATAATCCTTTAGGTGAGTGTACATTTGTCTTTACTTGGAACTTGAAAATAATCAAAGTAAAAAATAAATAAATAAAAAACACTTAACTTGGTTTAAATCATTCTTTTCATAATTCTAAATGTCACATAATGCCACATGTCAGTCTATGTTGTTGACCATTATATTATTATTATTAACTTTCCTCAAGAAACTCAAGATCTTTCCAAAGCAATGCGACAAAGAAAATAATACACAAGTAAAACAATAAAAACAAAACAAATCCAACAACCACTTCTTACAGAAAATTTCCAAAATTATGCAAACACTTCTTGCAGAAAATAAATATGAAATAAATATAAACACTTTTTAATAAAATAAATAAAAAATAAACTAATGAATGTGGAGCGCATCTTTTGGCTTTCATAATATTCTTTTGCGCTTCATTTTGAGGAGGTAAAATAAATAGCTTGTATTACGAGAGATTAACGTCATGCATCAGTTTGCAGAAGACATTTTTATGCTCTGTGTTGGCTTTTGTGAACCTACACCACAGATGTCACACGTTTTAATAACAAGCTCCTCTTTATTTTCTTGACTTGTTTGGGAGGGGTCCCATTCTGTGGAGATGCTTTTTCAGAGTTTTTCCTGGGTCAAAGCATGAGTGATCCTGCTCTGTGCTCTCCTGTAACATCATGAATCCTGTTGGACTCGCACGCACTTGCATGCTCCAGAGAAAGCACACGCAACACTCACATGAAACACAGATGAGCACGTTGGATGAAGTGCCGAACGCAAGATAAATGCTACTGAATTTGCTTTGGCAGCTGCCAAAAAACATGGAATGCCATAAAAACCCTGTCTATGTTTCTTAAATTCTCTCAGACTCACGTGAAGCTCTGCCCACTGATTGATAAGCCCACGCTGCGCACATTAATATTTACATATTGCTATATAGCAAAATCTCTATCTACTGACACATTATATAGTCATATCGCCCAGCCCTATCTTTAAACATACAATTTATTGCACCTATCACGGTCCTGTTGTGTGCTGTAATGTTTTTGTAGAGTATGTATATGTAGCATTGCGAACATAACTGTTGCCTACACAATACATTTGATTTTATGTAAAGAAAAGAAAAAACATTTCTTTTAAGTTTAGGGCATATTTTGAAAACTATGGTGGCTGATACAACAAAGCCACTCTGTTCATTGTAATGTGCTATCTTTTGATGTCTTAACTCGAAACTTGATGATCTGTTACCAGCAATGAAGTATCTGACTGCAGCCTACACTTGTTAAACAAAAAGAAAATGTAAAGATGGCTAACTGCCAACCTCAACCAATGACATAAGTTTGGGGCAGGACTATTTGTTTTTCTAAACAATGAAATACAGCGGGAGTGTTTGGGAAACCTGTTTGGAAACAATAATTATTTTTGCAATTTAGGCCAAGCCCATACTAATACTTTTTTGTTTGAAAACACATCTTTTTCTCAATGTTTTTGGCCTTCCATCCACACTGAGACAGAGCTTTTTGAAAATGCTCTGCCAAGTCTTCACGCTAGTGAAAATGAAGATATTCGAAAACGAAGGCTACATTTTTCCTTGTGACGCAGTCATTTGATCCATTCAAAACAATCAAGATTGCGGCCCACATGGTAGCGGCATTGTTATGCCTGCAATCTACTTTGATAAAGTTGTTAAGGATAAATGTTACTTTGTACAACCTTCACATTGCATTCCTTCAAAGGTGATGGGAAGTTTCCTCGGAATTGCTGTATGCTGGCGGAACATGAGGACAATGTTTTACACTGTAAATGGAAATAATGCAGGGCCACACTTACATGCATGCGCAGCAAGGGGATTTAAATATTTTCATGTTTCAGTGTGGACAAGCAACCTTTGGTAAACATTTGAAAATGGCAGTGTGGACGGAGAGCATTTCGAAAACTGAAAATGCCTGTTTGATCTGGATTAATGTGGATGTAGACTTAATTTTAAGCTGTTAGTAGCGTAGAAATATTTTATTACAGCTTTAAAGCTATGTTAATGTTCATATTTTCCCACCTAGAGAAGATTCTTTCAAATGAACAATAATATCTACAACAACAAACTGACAAACTTCATTGTTTTGGTGTAGAATGTATTGTTCTGGAGTAGGTATCTGCATATAGTTCATGGCAAACTTACCAAAGTAACTAATAAAAGTATCATTCCAAAGTCTCAACAAAGCATTGGAGACTCTGAAGTCTTAAGCTTTGCTTGCACATCAGCGATAGCAAACCTCAGAGATTTCCATGGCAAGCTCAAGGCATTCCCCCGTTTCGTGGCAGGCATCCATGAGACCACAGTCAAAATCGCAGTTGCAGTTCCAGTCGGTGCTGTGCACAGGTTCCACAGGGGCAGAAAAGTACATGTAGGCAGGACAGATGAAGTAAGCAGCTCGCTCACACGTCTCGGGTAGCATGAGACACAGGTCGTAGAATCGGCAGAAGAGAAAATTCAGCACAACCCCGGCACAGTCCTCTGAACAACAAGACCAAGAAACCATGGCATTTGTGGGCAGTTAACAGGAAATGCTAACGTACCTATTCTTTATTCAAGGTTGCCACAAGAAGGAAGTGCATTTAAAAGAGCTTCCTCAGGGAGGAAACATTGCCTTGCATTGCTGTTGACCCAGAGAAAAATGCTATTGCTCAGTGGTTGCTCTTTTATTGGTCAGGAGAGTTAAAAGTGTTCTCGGTAACTCTATGTTTTAAACTTTGTCTCAGATGTTTATTACAAATTAGACAATTGTTGAAATACAATAAGAGTATAGGGCTAAAAAATAATGTAAATAGCATAGCCAAGATCATCTGGTCTTTGAATAATTTGATGAGAAATCTTTGACTTTTCATTGCATATTTAGCTATCTTGGACAATCTGAGCTTGATACATAGTTCAGATCTCTCTTGAAACTCTAGAGGATACACATGTGATTACTAGTGTCAATTTGCTTGTGAAACTTTGTAATATGGCACTTTTTGTACCACTGTCTCCTTAAGATGATTCGCTTATGTTTTCCTCTTTTGTAAATCGCTTTGGATAAAAGCATCTGCCAAATGAATAAATGTAAATGTAAATTTCTCAGGAGATAAAAATCTGAGAATCAGGAAGAATCTTTGTATTTGGTCTCCATTAAGACTCATTGCTGCCTAGGAGAAATAATTGTGCTATTAAAGAAATCTTGGTAAACTTAATAAAGCTCCATTTATAAAAATTAGTTAACAACATTAGTTAACATGAACTAACAATGAACAATATTCATAAACAAAATTAATCTTATTTAATATGAATTAAAATATAAATGTTGTATTAGTTAATTCACTATAAACTAACATGACCTAACATTGATCAATTGTATTTTTATTAATTAACATTAACTAAGATCTCATTACATTAACTAATCTCATGTGGATTTTACTTTCCTATGGGTATTTTGCAGAAAAGTTAGAGTTATAGGCATAGATGATAAATACATATGTCATGAAAGCAAATGGGCGGAACAAATAAAGTTTAGAAAATATGCCTTTGGCAAACCAATACAATAAAAGTGGTGCGATGAGAACACAATTTACACAGCTGTAACATACAATTAAAAAGGAGAACTCCCATGAACAAATGGTTGTGAGACTGGTTATATATTACCAGTCTGATCTCAGGAAAATTACTTGACTGTAGCAGCATTAATACAAAGTGTTATTACGTAGTTCATTACACATATTGCAGATTTTCTGAGGGGAAATTCACATTTGTGGTGCTAAAAGCACGATAAATGTTCTCCCAAACAGATCAGGCTTTTAATGCTTTAACGAGCTATAAATCAACAAACCCTACCTCCCCACCCTAAACCTTAACCTAACCGATTGTGTCATATAAGCAAATGTGAGACAAAAAACTCTGCTGAAGTAACCAAGTCTTTCTGTGGTGCTTCTATGACACTTTGGGCTCACATGCTCTTCAGGACTCATACCCGCAAGAACAATGCAAAATCAGTTGAGCTACTGCACAATTTAAACAAGCTTGTAATTGTAAATTAGTTGGTTAATGTCTCACCTTACAAGTCATGGCTAAACAAAATGACAAAACTGTTTTGATGTCATAAGACAGCATAATGTAAGGAACAGGGTGAAAAATAAGTGATTATGAACTGATAATATATGCCTCTTTACTTGTGATTTGCGAAGTGAATAAAAGTAATTGTTGTTGTAGCACCTCCAGTGTTTATTTAACCAGGAAGCTGCTTTGATAAGCACAAATTTAGGTATACTGTAGCAATGACATGAGTTATCACATCTCTCTAACAAAGCATGATGTTACCATCAAACTGTATGTTAACATGTTTGAAAAAGCAAAGCACAAACTACTGTCCAAAAATGTTTAAATCAAGCACTCAAAATAACATGATCATGACAAGAGCTAAAAAAAAACACACTCTGTTACATATGCTATAGAACATAAATGCCTCTTTGAAAACTCTTACCTTGGGATTTCAGCTGATGGAGATAGACACTCAAAGGCCCTTAATGACCTGCTGTCTGTTTGCACCTCTTGTGTACAACAGTTTAAAAGCCTCCCTGCTCTCGCCAGGCACTTCTGTACACATGCATAATTTACCGAATCACCTTTGCTTCCAAAGAGAAAAGGAATAGAGCTGTTTGGAGATGAAATCAATTATCAACTGTCTTTATAGGTGTTTCCTTTCCTTGGAGGATCAACGGTGCTCTGCTGTGAGTGAGCCACTGCCAAGTGATTAAATATATGGGGATGACACATACCTAAAAATTAGCAGGACTTTAGCTTAGTCGAGTTAATGTGATGATCTCTTCATGAGAAACATTGCCATCCTGTACAGCCCAGGGTCTTTTGTAAAAAAAATATATAAACCAAGCTTCAAATGGGGCTTTCAAGAGTTTAAGTAGATTTGAGCATAATGCCGGACAAAATACCCCTGCCTCTGAGCATAAGAGTAGGAATTAGATTAACCTAGGAATATAATACCAGGAAACACATTGTAACGAATGTGTGAAGCACTAGAAAGGGACATAATGACTGCACCTTAACTCAGCTGAACCTACCGGCTGAAAGATGGGGAAAATATATTGTTCTAATTAATATCATATCGAAAAAGCTGTTGAATCATAATATTCTCAGTGCTTGGTTTTAATAATTCATATTTTTATGCAAATTTAATCGAATGTGCTGCTTAATTCACTTAATTCAACTGATGTAGACAGCTTTAAAAACGCATGCTTTCCCTTAGTTTTCATTGTAAATTATAGATACGTTTGAATAATTAACAGTTTAAAAATGCATAATTATATGCTTGTGGCAACACATAAATTCATAAAAAAATCAAAGGATTTTTTAAAACAACATTCTCTAATTTTGGAGATAATTATTTTACAACAAGAAAATTCATAGTGACTGTTGATGTTGTAATTATTATTCATAATAACACATTACAGCCATGAAGGTGGTCTGCGAAAGAGCTATTGGGGGAAAATATGATGATGCATGGCTCACCTCCTTTCTCTTGGGAGTCAGACAGTGAGTTGTTTGAAGAGGAGGCAGTGCTGTACTTGTCCACTGAACATAAGGAGTAAGAGAATTCTGGAGAGCTTATGTTTGCTTCTCTTTCCCAGGGATCTAGCTCAGGAATAGGAGAAAGCCTCTGTTCAGTTTTCCCAGATAATGTGCTGGAAACCTCCACTCCTGCAAAAAGAGAATCCATTGTCTTTTGGAATAATCTGAATGTTTATCTTGAGGAATTTCAAACTAATCCATAAATAACATATTAAAGGTGCTGTGTTAAAGCGATTCTACAAGCTCTCTCTCCAAAACCCCGCCCTCAAAAGACATGTCAGCAAACTCAATGTCAGAAGTACACAATTAAAGAGCATAACAGTCTGTATAAGTATAAGTAACACAGAAGTATAAGTAACACAGAACAGACCAAAATATCATTTTTTACTGTATATCTTGATTGATTTTTTGAGACAACACATAAGGTAACTTTAAGAATTCAAAACATTTTCCCTGCTGAAAAATTACCATTTATTAAAGCTAAGCTGGAAAAACGGCTTGCGCGTATTTCAGCATCATCCTGACGTCAGACAACTGAACACACAAAGGCATAACTGCCCAGGTTACGCTTATTCGTTTCCAAACAGGTTTTGTAAATACTCCTTTACACTCATCACACTCTTCGGGAAATCAACCTGTGAATGCCTTACTAATAGCTGTATCTGCACAATAAACTGGGATAGGAGCATTTAAACATTGAAAAAATTTAACCAGTAACAAACATATGCATGCTACAACTTTATATGAAAAACAATCAATATTCTAAAATCCACTGTGTCAGTTCTCGTTAAGAGAACTATCAAACCCTGTCAGGAAAACATGTTGAAATGTGTTCTCGTTGCACACACTGCTCTCAAAGTGAGCCCAGGAATCATTCAATTATGAATCTGCCAGATCTGAATGCAAACTATTAATGAATCATTGCTTTGGCTGCACTACCTTGTTTATTTTTTTCCTCCCACCTATCCCAAATTAATTATTAAATGTGCTTTTATTCAACATTTAATGTCTGATGATTAATTAACACATGGGACATATTTTCCATAGAAGAATCTGCATTGTTAGTCCATAATAAGAAAGAGAAGAGGAGAAAAATGAAAATGGCTTTGGGCTGTATTGCTTTTTTCCCTGCCTTTTCTCTCCTTATATAGAATAATTTAGAAAAGAGGATAAAGAATTGAAAAAGAACTTTGGTTCGTGTTCAGTGTGTTTGTGAGCATACTGTGAAATGACAGACGTTATAAATATGATGAATCTTTTGTGTTTTATTATGGTAGAGTGCATGCTTTTTGGTACAAGCACATACACTGTAACAGAATTAAAAAAGCAACTTCAAAATAAGCAGGCAAGAGCAAATCAATAACCCCAGGTATGCCAATCATTACCCTTTTGTACATCAGTACAAGATATCATCTCTGTTACAGGTTATTCAGATTAATAAACGTGGTGAGCTGTGCACTAATGGGCCAGAAGGGTTTAACTAAAGAAGTTACATTGTAATACTTTGTGTTCTGAATATATTATAAGTCTGAGTATATATCAAGATATCGAAACTACAAGCTAAACATTTTGGTGTTTATTTTATTAGATTTTAGAATAGAGAACAGATGCATTATGAAATGGGATAGATTTCACCTATTTTAAAACTGTGAAAGATATTGTCTTGGTTACGTACGTAACCTCGGTTCCCTGAGATGAAGGGAACGAGACATTGTGTCTGCTAACGCATATGGGGAGTGTCCTTCCACACAACCTAGTTGAAACCTCCCTACAATAACGGCAAAATTATAATATCGACTATGGTTTTGGAGTCCTGCCCTTTAAGGCGCAAAGCTGTTCGCTATAAAAGCAGGAGTGCAAACACCATTCCTCAGAATTTTCTGACTGAGGGACAAGGAGCGCATCGCTCACACCTCAAAAGAACTCCGAGTCTGTAGTGTGGCCAGCATGCATAATATCTCGTTCCCTTTGTCTCAGGGAACCGAGGTTACGTATGTAACCGACACATTCCCTTACTACTCTATACAGTTGACATTGAGTTTGCTAACACATATGGGAACAGAATCCCATCACGCCGCACTACACAACATAATCTTCCAGAGAGGAACCATTACGTTGCAGTCCCTTGGGACAGTTCTCGTGGACGCGCTCTGGCCTGTAAAATGGTGTTCATGACTGAATGCGTAATTTCTGGTTCATTCAAAGGTCACACATATAGGCTTCGCAGCTCTGGTTGGGGATGCCAAACCATGCATTGTGTTTGAGAGAAAAGATCTTTCTTTTGTGGCATTTCCAGAAACCAGGACTGATTGGGCCATTGCGGCAAAATTAACAGACCTGTTTCAATGTACACTCGGACTTTGCTGATGACAGAATGAAGGAAGTACACTGGGATACTTGCATTTTGCCAGCCATACGTGGGCCAGCATGACAAATATACGCCACTACTGTTGTGATGTCCCAACGAATCAGAAAGTGGTGATTCACAATATCGGAATGAAAAGCTCTCCAAGCTAGAGAGACGGCCTGTAGCTCTAGGTGTCTCTTATGTGCTCTTACGTGTCATGGCCTTTTCGCACCTGTTTCCAGATGTCAAAAGTTGGGCTTCAATTATACAACCTGTGTTGGATGCATATGTGGTCAGAACTTTCTTTTTGAAACTAGACCCAGCATAACACCCTGTTGGTAGAAGGTTGGCGCTGTCCATGGTGCTAGAGCAGCTTGACAGGGGTGAGTAAATGCGATGCACATGAAAATTAAAAGACTTCAGTGGTAGTGTTTTTTCAGTTTGAACTGAAACACACAGAAGAATGGTCTGTACATGCTCGTGCAGGAGGTGCTCACACATGAACTCCTAAAAATTAGATTTACTGGCAGGGGGAAAGTGTGCTGAAAAGTGTCAGTTGAAATTAGACCAGATTTTCCTTATGGCAAAGCAGCAAGTATCTGTGTTTACTCAGTAATGCCTCTGATTGACTAGTAATAACCAATTGCTGAGGTAATTCAAAACACACACACAATTCATTTTCAATGGGGCTGGCGCCACTTCGATACAATTCTTGAATGTGTGGGGAGCTAGAGACAGACTGAAATGAAGGACTTTAATTGATACGCAGTTCCCTGGAACGCAAATGTAAAAAGCCACCTGTAACGCGGTCCAGAGGACGGATGTGCAAAATTATCTGTTTCTGAGTTAACATTTTGAATGAGCGCATCGCAAGTGCACAATTCCAGCGTCTTAGAACTAGAACGGGTTGAGGTTTGCCAGGGTTTTTTTTATAGAAGGATGAAATAACGGCTATAAATCACACTGTGTGTGTTGCAGTCTGTGCATGCAAAACTGGCAATTCATGTGGTCAGACTATAGATTGTGCTCGATTGTTTTAAACACCAGCTCTGACATGCTTGTGAGGACTTGCAACGCATTCGCGCAGCAGGACAGCAGGCTTATTCATTTATAGAAAACAACCTCTATCACGTTCTTTACGAGAAGTTTTTGTATTTCGGCTCGTAACACCAGCGCGTCTTTGGACAAAATCATGGTAGACAGAACACTGTTGAAATGGGGAGGCCAATGTACAAATTGGATCATGTAATCAAGTTCGATCGTTTTTGTTGGACCCAATCGGAATGCCAGTAAGAGCTTGCCATGCACCTGCGTAACGAGACAGAGGGCGTTTTGGTATTTTCATAACATGATATAATGCGCTCTCACCATTGGGAAGCGGTTGCACATAATGTGAGGCTTTGAAGAGAGAAAGCTCTTTACTGAAAATGTGTGAGCGTCTTGTGCATGTGCAACAATCGCTGTAATCTTTTTGCAACCTTTGTACATTCATACATGATATAATGCGCCGCTCACCGTTGGGAACCGGTTGTGCCTAATGTGCAAACATAATTGCATGTGATTAATGTGAGACACAGAAAACAACATTGAACATTGAACAACAATGTGCCTTTCCCGACAAACAGCATTGGGGAAGAGAGGAAAAGTATTGTGTGTCAGGAGCCCTTTGCTGCGGTGGGGGTTCCACACCCTGCTACTCCCCGGGCAGAGATGTGCCGTTACGGCCTCTTTCAGGGGAGATAGTTGGGCATAACCGTTTTCTTCCCCATGATCCACATTAGAGAAGATATAATCGCTGCGCAGGCAAGCTGAATAGGCGCGCCAGCATTTTGACAGTTCGTTATGAACTTCAGGGATGAAATTGACAGATCTACGGTATGTGGTAGCTTGACGGTGTCTGGACCTCAGGAACCATTCATCAAGGAAAGATTTTGTAGGTTCCTCTGAACGAGGGCGATTTGCGTGCAAAGCGTCTTGAAACTCATGCCCTCACGGTGAGGGCAGTCTGTCTCCATGAGAACTGACTCTGTATGGGCACGGCCCAGAGAGTGAATGCAGCTCTCATGCTGATCTGATGGCGGGATGTGCCTCTCGCCCAAGGAACACTTACGGAACGATATAAAGACGTGAACACTTAAACGACTCTTTTAGATATTTATATATATAGTTGAAGTCAGAAGTTTACATACACCTTAGCCAAATACATTTAATCTCAGTTTTCCACAATTCCTGACATTTAATCGTAGAAAACATTCTCTGTCTTAGGCCAGTTAGGATCACTACTTTATTTTAAGTAACGTGAAATTTCTGAATAATAGTAGAGAATTATTTATTTAAACTTGTATTACTGTCATCACATTCCCAGTGGGTCAGAAGTTTGCATACACTGTGGGTAGCATTGACCTTATATTGTTTAACTTGAGTCAAACATTTTTGGTAGCCTGCCACAAGCTTCTCACAAAAATTTGCTGGAATTTTGGCACATTCCTCCAGACAGAACTGGTGTAACTGAGTCAGGTCTGTAGGCCTTATTGCTCGCACACACTTTTTCAGTTCTGCCAACAAATTTTCAGTCGGATTGAGGTAATGGCCACTCCACTATCTTGACTTAATTGTCCTTAAGCCATTTTGCCATAACTTTGGAGGCATGCTTGGGGTCATTTTCCTTCCACATGATGCCATCTATTTTATGAAGTGCACCAGTCCCTCCTGCAGCAAAGCATCCCCACATCATGAAGCTTCCACCCTATGCTTCACGATTGGGATGGCGTTCTTCGACTTGCTAGCCTCAACCGTTTTCCTCCAAACATAACGATGGTCTATATGGCCAAACAGTTGAATTTTTCTCTCATTTGACTAGAGGACATTTCTCCAAAATGTAAGATCTTTGTCCCCATGTGCACTTGCAAACTGTAGGCTTGCTTTTGTATGGCGGTTTTGGAGCAGTGGCTTCTTCTTTGCTGAGCAGACTTTCAGGTTATGTCGTTATAGGACTCATTTACGGTGGATATAGATACTTGACTATCTGTTTCCTCAAGCATCTTCACAAGGTCCTTTGCTGTTGTTCTGGGATTTATTTGCACTTTTTGCACCAAACTACGTTCATTTCAAGGAGACAGAATACGTCTCCTTCCTGAGCGGTATGATGGCTGCGTGGTCCCATGGTGTTTATACTTGCGTACTTTTGTTTGTACAGATGAATATGGTACCTTCAGGTCTTGGCTGATTTCTTTTGATTGCTTTAATAGCGAACAGCTTCACGCCTAAAAAGGGCGGGACTCCAACACCATAGCCAATATTAGAACAGTGCCACTAGGTTATGTGGAAGGACATTCCCCATACGGGTTAGCAAACACAATGTCAAGTGTACTGAGTCGTAAGGGAACTGTGGCATCCTTCACCTCAAAATGTTTTGGGGAAATGTAGTGTCTCTTAATATATACAGTACTGTGCCTGAACCAAATTTTAGGCACTTGTGAAAGTTTTGCATAGTGAGGATGTCTTAAATAAATTTGGAAATTAATAGTTTTCATTTATCACTTAATGTCATACAAAGTCCAGTAAACATAAAAAACCTAAATCAATATTCCACCACCTTTGCATTAAAAAAAAAGCACAAATTCTCCTAGGTACACCTGGACACAGTTTTTCTTGGTTGTTGGCAGATAGGATGTTCCAAGCTTCTTGGAGAATTCACCCAAGGGTTATATTTGTTTAAACTGTCTCAATTGCTCCTGTCTCTTATGTAATCTCAGACAGAAAACAATGTTCAGTGGGGGGCTTTGTGGGGGCCATTACATAGGTTGCAGGGCTCCCTGTTCTTCTATTCTAATCTTTTCTATTTGCAAAAGTAATGTTTGGGAGTCTAACAATTATATTTCCTATTGACACACTAAAGCCGAAGATATAAATAACCATCCTAAGACAAATGCTTTTGTGAAACATCTTATGTGCTTAAGACTTTTGCACAGTACTTTTTATTGAGACATTATAAATACTGTATGTATATATATATATATATATATATACACACACAGTATCTATAATGTCTCAATCTATATACAGTATCAATAATGTCTCAATCTATACCTTCGGTCCAATGTGTCATGCAACATCCCAAAATCATTGCCTAGATTTAAAGATAGTTTGAATAGATGTGTGTACTAATGTGTCTGCATACAGCATTGTTTATTGTTTAACTTACCTGTTTTTATCAAAGTGGTTCTCTCTCCAGTTTTGATCAAATCAAGCTCGATTTCTTCGTCTGGTCTACATTTATGTCCAGCCATCTGTTTAATATGATTAAAGTACAATATAATACCAAGTTATCAAGGAACCGATTCCCAAAAAAGTTTGCTAAAACTATGTATGGAGACTTACCATTGATATAATTTCACTGACGACAAATAAAAAGATAACTCATGAGAGTGTTGTTAAGCATGATATCATAAGTGATGTTACAACGCGCGTCACGCCCTCAGCAGTGGAAAAAAGAATCGCGCGCTGAAAGAGAGAAAGTTACGTCGATATTGAGATAAACAAATTGGAACCCTCGGTACCATGAGGATAATAAGAATCACTTAACTGCATTGGGGCGCATCTACCATCTCTCTCTCTTTTTCCGCTAGTGGTCACTGGTCACTGCTGGTTTGAAGAGCCCGTCACATTTGATTGACATGACACGCCTTGTACTGATGACGTCTTGGCGCGCATTTAGTTTGTGGTAGAGATGAAAACAACCCCCCCCCCCCCCCATGAAAACAAACCAAAAGATTCAAAGGTAACGATACCCTTTCAGCATGACATCATTAATGTTCTAAATAGGCTAAATATGTTTTCAAGATTACATTTAGTCGAATTTAATTCTAAAGGAGACGTGAGATTTTAGGGTATTTTCAAAACATTGGAAACTTCTGCAAAATTAGCTATTTTCTCTCGCTTTCTAGGAGAAACAATTGATAATACATATAAATTATTGTTCTTTCTGATTTTAATATCTTAAGTTATATCTTATGTTTAAAAATTTCACCAAATTAACATACAATAGTTTACTTAAAGGAATAGTTTACCCCCAAAATTTTAATTATCTTTTAATTGACCATTTTTACACTGCGGAGTTGACAGAAGATGCATCTGATGTGGCATTTGGTTGTTTTATTTACACAGCCTGTTTAATTGCATTGCTCAGAGCAGGAATAAATGCATTTACGCAGCACTTATAATTGCATAAATAATGTTATGATCTTAATGCTTTAAATATAAAATTATGAATATAGATATATGAAAGTAATTAAAATTATACTTGTAACTATGAAACTAAATTATGAAATATATGCTTGTCAGGACAACATCAAAGCGTAAAGTGTTAGTTCACCCAAATATGACAATTCTCTAATAATTTACTCACCCTCATGCCATCTAGAATGTTTATGTCTTTCTTTCTTCTAAAGAAAGATTTTTAGAAGAATTTTGCAGCTTTGTTGGTCCATTCAGTGCAAATGAATGGTGGCCGGAACTTTGAATCTCAAAAAAGCAGATAAAGTCATCAAACTCTAGTGGTTAAAATAATATCTTCTGAAGTGATCTAGTTGGTTTTAGATGAGAACAGACCAAAATGTAACTCCTTTTTCACTGTTCATCTTGCCATTGAGTTTCTAGGCACGATCATGATTTCAAGCTCGATGACACTTTAGTGCTTGACGCATGCTCGGTGTTCTAGATGGCTCTAGGAAGTGTTATCAAACTTAAAATCATTATCTGCTTATGTCAAGATTTATGGTGAAAAGGAGTTCAGTTTTGGTTTGTTTTCACATAAAACCGATTGGATTGCATCAGAAGACATGAATTTAACCACTGAAGTCAAAAGGATTACTTTTATGCTGCCTTTATGTGCTTTTATGAGCTTCAAAGTTCTGGTCACCATTCACATGCATTGTATGGACCTATAGGGTTGACATATTCTTTAAAAATATTCGATAACAATCTTTGTGTTCTGCAGAAGAAAGAAAGTCATTCACATCTTGGATGGCATGAGGGTGAGTAAATGATAAGAGCATTTAAATTTTTGGGTGAACTATTCCTTTATCCCTGTTGATGCTGTAAAACCCACCAACTAAAATCAGCCTAAGATGATTGACTTTTCTGTGCTGGTTTAAGATGATCACCCAGCCTTGCCAGGCCAGTCAAGCTGGTCTCCCAGACTGATCAACAAAAAAGTGTCCAAGAACCATCTAAGAAAAGCTACAGTAACTAACCAGACTGGTCATGCTGAGTGACTGACTAGCTGAGAACAGCCAGTCACTGTTCTTTTTTTATCCGTTTTTTTTAACATGTTTGTGTTGACTTTCTTGCCACGTGTTGTAACACAACTGTGTTGCACGACTCAAGCACACCAAATTCAGTATTTTTTTTACATTTTCGTTATGCACAAAAATGCTTGCATGTGTACACAAACATATTCATTTAAAACAATTCTTAGTTCAGCTTCAAGTACACGTGCTTGTCCTATAAAAGCCAGTCAACAGAGATAAATTGATAATTAGCTCCATTCAAATTTCTCAAGGTTTACAAGCCTGCCAATATACTCTTAACTAGCTTGCAGATTAGAGCTGCATTTTAAAAGATGACCTGCTGTGTTTGCATATGATTAGAGAACAAGGAGTCTGCTAATTGAAAAATTAAGACGGGGGAATATTTGTTGGAGTGGACCGTGCCAGATGCCTGGTTCAACAGTGCTGGGTAAGTGAGAGCACTGTAGCACTCTGTGTAGAAACATTACAAGCTGGACACAACAGACAGGATACAGATAAATTAGTTTGATCAGGTGTTGCTTGGATTTCCATCGTTGCAGTATGTTTTTAATATAGAATTATAGTGATTAGGATGTTTCATTTAAAAATATTTATAATGACAGGTATAGTGGTCAATGGGTAATGGTTCACTAAAAGATTTCTAAAAAGGCCAAGGATGTAGGTACATGCATCAAATGTTGTAAATTCAGAGTAGTTTGCTTTTGCTCCAGTAATGCCCAACTCATCAATTTGGATTTTAGAATTGCAGCAATAAAGCAATAAATATAAACCAAATTTAAAGGGATATTGTAATTACTCTAATTACCAGGCAGTGCTTTACAACATGTTATATAAGTCTACAGTATACCTATAATAGGTAAAAAAATAAAAATACTTCCAGGATAACTCATACCCTGGACATAGATTGGTCTATATGAAGATATAGACAGTATAGACAAAGATCATATGCTATAATCATATTTGTTTCGTTTTTTTATCCTCGTCTTAAGACAACATGCAGCCCTTTTAATCAGTTTCATATCAATTTGATATGGCAATGTGGTTCACAATTGTCAATGACTTCACTTTTTTGTCAGGTACCTTGGAAGTACCAACAAAGTGTTCAAAAGTTAATTCAGAACAGTTAAAAGCAGAACATTGCAGATATAATTTAAATTGGCTTCATCTGTGCATGACTGTGTGGGTCATCCATACAGTACACCATAACTTGTTTGCCATTGTCTGTCATAACTGTAGTATCATAGTCAGTGGTGGATGTACATGTTCCTTATGTGTATAGCCTTTTGCTGTTTTTTATTTTTATTTTAGGTCTATGTCGATTGTCAGACATGGTGGAATATAGCTATGTCTCACAATACACTGTGCTAACGTCCTTCTTACCTTGACACAAAGACAGATAAAATGAGCTTCCATGAACTCATATTCTAAATCCAGTTGATTATTAATTATACTGCAACCAGATTCCCTCGCTGTAAATTATTTATTAGTTAACCCCTCCTTTCATTCGCCAGTAATGAAATCTGTTACGCTTAATGATAAAAATAGATTAATTCATTTGCTTAAAAGGAGAAATTGAATGATAAGTATAGCATCCCATCCCACACACATGGACACACTGTAGTTAGATTTATATGATGGATGAATTAAAATAGAAAGGGTTTGATAGATCCATATGTTTAAGGCTCACAAATTGACTTGAATTGAGTAAAATTAATTGGAAATAATTTTAAGTTTCTAATTGTTACTAATTCAAACACAGGTAACTGGTCGATTTCCAAACAAGGTTGTAACGTTATTAGGCTCTTGATAATGACAATAAAGATCCCTATGATGTTTCTTTTTTTTTTTTTTTTATCAAATATTTTAGGACAGCTATGTGACCAGGCCATCATTATTCCACTCAAAATGACAAAGAAATATCCCTCCCAAGGACTGTAAAAATAGATATCAGAATTTCCAATTAAGACTACAGATAAATGGCCTCACAGTACTGCAAAATATCGCTAGAATATGAGAAAAGGAGGAAATTGGATTTGGACAAGTTAAACAGTATATGACTTAAGTCTTTTGGGGATTCTCTCTGAAACAAAGAAAGCGAAGGTTTCCTAAGGCGATGTCTTCACTTGGGATTTCCCAGGGTGATCCAATGGGTGGGGGTGGCCCTTGAAGTTATTCACCCCACTAAATGACTAAATAGATTTTTTTTTCTATTAACTGATTATCTTTTCTTGGTAGTCCCACATTGGTTGAAGGGAGTCTATTTGACTTTATTTTTATTTAATTAGATGTCAAAGCCAAAATGATCATTTTTGATGAATATTTTTGAATTATTGATATTTCTAGCAATATTGTCTTGGCTGTAAATGGATAATCCAGTACAGCTATTCCAGTCTGAGGAGCAGAGTATATGAACCTGTTTAGACATTTGGTATGTTCACATTTATCTTTTTCTAACTTACTTTTATATTTGAATCTCTCTGCTTTAGGGAATTATTCGGAATTCCAAATATATGTATATACCGGTAGTGGTGAATCTCTAGCAAACCTTTGGCAACAATGGACAATTTGCTGCAAAGCTCATTAGCATGTGAAAATTATCTGTGGTGAATTTGTTGCAAATTTGCAGTGAACTCTATATTTTTGTAAGGGCTTTTGGGAAAACGACTGGGTTATGTTAAAACACACCTTTTTTATTTTTCATTTTTTATTTTTTGCAAAGAAAGCTTTTACCATTAGTGTAATTATGATATGACATCAGACATTTTCAATAAACTATTGTCTTGTTGTTACTGTGTAAGACAGATTATGATTGGCTTTAAGAGCAGGCACATTATAAGGTGAGTCCTAAGTAGTGCTGAGAACGGAACAACTCTTTTATGGTGTCAACCAGATAATAAGCTTCTTGATTCATATATACTTTAAGAGTCAAGGGTAACACAATGCTAGACCTGCATTTTCTCTATCTCTCTGTAAGTGTGTGTGTGTGTGTGTGTGTGTGTGTGTGTGTGTGTGTGTGTGTCCTTGATGGTAAGGATCTCTTTTGTCCTATTTTCATGAGTCTGGTCTTTCCATCTAGTGCTACAGGCTTCTCTTCAGACTAGCATTGTTTTTATACACTGCCAATTCATCTGGCTCATTTTCATCATTAATAAGGCCTCTGATACATCTTATTACTATATTAATTGGGACAAATCTGAAGCATATCACCCTGTATCTTTAAATATGATATCTCTCAAATACTCGTGGCTCAAGGCAGAAAGCATACCAACGTTTTAAAACCCTCTAATGCAATGCAAAGGCCCAAAACAGCTGATATTCAACTGGTGCATTTCAGCACCTTTTATTGTGTTCCTGGGTTTGTTTGATGTTTTACCTTGGACTGCTGTGCTAAAATGTGGGTTTAATTGTGGATAGTACAGGCTTAATTTATCCTTAAATGATTTTAACAGTGTAGGGTGACAAACACGTTTGTTGTCATATGTTCAACTGACCAAAACGTATTCAAATGTCAGAGAAGGTGTCTCTTGGAATTTGAGGATGCCATCCGGTTTAGTTTATAAAAATGTGCAGGCCCAGAAACAACCTGCGAATTGTTTTGGTTTTGTATGCACTGATTTTGGCTAGCTAAATAACTAGCTAAAGGCATTATCAAATTAGCAAAAATATGTAATAAACAAATATACGAGAGACAGGGAATATATAGACAGATCTGGTTTTGTGGAAATCTGTTGAAATTTCTTTGGAATTCTGCAGGAGCAGATTCCATGTGGGCTTGAAAATATGCCTCGTTAAGGTGTGTATTTACTTATTTTGTCTCAGGCTTGATTAGTGCAATCAGATTTATCATTATGGAACTATTAAGGAAATCAAAGTTATGTGTATTTCATCTTGATATTTAACTGTGCAAAAACTTTGAGCTTTTTATTGAGATGTCACAAATACAGTTTAATGTAGAATCAGATTTAAGGAAGCTGTTTATTTATACAGTAGCAAACTCATGAATGTGCATTGTGTGTGGGACAACGAATTTGACCATACGTTATAAATAAGCTCATATTTGACCATTTAAAAAAAAAACAAAAAAACATAATTTTTTTAAGCTATATAAATGTAAAAATTTTTTCTTTTCTTTTTTTTACTGTAATTGCCTAAATATATTAATAGGTCTAATGGAATGGAGTCTTTTCTGCCTGTAACACAGTCCTCATTGCCACATTTTGACTTTTAATATTTATGATTATTAAGCAGTTTGGACTTCAAATAACCATGCCAAACAATTATTCTAGAATTTTGGGCACCCAAGGTCTAACATTATCACTGCGACTGTGTGAAGATTTCAAAAAGGCTTGAAATGAGTTTAACAACCTTCAAGTTTTTACCAATTGCTCAGTGGCAAATAATACATTTGCTGACAAGGTCACTAAAGAGGTCCATGGAGTGCTGTGTGTGTTCAGGTGGGAGAGTATCGGTGCCTTTATTATCTAAACTAATAACATCTTTCAATTATGGACAAACGATGAACAAATGAATTAATTAAAAGTTCTGATACAGTTTATGCCACCTTCAGCAAATGTACTTTTGAGAAATTCATGAGAGCTAATGGAATGACTTCTTTTCTTTTTGTGTGAATACAGACATTTGCATTATTTCTCAATTTAGCAATGTGCTTAGCTATATGATGCTTTTTCAAAACTAATACCATATGTTTCTTTTCAGTACAGCTGCAGGAAAGCAGTGTGATATATATTATTGGTGATACGTTTTGCTCTTGTGGCAGATTTGTTCTTCTTTTATAATATAGGTTAACTCGTCCTTCCTTGAAAAATGTCATATTGCTGAAGAAGGAGCCAAGCATTCTGCATTGTATAATTTTCCCATAAAATGGAAACATTTCAGTGTAGAGTGCTGGAATTATACGTCAGAGAATGGCCCAACTAATAGTGATATCACTCCAAGAACAAAAGAATAGAAGAGGATCGGAGGTGAGTCTGTGATGTGAGCGCTGTCGGCCATTTCCTTCCCCTCCATTCGGGTCATGCACTACCCATCCGGGAGAGAGAGTACATGACTGACAATAGCCGCAAGACAAATGGGCCACTCTGCTACAAAACACTCGGAGACAGAATTCTGCAGAAAAAAAATTGTTATTCAATTAATTGTGGTCGTAATCTCGTAAAATATGTGTCAGAAAATTATACGCTGTTCGATTAACACATAACACGGGTGTCAAATATGCAATAAAACCTTGATCAATAAAACAATAACCATGTTGTTAAAAGCAGGCGTTGAAAGGTGTTGCCAGATCTGTGTTTCAGGGGTGAGCACCCCTTTTAATATAAACGGATTTCATCTTCCCACTATGTCACCTAAATCACCACAATGTTTGTGTATACAATTATAATAAGTTAATAAATTGTAGCAATGGATGGATTAGGAACACTCTCATCGACCCCATATATCAGGTATTGTCGTCGGCCTAGAAAATGCATTTCTAACAATCTGTTCATTACACTGTGCTCAGAGGCAAAATGGGGGTGGGGAGATACATTATTTGAACATGTTTAAATCAATACATTTCAAGCAGTAATGACCACAATTAATGAGACTTTTTATGTCTTTGAAAAAAAAGAGAGGTATCATATCTATTCTGGTATTCTTTTGTTCAAGCAAACATTTTCATGGTACATTTAAAGGTGAAATCTGTAATTGTTTCTTTGTTAATGTAAATCCTATCTAAATATGCAATGTCAGCAATAAGTAAACCAATCGAAGGTTGACTTCCACAAAAAGTTTAAACGCTGTGGCTCTGTGGCGCTATCAAAACATAGTTTTTTTTCATTCAATATAGTTTCATGACAACTCGTAGTATTGAGCCATTCAGATGGCGATATCTTCCAACAGGTACAAAAAGGGATGACTTTTATTCCTATGTAATTTGATATCAAGGAAATGCAGTCATCGAATGTTACACTATATTTTAAGAAAGGAAACGTCAGTGAACACATTTGCTTACTCATTCCGTATTTATGCAATACATTGACTGATATATGTCAATAACCTAAAATTTTAGGTTTGGGTTAGGGGTTAAACCTAGGAACAAATTGCAATAACGTTCGTTAGCTTAAGTATTTTTCTCTGTTGGAGTGGAAGTCACACATTTTTGTACGATTTCTTAAAATTTTGCTACGTTGTACTAATTATTACATCTCGGCATGAGACCATGTTGGTTCGTTTGAGAATCCCAATTGCCCAACACAGCAACATTGGCTCAACCAGTTGTGTGACTGTGGGATGGGTCAATCTGTATTCCCTGACCGGTGGCAGATGTGTGGATTGTTTGGAAAACCTGTTTGAAAAACAATCATTATTTTCTCAATTCTGTTCAGAGTTTTGTGCAGAAATTAAACACTTCAGCTTTAGGCTTTTGTCTTTGCAAAAACACAAAAACCTTTGTGCTAAGCTACAAAAGAAAATTTTATAAATCTAACTTAAAGTCTCAATGATTTTCCATGCTGTTATATGTTGCTTAAAAGGTATTTAGTAAAGCACAAGATTTTATTAACAGCAATGCTATTCCTCTTTCAATGCTGAAGCACACTGGAACAATTTCATGCTACATTGACTTCCAGTCAAACGTTTGTATATTTATCTGTATTTATATATAATAATTTTAAAAAGCTGTTCATTTGAAAATGACTTCTTGTCAGGGAAATATTCATTTGAGTGAATTAATTGAATAGCAATTAAAAGGGCCATATATGGAACAGTTATGATAATAGCTGTAGCTAGAGGATTTTTGTAAGTATAGGGTTAATTAACAGTGGCCCTGCATTACCAATGAAACCATTATTGCATTTGGTTGCTAGATTTAATGCAAAACCATTCCCTGCACTGGTACACTGTAGACCACAATGGATGAATTTTGTAATGTGGGTGTATTAGTTATTACTCTATATATGTATTTTAAAGTTTCAGAATTTATCGCCTGTGTAAACATACTCTATTTACTGCATATGTCCTGAGTGAACCAGCGTGCTGCATCTATATAGCTGGAATAAAGATATATAGTCCTTACAGTAGATTAAACAGTCCCATAATCTTTGCAAGCAACATATCACCACACTAACAGAGCTACTCGTCAATAATTGAATGAGAGAGGCCTATTGTCCAATTACACGGATTATCAGTGGAGGCTCCCCCTCTTGTTAACGACTAAAGCAAGGATAAGTAATTAAATTGATTCATGTTGTGGCTACTTAATGACCAACACACACACAAAATTTTCCGCCTCATCTGTGGTTAGCCGAGCATTTGCCAAAATTCCCCTAGCCTCTCAAAATACCTTTGATTACATGTGTCGGGAAACATTCAGGGCACATGATGTATATATATATATATATATATATATATATATATATATATATATATATATTTATAAAAACTATGTTTTAGATAATCTGCATTTGTAATTGCAGATTTCAAGTCTTTTGTGTGTCTCAGAATTAGTGGCCTGTCCATATATGTGAAAGCTCAAGACAGGTAGATGTCGAGCTGTTGTAACTGCTAAGTAAGTAATCACTTTTCTCTTCAAAGTGTAGAAAGATTTTAATAAGAGCAATCTGAAAGAGTTGTGGGAAAGTATTTGAACGGAAATCTTACTTTTCCTCTACGGGCCCATAAAATGTTTACCGGCAATAGGTGATTAGGAACGAATTAAGTCAGTAAAATATTATCACGTGAGAGTCACACTATGAAAATCTCTAACAAGGATCCAATCATAATAAAAAAATAAAAAATAAATATTTGTTTTAGATTGTATTTCTGTTCATGCTTTTGTATTGGCTGGTTTATTAATTGCTCAATGTTTGTCAAAATTGGCATTTGTTTGTGTTAGGCAATGCTTTTGTTTAGTTGTAAAAAAACGGGGCCTACATGGGCGACTGGTATTGCTCCAATAATATGCCTTATTTATTTATTTATTTTACATTAATGACTGCTAAATATGATTAACTTCATATGTGACTCGCAGTTCCTGTGATCACCTATTGCAAACTGCATGTAATAGCCAATGCTTTCATTGTTGATGTTCTACCTGTTTCACACTCAACTTTTAAAAAAACCTAGACTTCTGACTCAAAGTTGAATAGCTCAGGCCAAGGATTTTCCTTAACCTATTTTCCCAAGCCATAGACCTTGGGGCTGAATTCATAAAAGCTCAGGCTGTCGAACAATTTGTCTTTTGACAGGAGGGACTAGTGAAGCCACCAGAGGCTGGTCAACAGTGAGTGGCATGGCCCGAGCCTGGGGCGATACCTGTGGGGCGGGTGGCTGAATGAGTAGAAGCAGCTCTGGTAAAAGGGAGAGAGAGGGGGTTTGAAGGAGGGATCAGGCCTCCATCTGGCCCTGGAGAGGGAATTGGGTGGTACGATCAAGCCGAGGGTGGTGTCAGATCAGAGCGGTCAGGGCTGGTGGTGAACAGATGTTGTGGGGTGAACCCGCACACGAGCAAACACACTCTGGAGGGACCGCGTGTGTCCATCAGTGGCTGGAGAGCGCTGCTGTTCTGACCTTGTGCAAGGAAACATGTCAAAGTCTCTCTGCTCTAAAACACAAACACACAGCCCTCATAGGGAATTAACCTGTTCTGTATTTACATTTATGTCAGGGACAAGAGTCCATGACCAATACCGCAAGCCATGTTGTATCCAATTTGTAGATCTTATGCCTTGAGTCTAATATTTAGTAAATTGTAATATAGAATAGGAATAGTTCACCCAAAAATGAAAATTCTGTCATTGTTTACTCACCCTCATTTTGTTCCAAAACAGTATGCTGTAATTTTGAATAATCATTACACAACTATTTTTCATACGACAACAGTCCATAATGACCACATACGTATTGTATATCAAACTACAATAAAAGGGCCGAAACACTACAAAAACATTGATAAAGTAGTCCATATGACTTATGTGCTATATTCCCAGATTTAAGAAGTCATTTAATATCTTGTAAAAAATTAGGCCCTCATTCAGTAGTATTCTTCACCTCCACTGTAACTCAAGAGCAGCTCTCAAATTGGACTTCAATAACATTTGTGATGTCATGATGTCAAACCTGAACAAAGATGCCATATTTGATTTGAGTGCATATGCATAGGTAAAGATCATCAGTGAGTAAAGACTTGAATTTGGGTGTATTTCTCACACAAAGCTATCATATTTATTCAGAAGACTTGGAATATACAGTAGTGCACAAGTCATATGGACAACTTTTATTATGTTTTCCTGTGTTTTTTGTGCTTTTGAAGCTTGAAATGTGGTCAGACAATATCAATATTAATTTTGGGGTGAACTATACCTTTAAAGATAACTGATCAGTGGCACTTTATTACACTTCATGACCAAATGATGTCAGAAGGGCCTGTTCTTTAAACAAAATCTGTTTTCTGCCTCCTTTACTCCTGGGTTGGAGAATGGAATAAGAGGCTCTTTTTCACACATAAAAGTAGACATTTCCTGGGTCCTCATCACCTAGGAACTTGCTAATCAATAAGCATTTAATTAGTCAATTATATGCCATTAATTTAACACCCCTTAAGGTACAGTCATCTCTGTGAAAATACGTGCTTTAGGAAATTTATCTATCGGAAAATGTAAAGGCAGACAATTAAGTTTTCGAGCAGGGATATAAAAATCGACAAGCCGTCGTGTGGGAACATGAAAAAGAGTTTGTGGAATCCAAGGTTTGTCTTGTCATCTCACCAGTGTGGCACCTTCTTGGGGACAAAAAAAGAGTGGAGATGGACAGTAGTGACAGCAAATAATGGGGGATTGTTTCAACATTAAAGGGACAGTTCATCTAAATATATTTGATTCACCCTCGTTTCCAAATCTGTTTAATTTCTTATGTCGAATGCTAAAAGAAAGGTTAGGAAGAATGTTACCCTCAGTCACCTTACACTTTCACTTTATGGAGAAAAGAAAAGTTGCAGTGAAAGAGAATGGTGACTGAGCCTGATTTTTTGTTTAACATATCCTTCTGTATTCCACATAAAAATGAGTGTTGAATGGGTTTGTCCATGCAGTGTAACATGCTGTGCTCCATGTAAATATATTTAAAACAGCATTTTGCTAATTGTTTTCTAATTATAATGCATGCAGTTTGTATGACCTCGTTAACTGAAAGACTACATGGAATATTCAAAAAATAAATAAATATATATATATATATATATATATATATATATATATGTAATATAACATTTGTCAAACCACAGTACCATTAATAATGAAGTAGTGACGGCATAGAAGTGTTTCAAATCTGTGAAAAACTTGAAACGGTGACCAGTCACAGCAGCTAAAATATTGCCCTCTATGTTGTTTCCCCTTATAGCTCAC
This sequence comes from Xyrauchen texanus, assembly GCF_025860055.1. Classification (NCBI taxonomy): domain Eukaryota; kingdom Metazoa; phylum Chordata; class Actinopteri; order Cypriniformes; family Catostomidae; genus Xyrauchen; species Xyrauchen texanus. The sequence goes on from NC_068288.1 coordinate 36,505,080, forward strand.
AGGATATAAGCTGTATGCTGATTGTCATGACAACAACATCATTTTAGGTGGCTCTGATGTGGCATTTTATAAAAAAAAAAAATCAAAGCTGCATATTCTTACAGGGTGAGGTGGGTCATATTTCAGCATGCAGTTTATGTGGCACGTCAGCTTGCCTTTGAATTAGGAGGCGGAACAGAGCCACCTGAACTTAGTTGTGTGAAGACGTCTTTATCCTTTAATGCAGCACATGATGGATCTCATACGAATTGTTGCCCATCACCAAATATAATTGTCAATAAATACGTTAAATAAATAGAAATGTAATGTTGCTTATTTGAAAAAGCGATTCCAATATTTCAATGTAAATTCAAAAAGTAGCATGCCATTTAAATTTACTTCCAAAAAGTCATCGGATTTAGCACATTATACCCTAACACTGAAGATCATCATTTGAAGAGATTGTCTAGATTGTGAGAGATCCTGTACCTATATGTGCTAACATTTATAAACCTAGTAAGAAAGAGATATACAAATCTGAAACATCACTGATTTTGCAGAGATAATAAGATCAATAAGTCTCTTATTTACACATATTGTCTGTTTGATTTAAATGTTTGCCCATTTACATATATCTGTTTTCAATATATATTCATGTTTATTTACACTCGCATGCCCAAAGAGGAAAAGGCTTTAAGGCAATAAGGCTTATTTGTACATCCACAACAATATCACTCAATGTGCTACAAATGTATGGTGTGGGACTAGAGGCCTTTATCAACTGATAAAGCTGATTCTGATAATCCCTCGGAGAGTCTTTCGGAATTAACCGTACATGATATTCTGCAGTATGACCTTCCAACAGACAACACAATTGTTTTACAGTAAGCATATTTTAATCTTCACTCCGACGGCATCTATATGTTATTTATTCAAACAATTTGTCTGCCTTTCTTGCTGACAGCAGTCATATTTGTAAAAATGAGTTCTGAACTGCAAAATAATGTTTATCACTTTATAAACTGCAGGCTTATGTTTTATGTATGCCATATAATGAGAAAATAGAGCCTGAATTGATGTTTGCTAATAGTCTGCAAAATAAGAGGCCTCCACATAATAGCGGAGTTCAACGACGGCCAAGAGCCTTGTAATTCCTGGTGTCAATATTTGAATTGCTGGGGGAACTATTGCAGACACCGCAAATATATCTGAGCACAGTTTTCGCTCCTAGTCTATAAAAACGAACATCTGTTGAAGCATACATTATGTTTTAAAAATAACTGAACAGAGATCACCCGGTAAAGTACAGTTAACCAGATGTCATTTGAAAAGTGACAGATGGAACAATGAAAGGCGGATTGAAAATTAAAAAGCACAGCTAAAGGTCAGATCAATTAAGGTGCCTGTCGTCGGCTTCCATGTGACAATTAGATGAGTTTAAAGCGCATTGAGTGATAGGAGAGGCTGTACAGTAGCAGGGCAAATTTCTTAAGGGCATACAAATGTATGGTGTGGGACCAGAGGCCTGTGGAAGTGTATTTTCAAGGGGTCAAGGTTAATAACTCGTACAGATAAACGGGTTTCAGTGTCTCATTGCTGAAAGATCTTTGTCCATCAGTATTATGCTACAGATGAATTAAAACAGTGACTTTAGGTGACTCTGGATTGTGGGTTCACATGACAGATTATTGGGGTATTTGTCATTAGGCAGACAAGATTTTCCAAAACTATTCATGATACACTGATCACAGGGACAATTAACCACTAGTCTACAATCACTGTTAAAGGAGTATTCCGGGTACAATACAAGTTAAGCTCAATAGACAGCATTTGTGGCATAATGTTAATTACCACAAATATTAATTTCGACTCATCACTCCTTTTCTTAAAAAAAAAGCTAAAATATTCCTTTTAAGAAATTGTGTTTTGAGGTGCTTTTAAGCGATAGTTCACCCAAAAATGAAACTTCTGTCATTATTTGCACTGTCTTCCATGAAACAAAAAAGGAAATGTTTGGCAGAATGTTAGGGAGTGACTGCCTCAGTCACCATTCACTTTCTTTACATCTTTCTTCTATACAGTGAAAGTGAATGGTGACTGAGGCTGCCGGTCCCTAACATTCTGCTTGACATCTCCCTTTGTGTTCTATGGAAGAAATAAAATCATATGGTTTCTAACAACATGAGGGTGTGTAAATAATTTTTGTGTGAACTATCCTTTTTTACAGCACACCAAAATATATTTTAATTTAACTATTGATGGAAATATGTTCAAATATTTTCTCCTATCCCAACTTAATATGCAGAGACTATAAGTAACCCATTCGTAGCTTGATTTCACAAAAAAGTATAAACACTGTGGCACTGTTTGAGCGTCCCAACCAGCCAGACAGAGCAACAATGGTGAGGGTTTGGGGCGGGACTATCTTTTTGTTCCCAACCAATGAAAAAAATAAATAAATGTCATTCCATTGGATTGCAGTAGTGGCACATTTTGCAATTGCACACTTCATTCTTATGTTTTTAGCCAACAACTATAAATATGACCTCTTTTTTGACCATGTTATCATGTCATAACTGTTAGTAATGTTAACAGATCTTTTAAACAGATGCATATTGCTTTTCTCAGAAACAAAATGTTGATACAGAGTCTTTCCTCTTCTGCTCAGCCCACATTAAGACCTCTTCCACATTGTATTTGGCAGCAGGGGAGCCACAAGAGGGCAATATTTGCATTGTTTGTCCGTCTGCTCCCCAGGCGCTCTCATTTACATCAGACTTTTGTATTTGCATGAAGTGATCAAAAACAGTTTAGTTTGTTCATTTACATCATAACATGCAAACAATATGTTCACATAAAGAGTGATAAGACCTTTCCGCCAGTGTCCACAGCCCACAATTGACCTATTTGTTCACAGTGAACTCACACAGACATGCATTTAAAAGCAACTATCTGCATTTGGCAATCGTCACCTGCAAATAGTAGCCTCTATCTTTTCACTTCAACAGATGGGCTTTAATACTTATCAGGGCCTTGCAAATGTGCAAAAAGGTTGCATTACTGTTTTTTTTTTCACAGCCTCTTACACTCAAGAAATTTAAAATTTTCTTAAAAAGAACACATGTATTTTTACCCCCTAAAACACTAATCAAACAATTGATTTTCTTATTTTTAAGATGAATAGGTATTGTATACACAACATTAACAGTCCTTCCTTAATTTCATCCACATTTCAAGCTGATTTATTTGTTTAAATTAAGAATATAAATGTAATTAGCCTCATTTTTTTTATGTCTCATTTTTTTTAGTCATTGACGTGAACTGCATTTATTGCATGTTATAACAGTGCTGTTTTGATTATGCATAACAATAGTTTTAAGTTAAACAATGTTTAAGTGTATATATATATATATATATATTTCTTTCTTTTATAATATCACATTTTGAATTAATACCACAGATATATTATAAAGTGAATTCAACACTGTTAACCCAATACATAAAAGCTTTTAAATGTTAATTGCCAATGTTGAGTTTTTTTTGTCTTAATTGTTTGGTTATTTTTATAACTGGTTGAATAGTATTAATTTATAACTAAAGAACTAGCTAAAACAATATTGCCTGCCACTATGTCAGATTTTTTCCCTGAGTATTTTTCTCTCTGGTTTGGTGGCCACCGAGCTGGTGTGTGTCAGAGTGTTGGAATTAATTAGATAATTTGTATAATGGAGCGCGGTCTGGAGAGGTTCAGAAGTCCTGCTGCTTGCGTTGTCCTTGAGGAACTCTCATCCAGATGTTGAAACGGATCTTAGCCTCACCTGTAACCCCATCCTAATTATCATTCGAATGACAACATGCTTGAAATCAATAGCGTTCAGTCACAGTTTGACAACGAAAGATAAGAACTCACCTCGCAGAACTGCAAGGGGGAGAAAGAGATGCTGATGTATTTATCTGAGAATGAATACCTGCACAATCACTGGGAATTGTTGATGATTGTGGATTCATTGCTATTAACGGGTTTACTGTAAATGTTTGCTTCAAGTATGCAAAATGACACTTAAAAATATGCCACGAGACAGAGAGAGTGTGTGTGTCTGTTCGTGATAGACCAATATATTGGCCAGATCAGTTAATTAACTGGTATTTAGCCATTATTTTAATACTGGCTGAAAACTGTGCCAGTTTGACCGATTAACAGATGTGATCATGCCACTTCCAAAATCTACTGAAAGCCTGGTAAATCGATAGTGTGCATGTTTTTGTTGATTTTATTTTAAGGTTTATTGTTGTTGTGATTTTTTTTATTGTTGTTCTAATAGGACAGTGTAGAGAGAAAGCAGGGGATAGTGATGGGGAAGGAGATCAGTAAATGACCCAAGCCAGAATCGAACCCGGGTCCGCGTGAGCCAACTGCTCACATACGTGTCTTGGACAAGTCGCGTACCATCTGCCCCACTTGTGAGAAATGTTTATTTCCATGGTTTAAACATTTTGTGTGTAGATTGTTAGAAGTTATTAATTATAAGCATTAATACCAACAAACTGTTAATTTAGAGTGATTCATTTTAAATCATTGTTTCACATCTGTATTTATTCATATTGTATGTGGTTAGTTTTGTATGCCATTTAGTTTTTAGATGTGACCAGAATGCTCTCTGGAACAGCACATTTATTTGATGCTTTTTAACTCTCTTAAGATTTATTTTGACATTGGGAAACTATATATATCTTAGGTACCATAAAAAAAGTGTCTGTAGCTTCAGGCCTTTCATGGAGTATGCCATGCTCTCTTTGCTCAGATTTCCAGTGTGGTCACAGACTTCAGCTTTCTGTCATAACACCGATGGAAATTGCAATTTTGTTCAAGTGTCGTTCTCCTTGAGACCCTAAATAATAAACTCGGCATGTGTGAACTCTTGGCTCATTATTGCTGATTCCACAAAGTAGGAGAAAAGGATGAAATAGAAAGAGAGAGGCAGACGCAATTAAAGGAATTGTTCTAATGGAACACAAGCTCATTGCGATTTCTCCCTCTTGGTCATTATCTTTCAGATTAAATGATCTATACTGTATGACTGTGTGGTGCTTAAACGAGGTGAGAAGGGTGTTTATGTGTGGACGAGTGTTAGAGAGCCAGAGAAAGAGAGATAGAGTAATTCAATCTATTCCATATGTGAAGTAAAGGATGCCTCGGCCATCATTAAGTCTGCAGAATGGAGTCATTGCAATTAAAATATCCATGTGAGTATAAGCAATATTAGACAGTCAGTAATATCAAAGGAGACTTTACAATATCATGCTATTTTTTTACTCATCATCAGCATTATTTCATATTATACTGGAAATCACACTGCGGTTGATATGTGAGCCCACGGCTTCATTAGAATGCTAGAATCTAAACAGCAAATATCTTACAATGATTGCTGTTCTGACATGGCTCTTGATGGCTGATCGATATAATCAATATAAATAAGGATCTTCTGTTGGGCCGATGTGATAATGTGTTGTGTGCGTTTAATTGCTTTGAACACTAATGTAAAACTAACGTAAAAGCTTTGAACGCTAATGAAATCTGCCTTGCCATGCAAATAATTTTTGTTTAATTTGTGTTTATTTTACTTAGGTGAGCATAATAAATATAACCACAAACATAATTAGCTAATAATATATCTCCAAGATAGAGTTAATTAACCCTGTCTCCACTGAACGTTCAGAGAGGTTAAAATAGATAAAAATAATAAAAAGCTCAGTTGACAATGTCTTAGGCATGCTGTCAGTTACCACAGAAAATAATTTCCATTTGTTTCACCTCAGCTTGTAAAACGACCTGTTTACAGAACTGTATTTACAAAGAAAGTCTTTTGGGCAAAGCATTTCGGAGGGTTTAAAAGTTAAATGTGCAGTTTAATGTCTGTTAAAGCACTACTATTAAAGGGATAGTTCACCCCAAAATGAAAATTCTCTCATCATTTACTCACCCTCATGCCATTCCTGATGTGTATGACTTTCTTTCTTCAGCAGAACCAAAACAAAGATTTTTAGAAGAATATCTCAGCTCTGTAGGTCCTCACAATGTAAGTTAATGCTGATCAGACATTTGTAGCTCCAAAAATCACATAAAGGAAACATGAAAGTAATTCATATTTCTGCAGTGGTTAAATCCATATCTTCAGGGCCTGGGTAGCTCAGCGAGTTAAGATGATGACCACCACCCCTGGAGTCACAAGTTTGAATCCAGGGCGTGCTGAGTGACTCCATCCAGGTATGCTAAGCAACTAAATTGGCCCGGTTGATAGGGAGGATAGAGTCACATGGGGTAACCTCCTCGTGGTCACTATAATGAGTGGTTCTCGCTCTCGGTGGGGCACGTGGTGAGTTGCAGATGCTCAACAAGCCATGTGATAAGATGTGCAGATTGACGTCTCAGAGGCAGAATCATCCTCCGCCACCCGGATTAAGGCTAAGGCTAAAGGTCACTACGCTACCACAAGAGTGCTTTGGTAATTAGCCATTCCAAATTGGGGAGAAAAAAATCCATATCTTAGGAAGCGATATCATAAGTGTGGGTGAGAAAGGTGAAAACGCCTACAATTGGCATGTGAGTGTCAGAACTTGACCATGGAGCAATGGAAGAATGTGGCCTGTTCTGATGAATCACGTTTTCTTTTAGATCATCAGGCCAGGGGCGTGTGTGTCGTTTATCTGGGAAAGAGATGGCACTAGGATGCACCGTGGTAAGAAGGCAGGCTGGCGGAGGCAGTTTGATGCTCTGGGCAATGTTCTTCCCAGAAACCTGTGGGTCCTGGCATTCATGTGGATGTTACTTTTACACATACCACCTACCTAAAGATTGTTGCAGACCACGTACACCCCCTCTTGGCAATGGTATTCCCTGATGTCAGTGGCCTCTTTCAGCAGGAAAATTTGCCCTGCCACACTGCAAAAATGGTTCAGGAATGGTTTGAGGAACATGAAAAAGAGATCCAGGTGTGGACTCTGCCTCCAAATTCCACTGATCTCAATCTGATTGAGCACCTATGGGACGTGTTGGACCAACAAGTCAGATCCATGAAGGCCCCATCTTGCAATTTACAGGACATAAAGGATCTGCTGCTAATGTCTTGGTGCCAGATCCCACAGGACACCTTCAGAGGTGTTGTGGAGTTCATGCCTCGACGGGTCAGAGCTGTTTTGGCGGCACGACGGGGACCTACATAATATTAGGCAGGTGTTTTTAATGTTGTGGCTGATCGGTGTAAAGTCTTATGGCAATACTTTTGAAATATATCATGTTTCGATTCTATGCCTTGCACTAGAATTATTGTACATGCTATTTTCTCTCACTTTTACAAAATGAGGTAAATGTTGAAAAACGTTTCTGTGGTAATCAACAGCATGTCACAGATACTAGAGCTTTAATTGTATTGAATCAGGAACATTTCTTAAAGCAGTGCTCATATAGTCACAAATCATTATTTTATCGTCTATTTATTTTAACTTTTCCTGTAAACTTATCCTCATGCACTGTTCCTTCAAAATAAGACATGCTCATTGGCTCTTAGCAGGCTAACAGTGTCATAAAAATGGATACAAATGGTTTATATTGTTGAGAATATCACTGTATAATGGCAGGTGCGGACACTTAAAGAAACAAATCTTAAAGAAATTATAGAAAGAAAAACAGTCTAGAGAAACGGTATCCTCTCTTGTTTTTGTGATTTTTTTTGCAAGCCAGTGTCACTTTAACCTTTTTCTTCTCACTCTCTGTCAAAGCCAGACAGTTAAGTTTGCTGCTCACTATGCGATGTGAGAATGAGTTAGTCTTGACACTATCTATTGTCTCAGTGTATGATCCTGTGGAGAGAGCCCTACAGCCCTGCGTTACAGCTCTACTAAGCATTAATACCACAAATGAATGCATGACTGAATATGCAAGCGAATAACTGCATGAATAACAAAATACAATTTACATAATTGCACGTAGGCTATGTGTTTTCTGGTGTTTGAAACCCCTGCATATTTGCATATGCAAGCTCTATAGAAATTATACAATCAATAGAATGGGCATATAAATATGATTCCTTTGAATTACTGTAAAGGGGTGGAAAAGAAAGGAAAAGAAAAATAATTCATACAATAATAATGTTAATGATGTTTTTTTGCCCTGACGGTGAAGATGCCCCCCTGCCTTGGGAGATGGACTTCAGTCACTGTTAAAATGATGCGCCGTTAAAATGATCCCAGCAGTGGGATGTGCTTGTAAATAACTCTCAAAAAGTCGTGATTGAACAATACGTGTCTCTCTTTCTCTATTGCTTTTTTTCTTTCTCTCCCCCACTATGTCTCCCCTGTAATTCAGAATATAGACAGCTTGTATTGACACAGTCATCCATTTTCAACATCGGTTGTCTCTTTGTGTGTGATCACAGTGCGTGGAAATGGTCCGTGATGTCGCCAGGGACGACACAAACATATCAGTTCAAACCTATTTTCCAAAGGACCGTTCTTGCTTCCACGATCAAAGCTGGGGACAAAGCATCTTCATTATTAAATAAATGTATCCTGACAATATTTTAAAGAAATAGTTCACCCAAAAACTTAAATGGTTCATGTCGAAAAATGGCTCATGTCATTCCAAACCTGTATGCTGTTATTTATTCTTTGAAGACAAAAAGAGAACGTTTAAAAAAATACTGCCCACTTTTTTCATATAATGATAGGGAAGGAGACTGGGCTTTCATGCTCCAAAAAGAAGCTAAAAAAAACAAACAAATAAAACAGCAAACATAAAATTAGTCCAGAAGGTTGTTCTTTAGCCTATATTCCAAGTCGTTTGTAGTGCAGGGTTGGGGAGTAACAGAATACATAACTGGATTATATTTTTTTAAAATACAAAATATTAAGTGTATTCTATTACAGTTACAATTTAAATTGATGCTAATCAGAATACAGTTACATTAAAAAAGGATTTTGAATACTGAAGGGATTACTTTGCATTTGATTGCCATTTGTTTCATTTCATATTTAGTCTATTCGGTTGGAAAACATGAGCAGAAAGAGGGCACTTTCATACTGTTATGAGTAAAAGGTATATATTATGTCATCTATATATATATATATATATATATATATATATATATATATATATATATATATTTGAAATTTTGTTTATTATTTAGTATACATTTTTAACATTATTATATTACCCTGGAAATAGTTTTAAAGAACGAGTTACCACAGATGCGATGAGGATTTTAATGCATCTGCTGAGGGAGTGACATATTTTTCTTTGAACGGTCGTAATCCAAGTTGTTGGAACGTAATAGTGCCATTTTTCTTTTGATGCTGGAACAAATGGGTAAGCAAAAATTATATTTTCCGTGGTTTCCCATTCACTCCCATTCAGCGCTATTGAAGTTTACACTGCAGTTGCTTACTCACGCATTACAAAACCCGTAAGTGTGAAAAGGGTCCACTGAGAGAATCCACATACGTTCAGAAGATGCTGTGGTGTACACTCAGTTTATTGAAATGAGTTCGGAGCACCCTTGTTTAAATTGTCATGTGGACATTTAGCTTTATGCTAAGCTAAACTGCTGTTTTTCACACTTTTACATGCACCTGTTACCAGGCATAATTACATTTTTATATCAAGAAATTACACGTTAGATCTTTTTTCTCTCTCTAGTAAGATCTTTGATATTAGAGCAAAGATGTACTGCAAAAATCTTATTCTTGATGAGAATTTTTGTATTGTTTTCCTTTAAAAAAAAATTCACAAATACTTTAAGATATAATTAACAGTGGGGCTAAGTTGTGAAATTTTAAATAATACCAAGCTATATAAAGCTATAGAAAAAAAAAACTGTAATCAAATTGTTTATTGTGTTTCCAGGATTGTTGATTGTGTTGATTATTCATGTTTTTGAGATATTACAGATATTACAGCTGATTTCCTGTAAAGCTGCTTTGGAACAATGTGTATTGGGAAAAGCACAAATAAAAAACTATGCAACTGAAAGTTATTTAATTTGTCTTATGTTTTTTTTTCTACAAAATCTCAACGTTCTCTCTTTGCACTGTCAAACAAACAAGTGATAAGGCAGTGCTTAAGCATTTTACCAATCAGAAATTATTAGTTCCGATTCAAAGTAATGGCCAGCATTGTCCAATCACTGCCAACCAGATTCAAATAAAATGTATCATCATAAATTCAGAATCTTTGTACTGATTACCATTGTTTCATGTCTGCCAACCATGTTGAGTGGTCCAAACATCATCTGTAGCCTGAAACGGTTCTTTTGACTGGAAGTGTGGAGTGAAGGCACTTGGATGCATAGGAAAGTTTTAGGATACTCCCTTGCTCCCTATTTAATGAATTACCTAACCTCCAGTGTGCTGTCTGTCTGCACTGGTTTCAGAACTGTTAGAAATGCACCTTATTTTCATCCTAACTCCCTATAAAGCACAATTTTTCAGCTCTTTGGTGAACCCTTTGATTCTTAATATGATAAAACACAGTGAATATAGGATTAAGTAAAAGGAAATATAGCATTATATTAGATAAAGGAAATTGTAGCACTACGGTCCACGTCCATGGTCATTGTGTTTAACAGTGTGCCGTTTAGCCAAAAAAAAAAAAAACATTTCCAAATGGCAAATTGGATGAAACTAGAAACTCTAATCTTTTGACTCAAACAGGTTTCAGTGCAAAAACGTAATGATGTTTCTTACCAGATGTAGTTTTGGTGGTGTTTCTCCCAAAGACAAACTCGGTGACATGTTGTTTTGTCACATTACTCTGTGCGTTAAAAGTTTAACCCTTTAATGACAGCCCGGACACTCCTGAACTGAGATTAGTTGGTTTAAATCAAATTAAATTATGCATAGCATATAGCGAAGACAAAACACACCGTCCACTTATGATGACGTGGGTTCGCACAAGGTTAATATAAGTGTATTTTGTCTTACTGGCAGATTTAACTTGTTTTGACCATAAACAAGTTAATAACAAGTGAAGAAAAAATATGCCACTGCTGAATAAGTAATCCAAAGCAATCAGATTACGTTACTGACCTTGAGTAATCTAATGGAATGTGTTACAAATTACATTTTACATTATGTAATCTTTAGTGGAATACATTTTAAAACTAACCCTCCCAAACCTGTAGTCATGTGGTAGCTTTGTGTGACAAACAGACCGAAATATACATTGTTACTCTTAAAAAATCTTCTCCCATCAGTGCTGCTGTCAATCTAAATATGGCTCTTAAAGACCATTCACTCTGTGAATGTATTTTATGTAAATATCTGCTAGAAAGGCGACTTTGACTGTACCGTGTCCAGCTGTTTTTTCATTATCTTGTGCATTAGTTGCGTGTTGTTTTTAGACAACGTGCCAGATAATAAAGAACATCAACATTTAAAAGTGTGTCTCGAGACATCTGCATTTTGTTATATACGTTGCACGGCAGCTATTTTTTTTTTTTTTGCACAAATATATGTTCGGTCTGAACAACCCCTTAGACGTGTTGTGTCAGGTTTGACATCAGTGCCATTTGGTCACAAGACATGCAAGAAACAATGATTGTTGGTGACATTTTACATATGCCACAGGCATATTATTTGATTTGAGAACAATGATGAATTGTTCTGTTCCTCACACAAAGCTATTGTATGATTTTAGGACACTTGGAATATAGGACAGAAGTTAAATGGACTATTTTTTTACGGTGCATTTTTGGTTGTCGTTATATGAAAAAGAGCTGTGAAACAATTATTAACATTTTTTACTTTTGCATTCTATTTAAAATAACAGCATACTGGTTTGGACTGTTACAAGTACGAGTAAATAATGAATTTGCATTTTTGGTTGATCTATTCTTTTAAGATGTATTCCAAGCATGTCATTTACCGTTAACTGTTCATTTTTGTCTTAAAAAAGTTGATGAACACACAAGGTCACACTGTAATATGGAAAAGGAGGGGTGGACAGGATGGTAAAGAAAACAGGACTGACAGAGGGGCTTACTTACTTCCCCTTCACCTTTGTCCGTGAGTGTTACCACAATGCTGCGTATGCATGTGTGTTGGTTGGGGGGTTGGGGGGGGGGGGGCACTGTTTCTGGTCTGAGAGAGAAAGAAACAGTCCTTGGACTTGGCAAGCGACACCCTGCCACAGCCCCGCCTCCTCATCTCTGTCCATCAGCCCTGCAGCCAATGACACTGCAAGGAGAGCGGCCACAATTAAAGAATGCAGAAAGACCTCAGTAGAGCAGAGATATGTCACTCCATGAGAGGCGAGCATAACCACGGCCACATTTCCATGATTAATGACCTCTTCTGGTGAAGAGCCTGTGTGAATACCTCTGTTCTATTTCTGTTTTTCAGCCCATAAGCTTTTGCGTGATGTCATATAATTACAATCCATTGTTTGTCATTGTATTTTCTTGTACAAGTGTCTCCTTTGTGTAGCTGGTATTCATGTTGTCACTTTTGTCAGCGCTGGTCAACCACTGGGAGTGAAAAATTATACAAAAAGAGGGAAAGTATAAAAGCCAAATTAATACTTGATTAAAAATGCAACATTATTATGCAAGTAAATATCCGGTAACTTACTTTCTGTAAATTAGTGACATCAAAACTTGTGTAGCTGCTGTGAATGCTGAATGATTGAATCTCAAAATATCTTGTTATATATATCACATATGTGAGAATGCTGTTTGTAGACTACAGCTCAGCATTCAACACCATAGTGCCCTCCAAGCTTGATGTGAAAATCCAGGCTCTGGGCTTAAACAGCTCGCTGTGCAGCTGGATCCTGGACTTCCTACCAAGCAGAAGCCAGGTGGTTACAGTGGGTAACAACATTTCATCACTGACCCTCAACACTGTAGTCCCGCAGGGCTGTGTTCTCAGCCTACTCCTGTATTCCCTGTACACACATGACTATGTGGCAACACATAGCTCCAATGCCATCAATAAATTTGCAGATCATACAACGGTGGTAGGTCTGATCACTGACAATGATGAAACAGCCTACAGAGAGTAGGTGCACACTCTGACGCACTAGTGTCAGGAGCACAACCTCTCCCTCAATGTCAGTAAGACCAAGGAGCTTTTGGTGGACTTCAGGGAAAACAGCCCCATCACCATCAATGGAGCACCGGTGCAGAGAGTTATCAGCTTCAATTTCCTCGGTGTCCACATCATATAGAGGAACTCAGATGGTCTTTCCACACTGTGGCCGTTGTGAAGAAGGCTAACCAGCGCCTCTTCTTCCTGAGACGGCTGAGGAAGTTAGGAATAAACCACCACATCCTCACAGGGTTCTACACCAGCACTGTATAGAGCATCCTGACTGGCTGCATCACTGCCTGGTAAGGCAACAACAAATCCCTCAACCGCAAAGCCTTGTAAAAATGTGGTGCGAACTGCCAGACACATCATCGGAGGTGAGCCTCTCTCCCTCCAGGACATATATACCAGGCGGTGTCTGAAAAAAGCTCGGAGGATCATCAGAGACTCCAGCCACCCTATGGACCCGCACCAGTCGACTCCATAACAGCTTCTTCCCCCAAGCAGTCAGACTTTTGAACTCTCGATCTCTCACGATCAATATACGTCAGCACTGCACTTTATTAATCTCACACTGGACTGTCATAAATTATATTACTCTTAACAGCACACTGGCAACTGACAGCCTGAATGTCAATACAGCACAATACAACCTACTGTATATTTTATATATACTATTTTTATTGTAAACTGAACTGTGTATTCTATATTGTGTGTATGTGTATTCTATATTGTGTGTATTGTGTACTGTGTAATTATGTGTATATTAGGTATGTAAATTGTGTTGTGTAAATCTGATGTTTATTGTAAATTGATGTCTCATCACTGTCATGACTGCTGTGTTGCTTGGAACTGCACCCAAGACTTTCACCCACTGTTGCACTTGTGTATATCGTTAAGTGACAATAAAGTGATTTGATTTGATATATATGTATATATACTCAGGTGACCACTTTATTAGGTGCACCTGTACACCTACTTACCCTCCTGCCGTCTGGCAAGAGGTACCGAAGCATTCGGGCCCTCACGGCCAGACTGTGTAACAGCTTCTTCCCCCAAGCCATCAGACTCCTCAATACTCAGAGACTGGTTTGACACACACACACACACGTGTCCTGAGTTGCTCTTTAATTACTGTCACTTTATAACTGTCTGCTACCTCAATAACTGCTATGTGCATAGAACACTATCTTATAGTATGTTATGTTTACGTTTTTAGAAACTGTCATCTTTTTGCACTACTGAGTACTGGTCGGCGCTGCACTGTGTCTATTGTCCTGTTCATTGTCAGTAATTTGTTGTACTGTCCCGTACTTTGCCCATGTTTGTACGTGCACTTTATATAGGTATATATAGGTATTTTATTTCGTTGTGTTGTCTCATGTGGTCCTGTGTTGGTCCTTTGTTGTTTTTATGTAGCACCATGGTCCTGGAGGAACGTTGTCTCATTTTGCTGTGTACTGTACTAACTGTATATGGTTGAAATGACAATAAAAACCACTTGACTTGACTTGACTTATTCATGCGATTATCTAATCAGCCAATCATGTGGCAGCATTGCAGTGCATAAAATTATGCAGATACGGGTCAGGAGCTTCAGTTAATGTTCACGTTAACCATCAGAATGGAGGAAAAAAGTGATCACAATTATTTCGACTGTGGCATGATTTTTGGTGTCAGGTAGGCTGGTTTGAGCATTCCTTTAAGATGATCTCCTGGGATTTACACGTGCAACAGTCTCTAGAGTTTACATTTACATTTATGCATTTGGCAGACACTTTTATCCAAAGCGACTTACAGTGCATTTATTACAGGGACAATCCCCCCGGAGCAACCTGGAGTTAAGTGCCTTGCTCAAGGACACAATGGTGGTGGCTGTGGGGATCGAACCAGTGACCGTCTGATTAACAGTTATGTGCTTTAGCTTATGTGCTTTAGCCCACTATGCCACCATCACTCCATAGAATGTGTTTACTCTAGAATGGTGCCAAAACCCCAAAACTTCCAGTGAACGAGTGATGAGAGAGGTCAACAGAGAATAGCCTGACTGGTTTGAGCTGACAGAAACCAACATTGTCTTCTTCTGTTGTAGCCCATTCGCCTCAAGGTTTGATGTGTCGAGCATGTTGAGATGCTATTCTGCTCACTACAATTGTACAGAGGGTCATAAGTAATACAGGTCATATGACTCATGAGATATTTCAGGTCTCAAATTAAATACGGCTCTTAAGGTCCATTCACACTGAACGCATTTTAGTGTCTGCCTTCGAACTTTACCCATTGTTTTATGTAAACATCAGCCAGAAAGGTGACTGACCATTGCACTGTCTGACTTTTATGGATATTTTTTTTTCACCCATTTTTGGAGCTTATCATTCCTTCCTTCTGTGAAAAAAAATGGCAGCATGAACATGTAATTCTGTTCCACACAAAATTCATCTGGTTTGGAACAACAAGAGGCTGAATAAATTATGACAGAATTGTTATTTTTGGGTGAACGAACATTTAAAGACTGTCAGATTGAATATACTGCATTTTTATTCCTTATAGCCCTATTTTCTATACACGTCAAAAATATATCCTGTTATAAAATATTCTGTGATTGTAAAGTCATTTAACAGAAATATGAGGATAGTATCCTTTTTTTTGACTGGCAGAAGATACTGTAAGCTTTTGTTCCCAGCATGTTCTCTCATGGATAGGGTACTTTGTCAACTTGACAAATTTTCATTTGACAATTTCATATGACAACATAAAAACATAAACGAGAGGCAACAGGGGACGACAGAGGGTAAAGAGTGACTGAAAGAATGATGAAGGAAAAGAGAAAGAGAAAGCAGCAAGTAAACAACGCTTAAGTACTCTAAATAAAACATTTGTTTGCGATTGAGGTTTCGCAATACGAACAGCATGACCTCTTTTATGAAGTCTCCAAACACAGATCCTTGCTCTATCTCTTTCTCCTGTTCACTGCCAGCACACAGCCTATTCATATTGCATGAGAACAAATTTTTCTGACAACTTGAGTGATAGATTTGTACAAGGCATGGATGTTTTCTCCAGAAGAGCCCTGTTAGAGTGACACAAATTGCCATTAATAAAAATTTTAACAATACATGCCAAATGAAGTTTTTCTGTTAACACGGCAGAGAGGGAGCGTAAATGGCATCTGTGGTGGGATTCTGGGGAATGGGGGGGCTCGCATTTTTTCGCCCTTTCTGTTTTTTGTCAAGAGGAACACAGCTACTAAGGGATAGAAATGTGTTTGAAAGAGAGAGTGATCATGTTAGCATGCTGTCAAAGAAACTGACAGCAGTTTACAAAATGCTTCGTTGGCAGAGCCACCAATAATTTATTTACTCACCAAGACCTCTCATCCGAAAGACATCTTAATCTGGACATGTTTTCAGAATCAAATTTATCTCGCTGCTAAGAGTTACGTCAAGCTTTTATCTGTTCCCTTGTAGTTGTTCTCAGATATTTAACTCTGCCCATTCTTTAATTTTAGGCTCGCTGAGGATCGTT
Source organism: Xyrauchen texanus (assembly GCF_025860055.1). Classification (NCBI taxonomy): domain Eukaryota; kingdom Metazoa; phylum Chordata; class Actinopteri; order Cypriniformes; family Catostomidae; genus Xyrauchen; species Xyrauchen texanus. Next base: position 36,521,664 of record NC_068288.1, read on the forward strand.
CGCACAGCTGTGTTGTATAATGTATTTTTTACTTACAAAAACAATCAGGTTTAGATTTGAACCTTGGCGGAGAACTCAACCTTGTTTTCTGTGTCTTGCATTGAGGTAATTAACTACGCATTTGTTTGAAGGTGGGATTATGCTTGTCTAATTGTGGTGCACATTGTCATGGCAACTATCAGCCAATCATGGAGTAAACACCATTACTTGGCAGCATTTGGGCAAAAAAATGCTGTGTTCTGGTGTCAACCTCAGAATTACGATGACAAAACAATATTATGTTTTGGCAGGAAAATCAATACTGTTGCCACTCCGGAGCTGTTTTATTTTTATAAACAACCTAGATAATGATTCATGTAACACAACACATGAAAGATGTTTCTGCTTTTCAGAAACTGTGTTTGGATAAATTTGGATAAAAGAGAAAATGTTTTCCTCACAATAAAAAAAAAATTTCTTTGTACATTAAAAGCCTGTAATGTTGTCCCAGGCCTGTTTTGTTCCCTGAATTTTAGTAGGGCTGGGATTTGATTCCGATTTCCAAATTATATTCCGAACCTTTCAATTTGAATCTGACTTTGATCTGATATCGATTCATATGGGTATATTCTGGTTATAATGCTCTCATGAATTTAGCAAATTATATTTGATGTTTTTCATCATTTTGGTCACATTTTAGCTTTTTAAAAATGTGCAAATCCATGTATTCCATCAATAAATATTAATGAAATAATTATATTTTGTTTCATATTTATTGTTTAATGCATAATTTATAGAACTTACAAGTAATTACATTGATCTGTAAACACGTGCAAAAATTGGAACTGTCCCTTTAAAAAAAATGGCAGTTCTGTAGAGCGCATATTAACGAGAGACGAGAGACAAGTGAACTGCATGGATCTCTTCTTTGCATACACATTACACGGAACAACAGACAGTGAAAGGATCTCGGTTCTGTACTTTTTCACCACTATAGTACTCAATCACTGGTGAATGAAATCTGAAACTTTTCCAGCCAGTGGTTAATCATAGACATTTTTAGAAATGTATTCTCAGATGTGAGTGATTTAGGCCTACTTGCATTGTATAGAGTTGCTCATAGATTAAAAGATTGATCTTGTGATTTAAGAATCGATATTAAGATTGTTTAAAATGAAGATTGCGATGCAATGGAAAATCTATATTTTTACCCAATCCTAAATTTTTGTCAACCAATTAACATGCGTTGAATGTAGCATTTTAAAATGCTTTACATTAAAAGCATTCATATTTCTTAAAGTTGTAGAAGCCAAAAATGTAATAACTACCGTTAATGTAAAAACTGCCAATGACGTAATACATTGTCCATTTTTAATGTAATAATAAATAATGTAATAACATACCAATAATGTAATACATTTCTGAACCAATAATGTAATACATTTCTGAACCAATAATGTAATACATTTTTGCCCATAATGCAAAAATTTTTGCCCAGTTCTTACATTATTGGCTGGCTATTACATTATTGGCTGGGTAAATAAAAAATAAAAATAAAAATTATGACATTATTGGCAGTTATTACATTAGTTCTCTTCACAGATTCTATTGTCAGCCAGCCATATGTAGAGAGTAGCTGGAGTTTAATAAGAGCACACATGAGCATCATCAGTACAGTGCAGGTGTCATGTAAACTGTGATCAGATGAATGTAGATTCAATGTAATTTTAACCCTCCTGAGCACACCTGCTCTCATGCATGGAGAACCTGCTCAATTAACAGAGGGCCAAGAAGAAAACATTGCAGGAAGTCAATAAACCCAAATCGCCCCCGCAGGGTGCTGGAATCACAATAACCCACCACAAATACATTATTACATATTAAAATTTGCCTTTAAGATATGTATGGCTTGAGTGCAGGACCAACTGTCCAGCAACATCATTGCTCTGTAAGACTTTATTAGTCGCGTATCTCGAATATATGAAAGGGTGCTTCGTTAAAATGTAATTGCTGTTTAAACTCACTCTCCAATTATATTCAAAGCATGGAAAGTGTTTGTCCTAGAGATATTTTAAGCTCCAAACAGCTCAACAAGAGGGATATTCACCTTTAATTTCTAGTAAGCACTTTATAAATGGATGTCTCTTCAACTATGGGTGCTTTTAGCATGGTATAATCTCCTTTACAATACTCACATTACTTTATATAATTTGTCTACTACCAATGCCAAATGATGGATATACTTACATCACAGAAGACTTCTTTTTTAAATAAAATGGCAGACTCCTTTGTTTTATTATATGCTAATTTCCTAGCTAACATTTTATGTATTATAAATACACACAATTAACATTTTACTTGATTACGTATTTGAAACTATGGACAGTAAAATATTATTTTGATATGTGTATAAATAAGTGATATACATTTATATCTACCTTTTTTATCTTAAGCATTATTGAAATTGTTATCAACTTGGTAAACAAGTACAATAGCTATGAAAAAAAAAGCTTTATTATTGGCAAATTTGTAGGTTGCGGGACTTTTATAATCTTTGATGTAATTCTCACACGCTATATATTGTAATTGTATATGTTAAGGTTCTTTTTATTTTACTCTTGTTTAAATGATCATATAGTTCACATTTTGTCATATATCCTATGATTTTGATATTGATAGAAGTCTGTTCAATTTTGATAAGTCTGGCTTTGGGACATGGGTTAAACAATAAAATCTATAGGCCTACATTAAAGGCATTTGAAAAGTAGCAGAAATAAATTTTGAAATTATGGAAAGACGATTCCAATGACAGTTTTAATATTTTAAATTGAACTTATAGTTACCTATATAGTACACACACACACACACACACACACACACTCACACACATGGAATCTGTTACTTTTAATTAAAAGCAACTTGTAGAACATAAATGTGCCCATTGTTAACTCTCATGATTGTTTTAAATGATCTTATATGAGCATATGTATTATTAGTTTTAGTATTATTAGTATATGCCATCATGTTTACTTAAGATGAAAAATTATTTATTAGAATCGTTGCTTAGAGTGTCAGATGAGTCACACTTTTTCCAACATGATCACACAGGAAGTTGACATGTTTGTGGCATGGGGACGTGGTCATGAGAGAGAGCAGTAAGGCTTGTCACCTGGTTCTTAACTACCCCTAACACCCCCTAACACCTGTCTCTCTCCCGCAGACCGACACATGACCACATTTCCCAAGAGGCTTTGCTGCATGCTTTTAGAGAGCTGTGCTCCACATTGTCCACCATTCTCCTATAAATATTGTATTGAAATGAAACTGCATTTGACTGGAGGTAGATGGTCCCAGAGGCCTAATGTACAAACATGTGCTGAACTACACAGAAAGAGGTTAGGAAAGGGAAAAAAGGATATGCAGAGCAGGTCTGATCTCTGTAGGCATGTTCTATGTACATCCAACCAAAGGTCCTCAATAATTCATGAGAAAGAGCGGCTCTGACTGGGTAAGGGACATAAGTGCATCAGTCCAAGTCTAGAATCAAAAGGCTCTCTTATGGGTCTTGTCATTAGTTAATCTTGTGGAAACAAACCTTTGAATAAAGGAGCAGATTCTGACCAAAAACAGCCCTTTTTGACAGGAAGAGTCTTCTGACTGACATGTGAAGCGATCAGTCACAGTTTGTTTTGCGTTTATGGGATGTTTTGGGGCTAATTATACAATAATAACAGACTGGTGAGAAAAAGTGTAATTTACAAAATGGTGTGACAAAAATGTTTATACCCAAAATCGCTCATTGTATCAACTTGGAACCTTGTAAACGAAACTTTATTTGCAGGTGGATTGTGCCTATACACTTTGAATTTGCTTGAAACCAGCCAATCAGATTAGCGCTTAGCAGAGCGAGAAAGTCATTTCCAGTTTTGTGTGCAATACGCATCAAATTGTCAGCGAAAAGACTGTGAGCGATCTGTGGGCGTGCTGTCTGAGCCTGAGACTAGTCAACAGTCAACGCTTAAGGTTCTGACATTGAGAGCAAACGTGTAGAAGACTTCTTTTAACAGCATTTCCACAAACTACCATGCTCGGCTGAAGCACACGCATTGATCAAAACACACTTGACACAAAAACCACACACTGTGCAGTCACTTCAATGTCAAATACCTCTTCAGCCAATCACTCAGACCTGTACGATGGTCATACCTTTTCTCAATCCTTGTACTTCCGTTTGATTCCCTTGCTCCATCCTAGATTTTCTTTTTTTCGCCTTTTCTTTCACCCAACAGGAATAGAGCGGCTGAGTTCTATTTCAAAGGGATGGAAAGATTACCTTTATTTCCATTATAAAGTACTTTTGATATGACAGGCATCTTTGAACACAGTGGGAACCTGAAATCTAGTTCGCTGGCCTTCATTATATCCCTTTCTGTCTCGGTTGAACAGCAGCAGAACCCCTGTAAAAGAGCAGTGAGTGGTGGGCATCCTGGATTGACTTGGTTGCTGAATTTCAGAGTAGATTTGTCTGATGTATTTATAATGGCCTTATTAAAAGTGCTTTTGATGTTGAGAATGTAACAACAGCACAGATTTATTTCATAGTTTGTGGCCACAGCATGCAACAACTAGCCCTACCCACTGTGTAAGATTATGCATTTTAAAATGCAAGACATTGAAGAATCTTATTGTTTTCTTCTTTTTCTGTTTTATTGTGTTTATTTATATAGAAGGGGTAGATGACTTATTATGTGTATATGTTTTAACACCGACATTCTGCATGCAGATACGTTGCTGTTGTTATTTGTCATGTAAATTTGACATAGACGTTTATTGAGCAACACAAATTATTGGCTACATTTAGAAAGAAATACTAGTGTACTGTATACTGCATTCTGCTGTTTAGTACTACATTCATTCTAATGTTTATTATTTTTTTTTAAATAGTATGTGAAACAGTGCACATTACTCAATGATAAACAACCATGTTATAATCACACTACATTATGATGTCATCAGCATCCCAATGGATTTAGACTTCAGAACTCACTGCTATCATAAATGAAATCATTGTCATAGGTGATGAAGGGCCATACAGAATGCGTAATATATTAGCCTGTCTTTCCTTCAATGGTATTTGAGCTAATGGGGGAGGTCACTTCTCATCTACGTATAATGTACTGCACATGTGTACATTTAAATGAAACCTTTGACACTGAATAATTAACAGGATGTTGAAATCATAAGTATAATGATAGTTATTCATGAGTAATGAAGTTCCTTTTCAACCTGAGAAAATCCTTATATCAAGATTTTGAATTTCAGCACTTTAAATGATTGATTAAAGGAATCTAAAAAAAATATGTATTTGGTTTGCTGCATAAAATATATTTATATATGCATAGTTTCATGCATCATTTTTCTTCCCTGCATTATTATTTGTCTGACAGAAATTTGAACACATTCTTATTTTCATGTGAAATGCAAATCAATATTCTTTCCTTGTTTTAATAGCATATATTTTAATACATGTTTTGTTAAACAAATTATTAACCACAATGGCTGCTTTTTATTTTATGAGATCTGTACTTGCAGAGTTTTCATAATAGGTTTACTACCACTAAAGATAACAAGACCTTTAATTTGCAAGGCCTTTCGAGCTGTCAACATCCTATTCAAGAGCCTAGAGCAGTGGCTCTGTTTCAAGCAATACATCTTTTTAAAGGTCAGTTCGAAGTCGCTTGTCATTTGGTTGACGCCTTTTCCAATTTGATTTGTTTATAAAGCGTATTTCATTAAATGTTGGGCATACTGGATAGCAGTACTCTGAAAACTCTTTGCTGTCAGAGTTGTTGGTCATCTGCAGTAATGAGTCACTGTTGAGCTTAACAAGCCTGAGCTTTTGGATTGCAAATACAGGCCACTGTATCCATAATGAGACCTTTGCAATCTTAGATTAAGCAAACATGTCATGTGATTGGACTCATTACAATTTTAACACCAGATGTTGCTTTGTTTTCTTTGATTTCTGTCAAATATTTAATATAGGGCCTTATTTTCATGACTGATATGCATAGACATACACAGAGCCGGGCTATTTTCATTGGCATGAACAGTCAACTTCTTTTCTAAGTTCGACCGTACTGTGTGTCACTGGCATTTTTATGTTGCATTTAAATGCTTGGTATATTATTATAAGATGTCATCATTCATTAGTTTGTACTTGACAATGTTATGTAACTGTTTTGGTGTCTGAAAAATTACATAAAAAAAGAAAAAATGAGGAAAGTGTTCCATATTATTAATTAAATTAATTAAATTGAGGATTTGTTTTTATAGAGGACAAAAATAATTAGTTTGAATCAATTTGATCTTGTCTTGTCATACAAACTCAAATTAATTGTATCATGCCTAATAGATAACATTTTGTCCACTAAACGTAAATCTAACATCAGTGGAGTAAAAATCTGACTTTTACTTGTCAATCATTATGCGAACACGCTGAATTTTTTGTTTCAAAGGAGGATCTGAACCCTGTCTCCCACGCCATAGTGTGGCCGTTCCTAGGGTACTTGAACTCTAGGAAATAACATTGTGGCATGGGGACGTGGTCATGTGTCGGTCTGCGGGAGAGAGACAGGTGTTAGGGGTAGTTAAGAACCAGGTGACAAGCCTTACTGCTCTCTCTCATGACCACGTCCTCATGCCACAAACATGTCAACTTCCTGTGTGATCATGTTGGAGAAACTGACAACACATGTACATCTGGTTATGGCCAATGAAATGTATTTGTGTAGTCCCAACACAAATTTAAAAAGTAAACGTTCACACATGTATAGCGATTATACGCAAAGAAATTTGAAACTAAATGTCCAATGTTTACATTTTCAAATTGTAAATAGAGCTCATTTAACACATTTTAAACATTTCAAAATTAATATTTAAATGTATTGTGGCAAACATGTGGAAACTAACTTAGCTCAGCAAACTGCTGTGCAAACCAGTTTGCTACTGCCATCAGCCTTTGTATTTGTAAATCAGAAACAAATTTATACTCTTCATGGACCCCTTCACATGGACTTACCACACTAGACAATTTATAAACAGTGCCTTCCTCCCCACCCAGCGCAAATACCTGGTTCAAATTAAGAGACTTTAAGAGTTATGGATATCTTTCAGAACTTCACATGTGCTGAAAGCCATTTCTGGCGGCTTCTTTTTTCACATAGCCCACATTCTCTGAAGCAAAAACACAATTACCTCACCTCTAAGGAGCTTACGAAAATGTTGCAAACGAGGGTTATTCAAACATAATAAGTCAAGAAAATGTCAGGGCGGGATTTGATAAATCTGAAAATGACAACAAAGGGGGACATTATTCATTTCACAGAGCACTATCTGAAGAATTAGATTCAAACATGTATTAGACACAAGATTGATAGCCAACATATACAAATTACCAATGAGTGCTTAGAGAGTATATGTGCTATATCTGCTTGCACAAACAATGCAATGACTGCATTAAAGCTTGCTTTGTTTGAACAGGTCAGTATAGCTGAAAGACTAAAGCTGATTCCATATTTCATCAGACATATTTTTTTTATTAAAATATGTATCATTATATATCAAACCCTGAGATGGATTGTATAGTGTTGAAGGCTGTTTTACTGCCGTAGATGTTTTTCATACTGGTTTTTGACTTAAGCTTTTTATTCTGAATCCATTCAAAGCACATAAAACCATCAGAACATTTTAAATATCAATAAATCAGATGACTCTGGAAGATCGTTGAAGCGGGACGCCCGCTCCAGATGTGCAGGTGGCACGCGGGGATGGAGGATAGGCAGAAAGAAAGGAGAAGAACAGAGTTTGCAGTTCAGTAGAGGAGAAAGAAACGAGAGCGCATCTCTATACCTGCCTGGCACGCGCTGTACTGTGTGTACTGAATGCCAAAGCCAAGGAGATTTTTTTTTGCTGGAATTTGAAAGCAATGGGAACAGACTGTTTATTTATTTTTTTTGCCTTTAATAGGAAAACACTGGGATTTTTGTCTAAATATTACATTGAAACATAAAACCCACATAGGAAAGGCAAAAGCATATGTGCTCCCAATTTGACATGATGTTACCTTGTATCTTTCTGTAACAAATGTTCTAGAAAACAACCTAATTTCAATTATGTCCTCAATTTAGCTGTCTTAAAGTTTTCAGATTTTCTCTGTCTGATTTCTAAATCAAAAATTATAACAAGACATAAATTACAGTAAATCATTACTTTTTCAGAAGAAAATGTCAGTGGTGTTTGCCGGAACAAAATGTTCTGCTACAATGCTTTGTGTTGTGGTTGCTAGAGTGTTCTGAGAAGTCAAAATAGCACAGGTCTCTATACTGTTCTTGTCTTTAATCATCCTTCAATGTAAGTCAATGGAATTGGTTGCCTGTTTTATCATCCACCAGGTGAAAATCATATGTCTGATTTCTTAGAAAAGTTGTATTATTCTTTAATCATCATTCAGGTTGAGTTACACATTACAATTTGTACTAATGGTTAGGGGTTTGTTCAAATCTCTAACCCAAAGTAGCTTATGAGCAATAGTAATTCTGATGCCTGCCTTAACAAGCACCTCCAATAAATACATGTGACCATTTCTGCAGATTCGTTCACATTTCAAATTAAACAGGAGCTAATTATCGCCTTAGGACATGGGCTTTGATGCATAGCCTCTTTCCCACTTTCAATTCCTGGAAGTGATTTTCTTCAGGTCCTGTGGTAAACTAGCCCTCTGGTTCTCAGCAGGCTTCCTGATGCTACTGCTGGTGTAATATGCTGCACTGTGCTCATGATTTAACATTAATTAATTAATAAATAGGACTTACTGCTAAATCTGGTCCCAAAACTTCACCAGCGGGCGGCTAAACATACTAGATACGTCTGGGGTTCATCATTTTTGCCCTGTTTATAAAATAGCCCTCACAGGATTGAGCTGTGCTTTGTTGTTGATTTATCATGGATAGAGACAAGCGTGTCTGTTTGTATTACCTTTATTCCTTGACGGCTTCCAAAATCAACAGGTTAGAAGCAGCTCTCCCCTTTTTGAGGGTTAACACCTTCTGCTAAGAATTCTTTGAACTTCAAAAGTGTTGCTTTGTGTGTTCTGATGAGTGTCATGCTTAAAAGCTATGAGTTATGAAGATATAGACTGAAGCATAGCCACTGTTAATTCCCTTTGGCTCTCTGCCCTGTCTTTGTGTAAGAGTATGGACGCTATAAGACCCACATGCACTGTTCATGAACATTTCACTGCGTTTTGTGTGAGTGACATGGCTACTGAGTTTAAACAATGCATGCAATCTTGTTTGCAGTCAAATTGCTGGTGATAAACAGTATGCTGACTGTGGCATCCTGTCCTGATTGGCTGCAGGATAGCCTTGTCAGTCCTGTCTGTCGACAGCTGTGTTCTGAATCTGACTGGGCTGGAATTTGACAAATATCCAGTTGCATGGTGTTAACATGGAGTAAGAGTAAAATATTTTCTGAAAACAATAGGTACACAATCTCATACACACAAACAAGGAGCTTCAAGTTTTTACAAAACAGAAACTGAGTTCCACTCATGCACTCACTGTGACGCCTTCTACTGACAGAAAGAACAATGAAAGGATAATGAAGAACTAAAATATGCACACATACAATGTGAGAGAAGCAACCCATGTGTCAGTCTGCAAGGTTGGCCTGATGAATGGAGACTTTGACGTCTGAGGGTGTTCCTATAACAAAACTTCCTTTAGGATAGAAAATCACAGATTTGATCTCTTTAACAATTGTATATACTGTATATCAATAATTTTATATATCAATTGTATACAGTTTTTAGCAAACATTTTTGCAAGAAACTAACGAGATTAAATGCACAGAATATTGAAACTTTGCTGGAGTCTCCCACTTCTTCTATAGGGTTTCCAATGTGTCCTGGAAACCTTGGAATTTTGCAATGCAGTTTCCAGTCATGGAAAATATTTTAGTATAAAATAATGATTTGCTCATCTGCTGTCACCTCTGCCTTACTCTAACAATATAGTTTAAGTATTGATGTAGTACAAAACAAGATTTTTTTTTTTGTTCCAACATTTGACCATCAGACCACTGATTTTGTTGAAATTGAGTTGATACCACCCTGGTGGTGACTCATCTTTCACACCTTGAGATGTGAATTAATGTTCAATAATTCAACAATTGTAGTCTGCTTGTACCGCAGTTACCACATGAATATTCAGAAAACACGGACTGAATCATGGAACCTAGTCATAAAAATGGCATTAGCTATAAAACTAATTAATAAAACTAAATTGACATATGTCCTAATTAGGTGTGTGAAAAGAATATTGTATCAAATTGTATCGTACCATACGATGCTCTTGATATGATGATATGAATCACACGATACTTAAATAAATATGTAAGTGTGACTAAAACCAAGCAACATTGAGAGCTGCGAAACAGTCTCCTCCCCGGAGAGGCGGCACTGAGCACTCACAGGAAAACAGAGCAACTAGTCTACATAGGCGAGTTGAGAGCTTGGAGAGCTTGGAGACCGATGGCAAACTTCAAGCTTGTCGAATTTGCAAAAAAACAGAACCATGTTCTGGTGCTACAGTAAATGAAACGTGTCATTTTATTTACGCCGACAGCACCACGCAAATCAGTGGATTCACGAGGCAGAAACAGAAGCAGCAAGTTGCAATTAACAGCCATCCTCTCCCAGCCAACATCTTATGAAACCTGTGATTACATGAGACTTATTATTCTCTGCTTTTGACGTCAAAATGTAAATGGTTATGAGCACAATAAGCCGGTAAGACTGCAAAAGTTTACATTCAAAGTGAAACTGGAGGAAGAGGGCAAATTACGTCTTGCTGATCTGTTTTTCTTTTAATTTATAAAAAATGTATTATTAATTTATAAAAAGCTAGAGGTCAAGTTTCTCTCAAGGTTTTTTTTTTCTCGACCAACTATTGAAAGAGTTTGTTTTCTTTGCCACTGACACCTTTAACTTGCTCACTGGGGGCTTTAAGACTTTAAGGCATGGTTTTCTACAAAGCTGCATCAAATTAAAATGACTTAAATGTAGACAAACAACTTTTTCTCAAGAAAAACCTTGAAATTGTGTTTTTCTCATAACAATCTATTGAAAATTGCAGCGTTGTTGTTAAAATTACTTTATTATAGAGCTTTGCTTTATGTTGCCAATACCTGACACTGTTGTGTCACTTAAGATTTAACATACAATTATGTTGAATCCTTCAATAAATTAGATTTTGTGGCTGTCTTCTTTTATATATATAATCGTACAGTGAGGCTTCTGCACCATATCATATTGACATTTTTGTATCATTACATGCCTAGTCCTAGTGTGCAATTAAACTGCAAAAGTCTGTGATTTAATTAAATAAATCTATAATATGCAAATGATGTGCACTTCACAATTATTGTGTAAAGCTGGCCACTTATACAATGAAAACACCTCAACATGATCGTCACTTGCGCTCTTTTGTGTGTGTGTGTGTGTGTTTGAGATGACAGAGAGCAGAGCACTATGAAGTGTGCAGCACATGCAGACTACATGTTTTTTATTTATTTAACACAGCATTACAGGGATTAATAATCACACTGGGCCATGTAGCGAACTGCTTATCTGGAGGTGAGAAACTACCGTCAAAAACACACAGAAATGCCAAAATAAAAGCACGATTTATATGGACGGATGTGTTTTTGCTTAAATATTGCACTTGTTGGGCACATAAAATATCCTAGAAAAATGTGCCTTGAAAAGACTGGAATCCTGTTCTAGATATTTCTCATATCTCCTGAGTAGTGTGCCCTGTAATCTCAAATGTCTCCTCTAGTATCAGAACAAATATCAACAATGTCTCAAAATGTGCTCAGATTTGGCAAGATACCAAAGTCTGTGACAAAAGTCAAGAGATTTCAGTATAATCTCAAACATTTATTATCAAATTTTTCCAAGACCAAATTATCTGCTCTGTCTGTACCATCCAAGATCATTTTTGTAGTTGTATACTCTTACTGTATGACAGCAATGATCTCTTTTGTGTAATTTTTTTTATCTTTCTCTAATGGAGTTTCAGGAGAAAGATCTGAGACCAGATTGATTATAAAATTAAATATAACAGAGTACTGTTTTGGAACTCCATTCTCTAAACTCTAAGGGCCCAGGTATACTTAATTTTTGCATGTTCCGGATTGCCTTGTGCCTGGTCGACCGCGTTGCCTTTCTGAGTATACTTTTCTGACCGCGAACGTATAGGAACACGTTCTACACATGCGCACTACAACTGCTTTGTGACACGCTTGTAGTACAGTCAATGGCCAGCACATGCGCAGATGATGCGCACAGCCAAGGAGTCAAGAAATCTAGCACAGCGTAAAGAAAATCTAGGAGATGCGTGGTCATGTCACGCAGCTGTGCTGATGATGCAATTTGCATCACACATACTGTGTGTGGAACCATCTGCAATGCGCACACCCGAACTATACTTTGGCCTTAATGGAGACACATGAGATTACAAGGGTCTTTTTTGCAGGAGATTAAGGCAAAAGTCTACATATGGTTTCCATTTAATCTCTTTGCTTTCTTGCAGAAGCAATGGATATTTTAAAGACATCCCAATTGGGATTTTTCTTACCTATGGGATCCTTTTCATTAACATTTTCCTCAGCTAAAGAAAGCACAACTTGTGTTTGAGATGTTAGATAAATGTTACAGATAATATGATCAGGATATGGACCACAAACAGATCACTTTGCAATGGTGAATAGGTTTTTTTCTGCAAAAATTTCTAACACTAACTCCAAGATCTTTTAAATGGTAAATGGTCTGCACTTATATAGCGTCTTTTTAACCTTTACGGTATTCAAAGCGCTTTACACTGTGACTCATTCACCCATTCACACACACCACATGCAAGGCGCTAGCCTGCCATTGGGAGCAACTTGGGGTTCAGTGTCTTGCCCAAGGACACTTGGGCATGTGGAGTCGTGTGGGCCAGGACTTGAACCACCAACCCTGCGATTAGTGGCCAACACGCTCTACCAACTGAGCCACAGCCGCCCTGCCACCTTTTAGGCAACATTCATTAGACTCGGCACAGACCTTCAGACTCTTATGGAATAGAGTGCTGTGTCTTTTTGATCTGATCGGTCTTAAGGGGGTCGCACACCGGATGCATAAAGCGGACGACATGGCGTGTTCTTAAATTAAAAACAATTGTTTTCTATGAATGTACACACTCCGCCGCTTGCCATCTCTCTGCGGCTCCCAGCTGCGACTCTGGAGGCTGCTTAAATTTCTGCCTCGCCACGGAACGCGACTCACGTATTTTCCTTTAAATTCGACTCAAATCATTACAAAGATCATAGATCATTTACTCTAGCCTTGTTCCTTCTTGAAGAAGGGAAAACCTTGGTAACTTCTATGTGTACTGTCCGCCACCTGAACCGCATCGACGTGCCCTGTGTTTGATACCTGTGCCTTTTCCTAGCCGCGATGCCGTGCAGTGCTTCTAATCCGGTTTGCTTCTGCATTTAGGGTTTTTAAGCACAGTGGATGATCAAAAGTTATTAAAATCCCATACATTGACGGAATTTTCAAATGGGCAAACGGAAAGCTTGTTCATTCAAACTCCAACAGTCAAAATTTGAAATGTAAACAAACCCGCTAAAGGCCTTAAATTAATCTGCTTAAAGTTGCTATCTATCTGTCCGTCCGTCCGTCCGTCCGTCCGTCTAGTTTCATAATAACTCAAAATGAACCTAGCTAGTTTCATATTAATGTTCTGTCCCCTGACTTTCATTATATTTTGTACTTTATTTTTACAAGTACAGGAACCACTCAGCAGGTAGGCTTAAGTAAAGTAGACTGATAGGTACCTATAGAAGACCATAATTTGTGCAATAATCATGTACATTACCTTGCATATAGAACAAATAGCTCAAGCTCACATATGCTACATACACAAACACACAAACAATACTCTTGCACCACACAAATGGTACAGCTTGGCCATATGTCCCACACAGACTGTAATTGTTTCTACCGATGCCTCGATGCCTTGCCCTCAACCTTGTGTTCTGGGCTCCCTGTCTGCTGTCCACACTCATATGTTTCCTATTGCCAGGGAGGCTGTGGTTCTTTTCCCTGATTCTGCTGGACTGGAAAAACAGAGCTAATATGGTGTGATCTGCGGAGCGAGCTTTGATGCAGGACCTTTCGCAAACACCCCATCCCCCCACCGCCATATGGTTTGAATTTGTCTCTTAATTTATTTCCTATAAATGTCTCTTGAATATTCAGGCTGGCCACGTGTGGAGCCGGGACTGGAAAACAGGAGGCCTCGGAGAGCAGTTTGTGGTGCCGTGTGATGATTATATTTTCCTTCTATTTGTTTTTATTCATTTCTTTTTGCCATCTATTTGTGCACAGATGGTGGGACCAGACAAGTCTTTGAGCTCGGCAAAAGCTGGCCGGGATCAAAATAACAAATAAGTGAATCTGGGTGAAGGCAAAGATGCTGGCCATGATATGAATCAGGAGTCATTAAAAGGCAATAAGCAGGAGAAGTGGAGAATGAGGTCACTTTGATTCATGAGTTGGAGGTCAGGTTTCATGAGTTTTCGAACTTGTTTAAAGTGGCCAACTGTGGAGCGCATGGAAACAAAGCTTTCCAAAGTGACTGGAGTTTTCTACGGCATACTTCCCAGATGCCAGGGACCAATGATGGCACTCAGAAAGAGTCTTTCATCTGACTGTAGTTGTGCTGGAATATCTGAAACAACAGGAAGATTAAAAAGTTGGTAAGATATGGAAATGATACAGATGACTATGTGCATGAGTTTACGTACAAGATTTTTAATGTTATGCATCATTTGTTTACTAGACAATAAGTCAAATAAGTCAAAATAAAGCAATCAAATCAGTAAACATAGAGTGTTACAAAGATGCACAACTAAACTGAGAATAAATATATTTTTGACATGGCTTTATAAATATAAATTGCTTTTAAAATAGTAGATAAATAAAGTAATCAGCTGACACTGTGATTGAAAATGTCAATATATTGGCTTGGAAATGTGAGAAACATTGAAAGTAATCAAAAAGTATTTTTTTATTTATTAATTATTTTAATTGTATTATGTATGCATATAAGTTTATAAATATATAAAATATTTTTTAAAATTTTTACTTTTAAGTACTTAATATGTATAATTGATGTTATATATCATTTACATACTAATATACACTGGCAACCAAAAGTTTGGAATAATGTAAAGAATTTGCTCTTATGGAAAGAAATTGGTACTTTTATTCACCAAAGTAGCATTCAGCTGATCACAGTGTATAATCAGGACATTCATTTTAATATTACTATTAAAAATAAAATTAAAATGTATTCAGAACTTCTTAAACTACTTCAAATAGTTCTCATCATCCATGTGCAGCAATGACAGCTTTGCAGATCCTTGACATTCTAGCTGTCAGTTTGTCCAGATATTCAGGTGACATTTCACCCCACACTTCCTGTAGCACATGCCATAGATGTGGCTGTCTTGCTGGGCACTTCTCACTCACCTTACAGTCTAGCTGATCCCACAAATGCTCAATGGTGTTAAGATCCATAACACTCTTTTCCAATTATCTGTTGTCCAATGTCTGTGTTTCTTTACCCACTTTAACATTTTCTTTTAGTTTTTCTGGTTCAAAAGTGTCTTCTTCTTTTAAATTCTTCCCAAAAGGCCTGCACCCCTGAGTCTTCTCTTTGTACATGAAACTGGTGTTGAGCGGGTTGAATTCAAGGACATTTGAGGCATCTATTTATCCTTTTGTTTAGTTGTATCTGGGCCTTCAACATCTCTTTCTGTCCTTGTTAGACCCAGTTGTCCTTTGTTTGAACCTTTGTATGAAATCTTATATTTTCAAGCAATGTATAGCCTCCATTCCTCAAAACAATGATTTAATGATGAGTTTCTAGAGGAAGCTGTTTCTTTTTTGCCATTTGTGACCTAATATTGACCATAAGACATGTCAGTTTATTGCATACTGTGGCAACTCAAAAACAAACTCAAAGACAATGTTAAGCTTCATTTAACGAATCAAATTTCTTTCATTTGTGTTTGATATAATGGCTAGTTATTTTCTAGTAGCAAATTAGAAATTTAGCATGATTACTCTGCTAATGATGGCTGCTGGAAATAGTCCTGTCTATATTTGACCAAAAATAATTTTTCAAATAGTGATGATGTTGTTTTTTACATCAGTAATATCCTGACTATACTTTGTGATCCATTGAATGACACTTTGGTGAATTAAAGTACCAATTTCCTTCCAAAACAGCAAACTCTGTACATTATTCCAAACTTTTGGCCGCCATTGTATTAATACATCTACATAGTCTTTTGTATTGCCTTAGCCTTGTAGCCTTAGAGTTGTTTCAATTTCTCCATCAGTCATGTAAAAAAGACCTTCTGAAACTCCCCAAGAGTGTCTTACCGATGACAGAGTCATTAAGGTGTTCCATTGATCTAGACTCTGTCTGCCCTCTATCTGAGGAGAAAACTTGCATATTGACTCCACTACTCCCCCAGTTCTTGCTTTCTCTCTTTTTTTTATTTTTTCCCCCCTCCCTCTAAATTGGAATGGACTTGTCAAGGAGGATTAATTGGGGGAGGCCAGTGTCAAGCTGTCTGTACAACACACCCAGACTGTGCTCTCCAACAGTAAACATTGAGGGTGTGGATTAATTTTGAAACAATGTGTTTATTTAAAAAGCTCACTTCCTGTATGCACTTGACAGCCCTCCCATTAATTGCATTGGCAGTGACTCTGGTTCAGAAAAATGTTATCATTGTTTAGGAGGAAAATACAAACCCAAACAAAACAAAATACAGTGCTTTTTAAATGGCACTCAGTTCCTGAGAGATTCCAAAAAGCTAGGCGAGCCTCACGTTGAAATAGCACCCTGAAATCTTGTGATCCTCAAAGCAGAAAGTAAACTCCAAATCATTTTTGGCTGGCACCATTTTATTTGCTGATATTTGTTTACATTCAAAACACAGAGGAGAAATGCTTGGCGTAGCATTTTCCCTTAAATTCACCTCAGCTAAGTGAAGTTCTTATTTTTGGTGCCTGTAGGGTCTAAAATTTAGTGCTTGCTGCAGAGCCTTGGAGCTAGTGCTCAAAGCCTCAGTGCCCAGAGCCACATCCTGTCCAAAATGAACATACTTGCACTTTTCAAACATGCAGAAAAGTATTTGGTAAGAACTATTCGTTGTGCAAAGACAAGCTACTTAGGATGCACTCCTTCAACTTAATATGATTTGGATTAAACAGGCTGTAGCTACACACAGTAATATTCACTCATATCTCTCACACTCAGAAGTAAAAAATAAGCAGTGCTAAACCCCTTTTAAAATTAAATAAATTCAATTTGATCTAATTATGTAATTTATATAATAAATGTATCTACATTTATTTAGATTTTGCATTTCAGTGTACCTATATATAGAAAAATATCTTACAACCATCCAGTGAGCAAGCCACAGGTGAAAAATTCCCTAAAGTCAGTGCTACACTAGCCGATTTTTCCAGTGATATTCAATTGTGAGCTTCATTAACATAATCATTGGCCAGGCAGAGGGAGAAGAAGCACATGAGCGTCTGCCAGCAGGAGGTTGTTAATCACTTGAGCATCGGGATTACCTGAGTTAATGGCTTCAAAAACTTAAAAAGCATATCAGACTTCCTTGAAACAAATTGGTCTGTCCCTCTGGCTCTTATGGTCTTGTCAAGTGACCAATGAACTTCTTCTTTACTGAAGAACTGTCAAGACGTCAAGCTGATCTGAACATTTTCATCACACTTAACTGAATATCATCACAAAAGCTGATTGTAATCCATAGCGATTCTGTCACCAAACATTTTCCCAGCCTTTTTTTTACAACAATAAAATGACAAAGCGGAGCCACAACAGTCTGTCTTTATTGAATGCAATTTCTTAATTCACAGACAGCTGCATATGGACCACCTGGATGGAGAAGAAATCTGAAGGTTTGCTCGTCATTGTAATTCATCATCTAAACACGGATATAGCCTTTTGGCGTCAGCAACCTTTTGACAGATTAAACCGCTGCTTCACTCGTTCTGTGTGTATATGTTCTTTTCCATGCAGAAATAATGCAAAAGCAACCAATGACAGATAAAAATAACCACAATGGAAATTTTACAGTTTTGGTCCGTTTTAAAATATAACCATGTGAAAGTGAACCAAACCATTAAGAAAATACAACATTGTAACTATTTTAGCCCATTTCAGAACAAATTTAGCAAGCTACAGGTCTGAAAGCACCCTAAATCATGCTATTGCAATTGTTTATGGTCACTCGGTACTCATTTTGTTATTTCGGTGAGCTCCACGTGACAGGGAATCAGAAAGAGACTAAGGGAGATGTTATGTTTGTTACCATTCCACCTTTATGTATCGGCAAGTGCCCTCTGACTGAAGAGAGCGAGATCTGCATGTGTGACACCCTCTGCCAAAATCCAGTTGTTTTGATTCTGCTAGTGTGGTGCTTGACTACGATGTTTAGGTAGATGAAGAAGAACCCTTAGATGGAATCAAGACTAGTTTGAAAATGAAAAGTGAAACGTTTCTTAACCCACAGTAAAAAGTGAATTTAACCCGGGTTTAATAAAAAGATGATAAGCATATTGTGAAACACCTTAACTATATTCTTTAAAAAAAACAACAAAGATGTTATAGCTTACAATGTGTAAATCTAAATAAACAAAAATTGAGCTTAAAGACAGATTTAGGTAAAAAAAATAAATACATTAAAAGCGTTCTGATGCCAAGACTCTCCAACATTGATGTGTCAAAATGACTACATTTGTTAGATATCTTCTTAGGCAAAATATGACTAGCAGAAAGCAGCTTATTAGTCAATTTCACATCAATAATACTTAACACCCTGAACTTTGAGGTTTGTTTTCGAACTGATTACCAGAGTTAACCCTGCAAATGAGTTCATTCCTGTGACTGACAACTGTGAACAAACATAAAAAAGGCTTTAAAAGGCGGCGTAGCACCCCTCCTTTGATGAAGTTATGCAGTATAACAGGTAAACTTGGAGGATGGTGTTTAAGCCCTCTTTAAGCTTTCTAATCCCACGCTGGTGCAGACGAAACCCGCTTGGCTAGATCTGTGTCAATCTGCAGCCCCTGCCTTGGCATGGATTTACTTGCATTGCCTCTTGCACATGCCATGTCCTGACTTCAGGGAGAACCGAGGGTAAATCGAAACATTTTTATGCTTTGTGTACTTGCATTGGCTTGTTCTTCTTTCATTCTCTTTCTCTTTTTTGAGGAGAGAATGCATGGTCTTATTTACAACCAAACATGAATGCTTTTGCAAATTGACTCCTCAATTCTGTTCGGGGGCCAGACACAGGGGAAGGAAGGTTAGCTGCCTGTTGTATGATAAGCTGGCAGAACCTATCAGACTCCTCAGCTAACAGATAGCATTCTGTATTTCTGTCATGCTTTATCGCTAGCCGAGGTGAAACTAAACTTTGAGCTAGAACGGTCTAAGGGGGCCATGTCTGTGGATTACTAAAGCTGACTTTAATTTCAAAGACCAGTGGTGTATCCAGGGAAGGTCTACGGGCTTCATTTGGTGCCGATTGGCAGCATTACCGAGTGATAAGGCCATTCGTTTTTTGTGTTTACCACAGGGCCCTATTGATCGCTGAGCCCCTGATTAATTTCACCGAATTCATGGTGTAACAGGGCTAAATCACTGTTGTGGCAGCTGGTTTAGCTGGCAAAGAGTGTCGCACCAATCTCTCTCTCTCTCTCTCTCTCTCTCTAGTGCTTCCATTATCTCGCCCTCCCTCGCGATGAATTCGACAGGAAATGCACCACAGGAAGCTGTGGGATTTGTAAGGAGTCATTAAGGAAGGAGGTGACAGTTCAAATGAGTGGTTTTGAGGCAGTTACAATGCCGCACACAATGCAAAAGGAAACACTGGCTGCTTTATCACCACACCTCTGATTCGTTGTGCTACAGCAACCGGAATCCCCCACAATGCCATTATTTTAGCTTGATGGATGAAACCTCGCCATAAAATATCCAAATGAATTCGCTCTTCCATTTCCATTCCTAGTCCAAATTTCTCCTCGGCCAATTTAGAAGTGTAATCTCCCTGGTATACTGTAATTCTCGCCTTTGTGATGAAAGACAGTTAAATGTTTATAAGAAACCTTGGGGGAATCTTTAATATTTGTTCGATGTGTTTTTGAATCACATGTCATATTGACATTAAGAAGTGCCCCCCTCCCCCACCCCCTGTATTTATGGAATGTGCAGTGGTATAAGAGTGTCTTGTTTTTAATATCAGTTATTATTAGAAATAGCATTTCAAATGATATGTCACAAGGGAGCAAATATCATTTACAAATCACTAATGACATTGGAGCATTAGCTCTTGCCTCCGGTGTTGGATGCATGGAGCACGCAGTATGGGAGCAGGCACTAAAATAAGAAGCATCATGTGTTTTCAGCATCCATACACTAAAGCAGCCACCCCCGTCTTAATTCTTAAAAGTCAATCACTCAAAAGCCCTTCATTGCTATGCATCAAACAGAAGAGGTGAGCATTGGTCCTCTAATGGGTTTGTGCTGCTGTTTGTTCTAAATATGCAAATGAGCTGCTAAAATATGTACATGTCCCGTGTTGAGATGGATTGGGTTTGGGGGATTAATTATTCAGGAGGCATTATCATTATTAGGCTTTGCATCTTCTATTAGGATGGATCGAGGAAAAAAAAGCCCTCACCTCACGCCGGACAGCCTGTAATGAGTCATCAATAAAACATTTTCATAATGTTAGGGAGGCACAAGTGTGGGTGCTTGATCTAATTTTACATTGACTCTTCCTGGTCATTAGTTCAATATGGCATGAACACCATTTTATTAAAGATACAGGCGAGAAGGACCCATGCCTGATGTGCCCTGACAGTCCGTGCATCAAGATGCTTTTTAAATGTATGTTTAATGGTTAATCATTACAAATAATCGAGTAAATCTGTTTAAAGTCCGGTGTTTGGGATAATTCTTGTTTTTCATCGCATGTCAGGTCACAATTAATTATTATGAGACTGCCTTTGCCTTCCCAAGAATGCATTTGTGTGGATTTCTTTTTGGGGGTGGTAGATAACAATGGACATGCTGGGAAAATGCACAGTATGAATAGTAGTAAAATGTATATAGTTTGTAATTATAGTTATAGAATACTTTAGTAACCTATAGACAGTGGTTGTCTACTGGTTTTGATTCTGGACCACAATTTTACATTGGGCATAAAATTCAACAAAATGTATATTTAATGGTTCAAAATTCAATATTACCATAAACTGCTTAGGTCCAACAATATTCAGAAATATTAACATAGGCTGAATGCAATATATGTATATATATTTTACTGTACAAAAGAAAACAAAAATGTCCATAAAATTATTAAACAAATATTTCACCCAAAATAAAAATTCTCTCATCATTTACTCATCCTCATGCCATCCCAGATGAGTATGACTTTCTTTTATATGCAGAACGCACATGAAGATTTTTAGAAGAATATCTCTGCTCTGTAGGTGCATACAATTCAAGTGAATGGTGGCCAGAACTTTAAAGATCCAAAAAGCATATAAAGGCAGCATAAAAGTATTCCATATGACTCCAGTGGTTAAATCCATGTTCTCAGAAGTGATAAGATAGTTTTGGGTAAGAAACATATACAATTTAAGTCCTTTTTCACTATAAATCTCCACCTTTTACCAGCCCTGTCCAGTAGGTGGTGTTATGCATGAAAAACAAGACAAGAAGTAGAATTGAAAGTAAAAGTGGAGATTTATAGTTAAACAGGACTTAAATTTGTATCTGTTTTTCACCCACATCTATCATATCACTTCAGAAGATATGGATTTAACCACTGGAGTCAGATGGATTACTTTTATGCTGCCTTTATGTGCTGTTTAGAGCTTTACATTTCTGGCCACCATTCACTTGCATTGTACAGTATGGACCTAAAGAGCTGAGATAATCTTAAAAAACTAAAATAATTTTGTGTTCTGCAGAAGAAAGAATGTCATACACATCTGGGATGGCCTGAGGGAGAGTAAAAGGTGAGATCATTTTTATTTTTGGGTGAACTCTTCCTTTAATACTACGATACAATTAATTGCACTGGCCCAACAATATAAAGTTATTAATGTTACATAGGCTGTTACATAAACAATAGCAAAAGTGTGATTTATTTACACATTGAACAAACCTTGGCTAAAATATTGTGTTAATATTAGCCATATTACCAAGTGACAAATTATCAAAAGCAAATTATCACCAAAATAACCTTGTTTTTGATTGTATGCATGACCTTTGATGTCAACAGCAAAGATATAGGAAGTATTTTCTCATTGCTTTTAAAAGTTGTGAAACCTCAATTTTTCTTTCCTAACAATGCACAATTATAAGCTTAATTACATTGTATTAATTGTGTATATACAGTATATATTATTAACAGTATATTATTTCTGAGTGTATTGTTATTTATTTATTTATTTATTTATTTTCAGAACAGATCTGCAACCAGTTGAGAACTGCTATCCAAAGAGGTGAAATTAAAGTGAGTTTTGGATACTTAACTTTAATATACTCTGATATATTGCAGACAACTACTTGAAACGAATTAGCCCAATGCAAGATGACATTAGCAAACTCTTCAATAAAGACGACACACACCTCCTGGGTGTAAACTTAAACTTTCTTGATCTTAAATCTCAGCGAGTTGCAAACAATCAAAAGTTTGAGACAGGGGTTCGAATAATAACAGCGGTCTAATTCGGAAGACTTTAAGCACATGAGGGGGCGGCTTTATTGCCACTGAGACATAATAAGTAAATGCAAATTGTAACTAGTTAAGCACAGCAAAATAATATGATACCATTGTCTGAGGCAGATTGCCATTATAGTGTTAGCATGTGCAAATAATTACATTCTCTTCCTGATACAATTACATTATTTGTTCTGCTTGTATTATACACCAATAAAAGCAAATATCATATTAGGATTCATGGCACTTTTCGCTTTGCATTATCAATATGTGGAAATAATTGTCTGCTGAGAGATTAAATTACATTATTGTGTATATTTTTCATGCCTAATAAATAATGATGGATGGCTTTTATTTTCATCACCACCTGCAACCATTTTATCTTCCTCCTGAATGTTAAAAATGAAAGAAAAAAGAGAGCGAAGTAGATAAAGAAACAGGAGGCGAGTGTTGTCTGCACCATCGAAATAAAGTGGCAGGGAGACGGAACTCGATGTGCCAGAATTTGCAAAGTTTGAACGGTTTGAAAAACAGCAAAAAAAAAAAAAAAAAAAGCCTGCAGTTCGGGAAGTGACATTAAATCAGTCTGCCATCTCTAGTTATCCCCACACATCAGATGGCTCGAGACATTGTGAATGTGTTGTTCCTATCAATACACTGTTATATCTCCATTTTTGTGGCTAAACTTTAGACTGCACATCCTTTAGGCATTTTATTGTCTTAAATATCTGACATATTTAACATCTAATATGACTGAAATGTCATGTTTAATATGGCTGACTAATATATTAACAATGACTAAAGATCTATGATGTCACAATTTGTCCCTGTGTATAATTGACTTACATGCATTGATGCTGTATAGTTTAACAGACCTACAGTCCTACATATATGGAAAGTTTACATAAAAATATTTTCAGAAAAATGACATGTTTTGCAATGTGACATGTTATGCTCCATTTAAAACTACTATGAACAGCATTTAACTAAATATTGTTTAATTATAAGGCATGAGGCAAATACACTGTTGACCTAAAATCTTGGCGTTGATAAAAAACATTTAAATACCCATATGATACAATATCAATCTTCTCCAATGCCGGCAATCCCTCTATATTGTGGATTTGCATTAAGGGACATTCTCTTATTTACAAATCCTTAACAGTATGGGTTTATCCTTGCATAGCTTCAATTTTCATCAGAGCATTTGCACTTTGTCCTGATAAGAGAATTGATTAGCTACCCATCTGCAGAAAGCTTGATGTTTAATTGGCTGTCTTTTTCCTCCCAATACTGGTCAATGCTCTCCTGTCTAACTCCTGTTGCATTTGATGCATTTCTTGGCACACGGTTAGAGGAGATAAAACAAGGCAAGGACATTTATAGTCCAAGTTAATTGCCGTTGGAAAGGAGAAAAAAAACGATTGGTGTTATAACTTCATAACTTCTTAAGTCATGCCTTGTGCACAGCTAGGCGTTGGACCAATGTAAAATTTACATTTTAATGAAATATTTGAATAAGTACTTGAAATTCACTCTAGCCGGGGTCCCAGACCTAAAACCAACATTTTGTGTTTGTGTTTTTGAATGGCAGCGTCAGGGAAATTAACATGCCAGTCATAGAGATTAGAGGGGCATCAGTGTAAAGTCAGACACTGCTTCAATCAAGGTTCACTGCAGGTAAACAGCTGCCATGACATATTTTAATAACAGTTATTTTCCATCCCCTCCCCTGAAGAAGCGCATTAAATCTGGGCTGAAATGAGAGATGCAGAGAGTTGCACAGGATGAGGGTCCCATCACAAGCTGTTTTAATACAAATCTGTAAAAGTGTGTACAAGAGCTAAGTGAAGGCTTGTAAAATAAAAGCACTAATCTCATACAGTAATATGCCAAATATTAATGAGAGAAATGTGGGCATGCTGGTTTTTGGATTTGATGTTCGTTGAAGTTTTGCGTCTAACATCATGCCATCATATGAGTCGCAATCACCATTGTCAGAACAAGGGACTTCTGATACTAGAGACATCTGACAATCTGTTTTTAAACACAGCAAATACACTTACTCCAGCTAGCATATACTAACATCTCAGTTCCACTTAATATTTTTGATATGCAAGTTCATTTGTAATAGAGACACCAAGTTCTATATATATCGATCAGCCAGAACATTAAAACCACCTGCTTAATATTGTGTAGGTCCCCCTTGTGCTGCCAAAACAGCACATACCCACATCTCTGAATAGCATTCTGAGGTGATATACTTCTCTCCACAATTGTACAGAGCGGTTATCTGAGTTACCGTTGACTTTGTCAGTTTGGCCGTTCTCTGTTGACCTCTCTCATCAAAATGGTGTTTTCGTCTGCAGAACTGCTGCTCACTGGATGTTTTTTTGTTTTTAGCACCATTCTGAGTGAATTATAGAGACTGTTCTGCATGAAAATCCCAGGTGATCAGCAGTTACAGAAATACTCAAACCAGCCTGTCTGGCACCAACAATCATACCATGCCCAAATCATTGATATCACATTTTTTTCCCCATTCTGATGGTTGATGTGAACATTAACTGAAGCTCCTGACTTGTATATGAATGATTTTATGCACTGCACTGCTGCCACATGATTGGCTGATTAGATAATCACATGGATGATTGTTGGTGCCAGATGGGCTGGTTTGAGTATTTCTGTAACTGCTGATCTCCTGGGATTTTCATGCAGAACAGTCTCTAGAATTCACTCAGAATGGTGCCAAAAGCAAAAAACATCCATTGAGCGGCAGTTCTGTGGACAGAAATGCCTTGTTGATGAGAGAGGTCAACAGAGAACGGCCAGACTGGTTTGAACTGACAAAGTCTACGGTAACTCCGATAACAGCTCTGTACAATTGTGGTGAGAAGAATGCTATTCTGAGATGCGAGTTGGTGCTGTTTTGGCGGCACGAGGGGGACCTACACAATATTAGGCAGATGGTTTTAATGTTGTGGCTGATCAGTGTACAGCATGATGTATAATACAGACCTTCTCCTACTTTATTCAGACCTACTTTAATGGTTAAAAATGTATTGACCTTTGATTAACGCATTTGCAAATGTGCTTTTTGCACTGATGATATGTAAATGAAAAGAAAAGTTGGTCACATCCATTAATGCATGGTGGAAAAAAGCGGTAAGACCTGTAATTATTCATGTTGTTTTGCATCATATAAATTATTCAAATATCCTGTTTGAA
This sequence comes from Xyrauchen texanus, assembly GCF_025860055.1. Taxonomy (NCBI): domain Eukaryota; kingdom Metazoa; phylum Chordata; class Actinopteri; order Cypriniformes; family Catostomidae; genus Xyrauchen; species Xyrauchen texanus. The sequence goes on from NC_068288.1 coordinate 36,547,827, forward strand.
TGCAGAAAATATGTGGGAATTAATCCAAGTAATTCTTTCTTTGTCTTTTTGCATAAAGTAAAAAGAGAAAAAGGTACTATTAACATGTATAATAAATGTGTTTTTATAAGCGCCACTATTTTGAAATACCTTGGAATGTACAATAATATTTTTATATAATATTATATTTTTATTATAGTGTTTTTTTTATATAATATGCACTTCTTTTTTAATAATATGTAATTCTCTTTGTCAAATGTAATGTTGCCTGGTTTACAAAAACAACAATTTTAATAAATAAATAATTAATAATATAATAAAATAATTATATATATAATAATAATAATAATATTTTTATTTAAAATTGTGGGTACACAAAACATTTAAAAACATTTCATTGTAAACTATAAATGTAGACAAAAAAAAAAAATCAAATGCATTTTTCATATATATTCACAAGTTTTTGTTTTTCCTTTACTTGATTTTCGTTCTATTCCTTTTTCATATGCAGCACTGAGAGAGGCAGGCCTTTCGAACAGCTGGTAGTAATTGAAACAAAACACTGGCTAATTAACCCAGCGTCTGACAGCCCGTGATCCAAACATCATGCCCAATGCAAAATATAGGAGGGAAAAACAAGCTCCAAGCACAAGAGGCCCTGGAATGAAGTGGTCATCATCTATTTAACACAAAATGTTTTAATTACAGGCTAAACCAAGCAGTACAGTGCATCAATTTAACTGATGCGTTAAGTGGCAGTTTACAAAATCAGAAACCGACAAATAATTGGAATCTAATTGCAGCAGGTCTATTGGCCACCAGTGCTAGAAGCAGCTCATCTTAATAAACTTCCCTCTTTTTTTTTTTTCTTTTTTACATCAAAACGTGAATAGCAAACACTGCCGCCCTTGCTAATTGCCACGTCGCTGGATTGGGAATTTGCCAGCTCTGACTATTAAAGCAAAGCTCTTGTGTGGATTGCTGTTGCACTGCCACACTTTAATTAGAATAAAACGAGTGGCAGGAATGGAGTCCTGTTATTGCAATTCAATATATGTAAATAAGATAATGCACTAATCTGTCCATTTAATTTGCAAAAGCATTCACTGAATGTGGGCTTTTGGTAATAAGGGGTAGACTCCTACTTTGTAACACAAGTAGACTGGTGTGAATGACATGATAGGAACTGATTTTTTTTGTCTTTTTTTCACAGTCCTATTTTTCATTTCAAGATCAAAAGTTATTTATGCTTTGCAATGACATTCTGCCGCTGAATGTCATAACATTGTTTTTTGTGTAAACTTACAAGAGAGTGAGTGACTAAAAATAAATTGCTTTAAAATCTTGAGTAAGCAAGTAAAAATGAGATTGTGGGGATTGAGGGCTCTGATGAATGATCAGGGGAGGGGATGAGAATAAAGGAAGACTTACAAAATTTTACAAAACAAAATATATGATGAACCATATCAAGAGAAAATTGATATCTCAAAATGTGTCATATTGTTTTCTGTCCATGTGATCATAAATTAAATGACCCGTCAAACATCAAAATCTCTGTTGTTGTTTTTTCTACACTATTTACTGGGTTCACAAAAGGTCCTTAAGTGCTTAAAGTGTTTGAATTTATCTTTTAGAAATGTAAGTACTGGAATACCTTTAAAATCAAAAGTGCTTAAAAGTGCTTGAAATTAAAACAGAACATTTCTTCTGTGTAATGTGTGTCCATCAAAAATGAGATCCACACACTCCACTTTCATTGAATAATGTGTCTTTTAAAATCCTTTCTGTTCTTTATAGTCAGTTGTTGATCAAACAGTAAAAAGGCATATTAATCATTTTAAAGCATAGATGCAGTAAAGTAATTGTGCAACTCATCTGTAACAGAGATGCATCTGAAACACTTGCTAAACTGCCGCAATGCATAAAGAGAAAGTATCATTTTAGCACTTGTTATACAAGTGAATGTAGACTCAGTTTAAATACGTTCACATTTTACACACTATTTCATACAGTAACAGCTGTTATTATAATGTTACATTTTATGATATAACTAATTTATAGAATGTATCTATCTCATATCGTACATGGAACCAAATTGTGAGATAACCATATCGTCCCACCCCTAATTAGGGGGTAATGCAACTCTGGGATTTGGTGCATTTTTACACCAAATGTGGTTTTGCATCCATCTGTGGTGTTTTTTAATTGTTCCTCTGTGCAAACATGCTCAGATGGACATTTTTGACCGTTACACTGTGTGTAAGATGCCATTGTCTATATAAAATAACAAACGTTTAAAAATGCGTCTCGAAACACCTGCGTTCTGTTCCATTCGTTGCACTGCATCTTGCTTTTTTTTTAATGCAAGAATGCATTCAGTCTGAATGACCCTTTAGAGTAACATTTTCCCCCACAACTTGAAATCTGAGATCTTTAATCAGTCAGCTCTCTTCCAAGTATACCTCTTTACCAAGTTTTACCATGCATGCTGATACATATGCACTTCTCTAACTCTGTTACGATGACATGAGTGGATCTGCAATGTTATCCACTTTTATATATATGTTGTTATTTACTCACCCTCTTGCTATCCCAGATGTGTATGACTTTCTTTCATCTACTGAACACTAACAAAGCAAAATATGTGAATGATAGCCAGAAAAGCATATAAAGGCAGCATTGAATTAATCAATAAGGCTCCAGTGGTTCTGTTAATGTCTTCAGTAGCGAAATGATAGGTGTGGGTGATAAACAGATAAATATTTAAGTCGATTTTGCTTGGAATTCTTCTCCCTGCCCAGTAGGGGGCGATATGCATGAAGAATGTGAATCACCAAAAATACAAGAAGAATGTGAAAGTGTTCAGTTTCTCACCCACAAATATCATATTGCTACTGAATATATTGAATTAACCATTGGAGTCTTATGGATTACTTTTATGCTGATTTATGTGATTTTTGGAGCTTCAAAATTTTGGCACCCATTCACTTGCATTGTATGGACCTACAGAGCTGAAATATTCTTCTAAAAATCTTAATTTGTGTTCATCAGATGAAAGAAAGTCACACACAACTGATGACATAAGGGCAAGTAAATGTTTGGGTGAACTATCCCTATAAATATTGATATTTTCTCACCCACACCTATCATATTTCTTCAGAAGACATGGATTAAACCACTGAAGTTGTGTGGATTACTTTTATGATATCTTAATGTGCTTTTTTGAGCTGCAAAGTTTTGCATCCTGTTGAATTGCCTCTAAAGAACCCACAAGCTGAAATATTCTTCTAAAAATCTATGTTTGAGTTCAGTAGAAGAATGTCATGCACATCTGGGATGGCATGAGGGTGAGTAAACGACTAAAGAATGGTCATTTTGGGTTAAGTATCAGTTTAAATGTAGTCATTTGTGCAATCAATTTGAACCTACTGGTCCCAAGGTCCCATTTTTAGTGGATGTATGAAGTTCCTACAAGTGCCATTGCAGAGTCATCACAGGTTTATTTAATTAACTATTGACATGTTCCACTAAGTTGGACAACAGAAAGTGTCCAAATATTTTTGTCCTATTTAATTTTTTAATTTTGACAACCTAACAAACTTCTGTTTGTGAGATGTTGTGTTTGTAATGTAGGCTTGTAAAGTCTTTCTTCTGGTCACCATTTGCTTATGTTGTATCCCTCATTGCCTGCTAAATGAATGAACATAAAATGTAAAGTAATTGCCACTTGGTTAGATATTTTGTCATCCTAATCAGTGACGTTCATACATTTTTAAAAGTGACATGTCCTAATACCTTACTTTTTGGAGTTCCTGTTTATGCCATGACATATGGCTATTGACCAAAGACGAACTATAGCACCACAGAGTGTGTGTGAATGGATGCGGACAATAAACCAGCATTATTTGTGTTTGAAATAATCAGACACAGAACTATCCTATAACTCAAGATTATGAAGGGAGAACAAGCCGGCTTGTACGAGAACATAATATCAGTGAGACAACAGCAATAAAATTAAGAAGCTCCAAATAAGGGAAAAAATATGACCAGCAAAAAGTCTAACCATAATTTTATATTGTTTCCTTTAAATCTTATCTTTCAGCATCTTTAATTAATAATATACTCAATGACATTTATGTATCAGAGCAATAAGCTAAGCGGGAAACAATTTATGTCACCCAAAGCTTTTTAACAAATCAATGCAACTATTTGTAATTGCTCGTTTCACGAGATTAAAAATGCTTTGGCCTGATCCCTGTCTGCTGTTTAGTGGCTAACATGACCCTGTGTATCCCCCATAAAAAGCAAACTTATCATCCACATTAATTTCCATCAAGACATCCATATCACTAATATTTCTGGAGTTTTAATGCAGTCAAAATTTATAGCTGGTCAAATGCTGATACCTAAATTGCTGATGGTAAAGGACAGTTTAACTGTCTCTTTTTAATTAGAGGGTAATTTAATGTACGAGCTGCCATGATACTGCTAGTCATTCTAAACTTCATAGTGCACATTCGATAACAAACACCACAAATATCTGTATCTACTGTATAATCATCTAATGAAAAACACTCAGTAATGTTGTGCTGAAACTGATAAATGCAATTAAAGTCTCTTTGATTTGAGCCTTAACTTTATCCAGCTGGATGTATTTATGAAAACATAGGAAAACAATTATCTGTATCTTTTATTACAATGTGGCTACATGTTTTAGCCCTACTTTTTCATGCCGAGCAGGTAATGCAAGAGGCAAATGATGCTCCAGAGAAATGTAAACAAAGCTTTTTTATCAAACACGCAACTCGGTTTAGATTCCAAATATGACATAATAGTCATGCAGCAAAGTGACAATAACAGATTGCGAAAATGAAAATAGAAAAGTGGGAATGATATAGAGAAAATGAGAGCGAGAAGTACAGGGAAAAACAAGTACTTTACACTTTACAGCCATGACCATGATCATGTGATGGGGCCTTGAGCATCATGGCAAAACTGATGATTGTCTGGTGAAAGAGGCTCAACAGGTGTTTGTCTAAGCAACCAGTGAGCTATGAGAATTGTAAAAATTCTTCTCACACTGAGAGAGGAGTTTTCCAGGAAATGGAAGTGGAGCGTAGTTCTAGCGGGAAGACCAGCAGGTGTACATCATCACATCATTAGCTGGGTAATTCCTAGCCAATCGCACATAAGCCATTGCTTTATAAGTCCGCTCACAATCTATCACATTGCTGTTTCGGTGTGCTAACACAGCAACCTCCACCACCCCACCACCACCAGTTGAGCCCTGTCCCACAGGGGGGTAGGCTCCTCGCCCCTGCCTCCTATCTCCGGCAGGACATGACGGTTCTGGGTACAACTCCCTCAGACTGCCGGACGGGGCCTATGCCAAAGAGAGAGACATTACCTCCCGTTTTACATCTATCAAATAAATGGCATCTCAAACTTCACTCAAGCCTGCGTGTCTTCCCGATAGAACTTTTAAATACATTATGGTCAATTTAATATCAACTAAATGTACTTGATTTTTCAAACCATATCTCAAACACAACCTGATTTGCCTCTTTAGAGGATATTAGTTTTGAGTGATTACCTCTGAAAAATCTTTGAGGGCATTTCTGATAAAATTTTTGTATAAATATAATTCATAAAATCTTGCAAGGTTTACTATGATAAAACAATAGATATACAGTTCAAAATAAGAACTGGTAGTAACATTTTCTGGTAGTCTTTAATAAAAAAAAATATCTAAATCTAAAAATAGTGGCATTTAACTGGGTCTCAGAGGGTTGAATATATAAATTTAAATGTAAAAACAAAACACTGCCTATAAAATATTATTGGACTGTGAAGAAACAGAAAACTGTTTCTGTCGGGAAGAGACGCAGGCTTGAGTGAGGTTTAAGATGCCATTTATTTGATGAATGTAAAACAGTTGGACTCGGAACGTATCCTGCCGGAGATAGGAGGCAGGGGCGAGGAGCCTACCCCCGTGCGGGACAGGGCTCAACTGGTGGTGGTGGGGTGGTGGAGGTTGCCGTGTTAGCACACTGAAACAGCAATGTGATAGATTGTGAGGAGACTTATAAAGCAATGGCTTACATGTGATTGGCTAGGAATTACCCAGCTAATGTTGCGATGATAAACAGCTGCTAGTTTTCCTGCTAGAACTACGCTGCGCTTACATTTACCAAACAGCCTTTACATCCTGGCACTGCATAATTGTTATTTTTTTTTTATGAAGAATAATACCCAGAAGACATTATTGTGACATCATCCTGGTTAATACACTTCTCTTGAACTTACAATTAGCCATGCAAGCCTTTTCCTTCTGCTCTAGGATGCACACCTGCCTTTTTAGTTAATCAAGAGCAGAAAAGTATTATCTCTTTGAAAGTATTAAAAACAGCTTAACCCAAGTTAAGCGAGAGAAAAAAAATATTTACGAACCGCTTAGGTCAATGATAACAGAGACAAATCTGTTTTCCATTTTACACCTTTTTTCGAATCCAAAAACTGTGGATTATCCCCAGATCCATTCCCTCCCCTCTCGCTTCCAGATGTCTGCAGTTTCCCTTTTTTCCCCCTGAAAAAAACATGGATCACTAAGTCAATTACACTTGCAGCACAGTTTGCGATTGTAATACATAAAGCAGTAGCTCATTTCTTTGTGTTTTCCGTCTTTTTTTAATAGTTAATAAAAAGCAGTTGTGATAAAGCAAAAATGGTGATACAAACAGCATTTTTTTTGTTCTTTAAAAAGAATCAGGAAAAGAGAAAATTAGTGGACAAAGAAAGCTATATAGTGGTATATGCACAACCTACTCCAACAAAAGCTAAAAACAGCAGAGACAGTCCTGGAAACAGTTTACTGTATCTGAAATAAAAAAAATTAAAAAATGGTGAGAAATATAATATTGAAGCAAGCTGACTTGAGTTTCTTAACAATAAAAAGGCCTGAGGTTTGGATTGGTTTAAAGGAAAACAAGAGACCCTTATGATAAACAAGCTCATATTTCTTTTGTGTGCATGTGTGTGTGTGTGTATCTCTATATATATATATATATTTCTTAAAATAGTTTGCTACAGTTTCAGACTAAACATGCATGACATACAACTAAGTGCAATGCTTTATTTGTTTCTTATTTACTCATTTGAGCTGAGGTATGAGTACTAACAGTTTTTCATGCTGTATTTCTTCAGTAATACCGAGCAACACATGCGATGAATGGTCTTGTCTACCTGTTCAAGAATAGAAAACTAACCACTCAGCTTGAATCGGTCCTTCCCTCAGCTGCCTCATTTTTGGGAACCACAGATTGCCCTTTTCACCAATACGAAATGCTTATATAAATTTACACATAGTAGTAATTGCCATTAAAGTACCTTGTACCCAGCTTATTGGTTGACAGGAGTGTTTTTTAATATAAAAAAGTAATAAGTTGACAGACACTAAAACACAATCATAGAGCATTGCCAAGGTTAGCAAAGGACATCGGGAATCCTGTTTCGGATTTTACAAGTTAAGTGGCATACAAACGTTTCAAAAAATAAAATGGCAAAACACACACACACACACACACACACACACACATGCGTGTTGGTACGGCTATCCTTATGAGGACTCTCCATAGACATAATGATTTTTATACTGTACAAACTATAGATTCTATCTCCTAACCTTACCCCTAAACCTAACCCTCACAAAAAAACTTTCTGCATTTTCAAAAAACATAGTTTAGTATGTTATTTAAGTGATTTAAATATAGCATAATACCCTTCTAATTACCAGTTGTAACCTAAAGAATTGTCCTCGTAAACCACCCAAACAGCACGCACGCACGCACACGCACGCACACACACACACACACACACACACACACACAGTATGACAAGTATGAGAACAAATAAAACTAACCATTGTGTGGTCCAGTTCACATTGGGTTATGCAAGTATTCCCCCCTCCTAGATTTAAATTTCCTGTGACGACAGTGAACACAGTTCTAAAATCTTTCATCCATATCCTTCTCCTTTATAGCCATGATTTCCTTATAGAACACTTTTTTTTTTCCCCTTTTCACTGGCCCAAAGACAACACTGCTATGATTTGCTCAAGCGTTGGTCTCTCACATTTCACAATGTTTGCATCTAGCCAGTGCAGGGAACACTGAGCATATTTGGCCTTTTTGTTTAGCTATTGCATGGAACATAAAATATATCAACTTGTAGTATCTTGTACCTTTGGTAGTCACAGATAAGACACATAGTATCAACTTAAAAAAAAAAACAGTAAAAACAAAATGACAAAGCAATAAATAAAGTGGTTGGTTGCAGTAATTACGGAAAAATCAATCTAAGATTCGTTGAAGCCTTTTCTCATAATCGCGCAGTCCCAACATTGAGCCCGTCCTCTAAATTGGCAGCAGTTTCCAATTCTGAGTTGCACTCTGAGTTCAACTGTTTCCAAGTTGATTTGGCAGAATTGGATGGTCATTGGGTGCTGCCCCAGTGCTGTAATGCTCAGTGGTCATGGCTGTAATGTCAGCCTTGGTTTATAATCCCTTTAACTTTCTATCCCATGTGTAATTATTAATAATGTCTAATAACAGAGAGAGTGAGCTGGTCATTGATGTGGTAAAACAGATATTGAAACGACAGGGAATGCAGTTTAAAGTCATCCAGTCAGGCTTTGAAATTGTAGAATGGAAAAGAAGCAAAAAAAAAGTTGCCAACAATGTTCAGGAATCACAATTAGCATTTGTCTAACAGTTATCTCTCTGGTGCATATTACCTTTATTTTAATTTAATACAGATGATGGTTTCGATCAACGATTTGCTTAACGCTAACATGCATCACCATGAAAGTGGATTTTTTAAAAGTTTAATTTCATAGTGATAAACGTTAGCCTGCGTTGATTTCTCTGTCATTCATTCCATGTGTAAATGAAACTTCATTGGTGCATGGAGAGGGAGCCTTCATTATGAGTAGTGCATTTGCAGATGGACTTCATGAACGGGAAAGAGCATGAGTTTAAGTGTGTGTGTGTGTGTGAGTTTGCATGCAAGGGCAATGCCACTGTGGAAATTGCGAAGGAACAAATGACAGAAAAATACTACACGGTAATGCGACATTCTGTTTGAATTTTAAAAGAAAAAGAATTCAAGAGGAAAAACAACATGAAAAGAACCGTTACACATTCATCCAGTGCTAAGCACACTCCACGTCATTAATCATGAGGTCTGATCAGTTACCAAAACAAACAAACCCAACAAAAAGGATATATAGCTAACAGCACAGAGTAATGAGAGGACACAACGTTTAAATTATTTGCCCAGGAACCCTTAAAAACACCATACAGATATCTCTCAGCTGCAATGGAAGTGAACTTAAGAAGATCTGAAGGCCGAGACAATGAATAAAGTCACATACGTGCACACACACCACGTGAGTGTCACGCTCATTAAAGCGTTAATGGTTTGTGTGTGCGTGTGCTCTGTAGTTCGTGATCAGTGTTTATTCGACTCAGAGGGTGACGTGCCAGTCTTTCTCAGCTGTGTTTTCAAATCCACTCTGGTCTCAGTGACACTTTGCCAAAAGGAAGTACTGTAGAAGCAGGCCCCCAGTACCAAGCGTCTCTTCATCGAGTGACGAGTAGAAATGTATGCGTGTCTTTTTAACTGAAAAGTAGAAACAAATCAAAAATACTTCCAAATGGAATAGATTTTTCTTATCTCGTATTTCGTTTCATATTTAATGGCACAAAAGAGTAAATTGGAACATTTTAATAGCTGTCAACAAGTGGATTGTGAATCCAGTCTTGGGCTTGCTATATCTGGAGTGGTCTCGCAGGTCACTGCAGTTCATTTGGCCTTTTCGTAAGAGGACCTGGGAGAAACCAGGCTTACAGCATGTCCTCGTTCACATGGTCGTCCTCGTAATCTCTGTTGTGGTCAAAGTCTGGACTGTGATTGGCTGTCGTCACAAGGGAAAGGGGACCTTCATGTTCTTCCGGGTCCAGTGGCTCCTCTTTTACACTAATATGATGCCTGGAAAGAGAAAAAAGACAAACAATGATATTTTCATACCACAAATCACCTCCATTCTCACTTTAGAAAAACATGTACTGGCTGCTACAGTGGGGTCCAAAAGTGAACTTTGAAAATGCTTCTATTCTGTATGTTTTTTTTGTTTTGTTCTTTAAATTCAGTTGTTTTTGTCATTACAAATTATAAACGCAAGTGGGAATTATCAAGGTCCAAGCATGTGTGAAGAAAACATGAACAAATCTGAAAGAACAATTCCTGTGGATGCTTTGGATATAGTTGCTTTTGGTGACAAATTTCGACTTGTTTGATCACATTGGCACAATTAGGATTTTCTTAAGAAATAGCGCCCCCTAGCATTATAAATTGATTAAATTTGGCGTGCGCTAAAAATGTATTCCGGTCCACTTGTACCACGTTTTGTGAAGTTTGTACATTGCACTGACAAGAGACAGGCTTATTAGTCATAGCGGGCCACACCAAAAATTTTATTAAAAAAAATACAGTTTTTGAAACGGATGACTTGGACCGATAATAATAAGTGATGGGAATCCTTCAATACTGTTTAAAAAGCATCCCAGGGGGATACCTCAAGAAGATGGTTGAGAAAATGCCAAGAGTACATGTCTGCAAATTCTAGGCAAAGGGGGACTACTTTGAAGATGCTAAAATATAACCCAGTTTTGATAGATTTTTTTAGTCACAACACAATTCCTATAGTTCAATTTATGATCTTCCATAGTTTTGATGACTTTACTATTATCCTTATCCTAAATAATAATAATAAAGAATAAGTGACCCTAAACTTTTGAACCTTACATAAGCTACCTAAGTAAATTCAAAACAGCATAATGCATCATGATGTCCTAATTTGATTGCGATTGAAACTGCTGTGATTTCAATCTCTCACTCGGTTCACTTAAATTTTGGCACCCCATAGAAGCATCTCTGATCATACTAAAAATTATTTATTAAACTTTAGAAAAATATCATTTACAAAAACTGTATAATAATAATAAAAAAATCACAAATCAAAACAAGGATCTAAAGTATTGTGAGGAAAAAGAATCTTGATATATCTTTCCTTGGTTGTATCGCCAGAGCCCCACTGTCTACCGAATAAGAAAACAGAAATGGAGTAATGACCGGCTGTCTCTACAATCAAACTCTAAAAGAGGTGGCATAATGGCATTTCTGATAACTCCACTTTCCTTTCTGCACTTCCTACACCTATTCCTGCCGGCTTTATTTTCCAAAGCTAGCCTGACAACAAGGTTTTCACTTTGAATTGATAAATGAGGGAGATTAACAACGTGCAAAGTGGCGATGAGAGAATGGACTGCAGCGAGCGAGCGAGCTGACGGCCTGTCAAGTTCCCGGTGGCGTTGGATCAGTGCCGTTCATCGTGCTCCTCTTCTTGCTCGTTAACATGCACAACCTGTGAGGAGGGTCCCTGGAGGACGACCCCGCACAAGGTTCCGTCATTAATCATCTTCAAAAAAATAAAAATATCCCCACAAGACGGTGACCAGACACGGTGCGTACACTTTAAATACATCCAAAATTAATGCAACTTCTAACCAAAGTGTCAATAAGGGGAAGAAAAGCATTGGCGGAGTGGCATGTGAAATGAGAGGGGAATGGGGAGGCGGTGGCGACGGGACCCAACACAAATGGTTATGATAAGAAACAGAGCCCTTACAAGAATAATAACGCTGTCAGTTGTAAACAAGACAAAACATGAACCCCCGGCCCACAGTCTGGGCAAAGGATTGTCCACAGAGATGAGATCTGCCAAATTTCACATTAAAGAAACATTGCAGTAATAGAGCTCCAATGCACTGACTGTTACAGAAGAAAAAAGAAAAAGACCACAAAACGAATAAAAGATAAACATTACAAGCAGCTGTAATAGATCCCGAAAATGTAATCTTATGACTTTCTTCTGTGGAACATAAAATGAAATGTTAGGCAGAATGGTAGCCTCAGTCACCGTTTTAAAAGATGCTGTGAAAGTGAAAAGTGAGGCTAACAATCTGCCCAACCGCTTAATTTGTGTTACACAGAAGAAAGGAAGTAATACGAGTTTGAAACAACATTAGAGTAAGTAATTAATGACAACATTTTCTTTTTAGGGTGAAGTATCCCTTTAATTAGTTTGGCATGAAAACACAATTAGCCAAAATTGATTTTTATTTTTTGCTTGCTACTTCCCAAGTCAGTCTAGAAGAAGACCTCTTCTCTTATGCACAATGGACGATTTTTAAAAAAGCAGCCATGCTAATGAGTTATCTTATTTGTTCTTGAATAATAAGAAAAGGCTTTCTATTCTATTGGTTTCAGATCAAAGCATCTCCACACGTCCCATGGCCTCCAGTCTCAATCTCTAGCTTGAGGGCAAATGTGAAATTGTTATTAATATGCTACTGAGCTGCACTCTGCTTTAGCCTTCACTGTAATGAGGACTGAAGACTATGGTTGTAGTATACTGTATGGCAAATTGTTTCAGTCATCCCCAGAATCCAAACAGGTGTAATGAATGCCTGATTGCACGGATTCGTTAGATGTTATAACATGAATCTAAACCGCAATATAGTGTGTAACTATTGTATATAAAAGTGTTAATGCTAGTAAATTCTGGTTATGTTTTCATAATACAATGGAGTGTTTGCCTCATAATTACAGACCCATTATAACTTCATCATGTTTAGATGAATATAATAATACACTTTTACTGACGATACAATGTAATCAATGTGATAGCTAACATTTAATTATGCAGTTCAAAGTAACTTAGAAATTGATCCAACTGAGGTTGCATTTAATATGTAAAGCTGTTGTTCGGACATGTAATTTATTTTATACAGGCATGTGGTAACATGGTACAGTGATGGTATCAAATGGTAATACCTTGGTGCTGAAGGATTACCGTGTTTACAGTATGTATGAAATTAGGGGTAAATCGAGTTAAATTGTGCCATTTTTTTGATAGTCATTTCAATGTCGAAAAGTGACCTAATTTACTTGAATTCACCTTATGTTGTCCTCCAAGGTACTCCAAATAATACCATGGTTTTACCATGGAACTATGTGTAAAAACCTTTGAAATACCATACTGTAAAAAACGTAAATGTGTTTTTGCTACCTTAGGAGCTATTCCTACTTAATCTGACCCTTAAAAGTTACTTTTTGTTAGCGTAACATAATGTAGTCAGGTTGATTCAGTCATTTTAAATATTTTTAATACGAGACGTGAGGTGAGCAGGCAGCCTCTGAGCGAGCACACCCATCCTGTCTCTCTCTATCCTGCTGATGGGGCAGCCCTGCAGCTATGCTACCTACCATTAGCACTTCTCTCACCCAAATCTTCATGAGTTCATACTCTGCCATTTTTTTCTAAGCGATTTGCTGATATTTCACAGGAACGGCAATAAATCTTGTCGAGCAACAAATCACCAATCTATCCACCAACATCTGGAAACTATGTCGTCTGCACCATATTATTTTAAGCTTCAAACAACACAGCGCTCCCTCCCATATAACAAGTGTATGGGGAGCTGTGGTTTTTAGCCCCGACCGCAGCTCAGCTACATGGAAATCTTGGAGCGTTTGGCTGAGGCTAATTACGACCCCCCCCACCTCACCCCTCCTTTATGTTGTTTTACTCTCAACAGCTCAGATAGTTTTCGGACGTGCAGAAACTTGGGCAGCTCTGTCATCTTCTATTCACAGCTTTTGTAAATATTTAAACAAAATGGAGGCAATAATTATGGAGGAACTCGGCACACTGGATTGACCCGTAATAAAAGCGAGTTTATAAACTTCTCCTTGAAATAACATCGCAAGACACTATTTTCTTTGCAAGCTCCCCTAGCATAGAAGGTGGGGGTTTCCTTTTTTAAGACTGCGTCAGTCTTGAGCACAATTCACAATTCGTACTTCCTCTGCAATCTTCAGTTTTCTATATCATTTCATGAATGGCTAAACTTCTACTGTAATGTACATTAAACCCTACTGTGCATTTGGAGACTATTTTTGACTCACTGACCTGGTGAAAATTTCCCACCACCTAAGCTGCCCTACAAACAAAGAACCCTAATGATTCCTGGACATTTCCCTTTACCTAACCTTCATCTTAGTCGTACACACAATATGAAATTGGGATGTGAGTCACTCACATAGCTGGCAGGGGTGAGCGTCCAGGGCTTCTGTCACTACCGTTGCTGTTGCCGTGGTCCATTGCTCCGTTCATTTCCTCTCGTATAGCGCTGGCAAGCGAGTTAAGAGTGGGACTTCCAATGGAAGCGGTAGTGTATAGAGGTATGTTGTTCTCTGCCATTGATGCCTAAAAAGTGCATAAAGAATGGAGGAAAATTCAGTGAGATCATTTTATACAATTGTGGAAACAAAAGCAATTGTTATTTGGAATGGCCTTGAGATACTTGGCCTTGTTAGCCATTTTGGCCATTTGCACACTAGCTGCCTTCTAGTCCTTCAAGGAAATTCCTTTATATATATATATAGATAAACATAGTATATCCAATACCAATTATCTTGCACCATAATTCTTTCATTGACACACCGAAAGGTCTGGGCTCAAAGAATATCCAGTTCGTAAGGCATTCACGTGCGCTTATCTTTTACATACTATAATTTTAATTTGGCTTAAAGGCAGCAACTGAATAGATGAATGAATAAAATCATAAATAATATAACTGCCGAGAATTTTACCTGGAAGGCTGCAGAAAGGGCGGAACCATATCCCAAAGTGGTATGGATGTTCTTTACTAGAGCTGGGCTTCTGTAGAGACAAATATATAAACAAAACATGTTCAGAACCAAAGAATCAAAATAAGTTGTATTTACTTTCTCTAAGCTTACAGTTAATGGACTTGAGAGTATATAAATCTCTCAACGTGAAGGCTACACCATCTATAAAACCTGTACTGGTCTACTGAATAGATTGATTTTACACTGTGGTCAGTATTTAGAGTACAATCCGATTTCCAATGAAACTCAATAGCAAAATCAATATACAGCATTAAACTATCAAAAGCTCCATAACACTAGAGCTCTGCTCCAAAACCTAGAGAGGTGACTATTTATTGACTATCTAGACATTTTAAGACATCCTAGGTTCACTCCCAACATTACAATTATATCATTATAATTAAAGGCCTAAATTCTTGTTTTGGTTGTGTATGCTGTCCATTTCACTTTCATAAATATACTCACTCATTAAATACAAATTACTGATAGAAAATAGTTCAATATATATATATATATATATATATATATATATATATATATATATATATATATATATATATATACACACACACACATACATACATACCACATAAATCAGCCACAACATTAAAACCACCTGCCTAATATTGTAATAACCAGCCCGTCTGGCACCAACCATCATCCATGTGATTATCTAATCATCCAATCGTGTAGAAGCAATGCAGTGCATAAAACCATTCATATATGGGTCAGGAGCTTCAGTTAATATTCACATCAACCATCAGAATGGGGGAAAAATGTGATCTCAGCGATTTGGACCATGGCATGATTGTTGGTACCAGAGGGGCTGGTTTGAGTATTTCGCTAACTGCTGATCTCTTGGGATTTTCAAGCACAACAGTCTCTAGAATTTACTCAGAATGGTGCCAAAAACAAAGAACATCCAGTGAGTGGCAGTTCTGCGAATGGAAATGCCTTGTTGATGAGAGAGGTCAACAGAGAATGGCCAGACAGCTTCAGACTGACAAAGTCTATGGCAACTCAGATAACCGCCCTGTACAACTGTGGTGAGAGGGGCTGTGTTGCTGGCACGAGGGGGACCTACATAATATTAGGAAGGTGGTTTTAATGTTGTGGCTGATCGGTGTATTTATATATATGAAGTTGCCACATGGTTATATGCTAACTCTGTACAGATCAACATCACATTTTAATATAAATTGCATGACACTCAAAATGAGCCATTTCATATATTATGAAAAACAAGAAAATGGTAAAAGCGTAAGATGTGAGAGCAGGATGAGTGAGCACATAGAGGCAACGCATGCAGGGTCATTATGGTAAGGGTTGGGGCAGAGGGTGGGGCTTACTGTACAAGCAGCTCATCAAAGCTTTCGTCAACTGCATGCTTCCGGGGGCGACCTCGTTGAATGTGGCGGCCACGTTTAAACTCTTCATCGTCTATGGTCCAAAAGGACCCAAAATCATCTTCAACTCTTACAAAGCATTTATGCAGGGAGAGATTGGTGCGCACAGCACCCTGGAAAGGGGGAGAGGGACAGCAAGCAGCCAGATGTGGATGTAGCAACCACAGACAGACAGACAGACAGACAGACAGACAGACAGACAGACAACAGCGATAGAGAATGAGATATGAAATAAATGAATGAATGAATAAGCACAAGCGACTGGGGGTTATGATGCACGCAGCCAGCACATAACTCGCATAAGGGGATATAGATGCACACTAAAGCTAGCAGGAGGGTAAATGGGTGCCACAGCACATAGACAATGACATGGAGCCCATCAGTCAACACCACGAGACACGTGATTGGTTAGCCACGGCTTGCGGGGGTGGGGCGGGAACACCTACCCGCTGATCTTTTGCGGCCTTCTCTTTTGGAACTCTAGCTCGTCGACGGTCCATACTGCCCCTTTTACGTTCTCTACCCGCACAAAACACTTGTGAAGACTAAGGTTATGCCTCACTGCGTTCTGCAGTTGGTGTAAGAGAAAGAGAAGGGCTATGAGTGCAAAGGAATATGTGCTAAAAATACAATGAAAACTGTAATAAACATATTAGACACAGCATCTTGTATCGATTAACATTATACATTTTCATTAAAGTAGTTCATCCCACATTCAGTTATTGTGATTAATTACGCACATAGTTTTAGACTGTTGACAAAAATGTAATTTAAATTTAGTCAATATAATTTTTTTTTGTCATATTCATTCATTCATGTTTTGTAATTAATAGTCAGTTTTACTCTTGACTAAAATGGCAAATTATTTTATTCATCGAAAATAACATATTTTAGACGTTACTGTGCAAAATGAAAAAGCATGTCAAACTGTAACAGACCAAATTTATTAAAATATTCCAACATTTTGAAAAATGTATCAACATTTATAATTGTTTCTTCTCCTTAAAACATGTGTGCACTGTTAATATCTTGCAGTATTGTTTTTCCTCATAATTTTTCATCAAAATTATGTTTTCATTAAAACTGTTTAATTATGGAATGATGCATAATTTTGGTCTTGTCTATGCTATCCTTGACAAAATCAAAAATCCTTCGTTAACAAACATTTTGAAAATGTTAGTAATTTAGTTTACCAAATTAGTAACACTGTATATGCACCCTACTGTTGTTGCAAACCTGTATGACTTTCTTTATTCTCAAAAGGTCTGCATCATACACAAAACTATAATTTTTTCAGAATACTTAGAATATAGTGCGTGAGTTGTATGAATTACATTTCTGGTGTTTTTTTGGGCATTTCTGGAGCTTAAAACTTGTATTTTATTGTCTGGTAAAGAGCAGCTAGGACATTCTTCTAAACCTCTACTTTTGTGTTCCATGGAAGAAATAAAAGTGTTTTGAACAACATGAGTGTGAGTAAATGATAACAGATTGTATTTTAATTTATGGGTAAACTATTCTTAATCTTTATTTAAAATAAAATAAATAGTAATAATAATATTTAAAAGAAAAAAAAAAAACATCCTTTAAATAAGATACTGTAAATTTACCTGAGATGCAAAATTGCACAATATATGCACAAAACAAATAATTGCATTTCTTGCTCTATTGTCAGACCTAAGCATAAACAGTACTAAATATATGTTCTTATTTTTATGCATTGTAGTTCCATATTTTCAAAAACATTCCCAATACAAAGCTCAAGAAGAGCCAATTGTAATGCAGCCCCTTGGACTACCAACAAAATCCCAGACTGCACAAACAGTCTGGGATTACACGACTCTTTGGCAGATATGTCTTTATTTCTGTAGTTGAACAATTAGGGGAAAAGATGCAATACTAACATGCGTTGCTTGCTGCCTTCTTATAATTGACCATTTCATCAGGCCGTTTGTACAATATGCGGGCGATATTTAGTAAATAAAGCCTTCTTTGATTGATGGAGGCATGTTTGGGTGTTTTCACATTGGTGTTTTATCATTCAGCTGTAGTAAAAGTCACTGATAGTTCATCATTTTCTGCCTCAGTTTAAAAACGGAAACTGAAAACGCTTGAGCTAAATGCCAATACGCAACAAACTGTGCCAGGGGAAAACATCCTACTCAAATGACCAGATTTCCCTTTAAAGCCATTGAAATTCTTCCAGAGAAAACCGAAAAACACTTTCAAAATCAATTCAAATAAAGACGGATTCTCATCCAGAAACATCTGAGGATCATTAAGTTAAATAAATTGCATAAAAAAAATGAAACAAAAACATGCTTTCTCAAGGTAATTTGAACTTGTTGACAAAATCTCATTGGGCAAAATGGCAAAAACAATCTTCACATGATTCTTTGTTTGAATCTATCAGGGCTAGTGTTAATAGTAATAAATTATAATTCAGATATTTTCGCATGTTCATTACATACATTGTATGTTAGTGTTAATTTATTTTCTGATCACAGAAATATTGGTTTGACTGTTTGTTATAAAAGCTAAAATATTCAGTGGGGTCCAAAAGTCTGAGGCTTCTGTTTTTGGTTTAAAAAAATCAATTCTGTGGGTGGCTTTCTCTTGCTAGGAGTCATTGGGGGATCATTAGTTTAGCCATATACCTTTAACAAAACCCTTTTTACCTCTCCATTCACTTTTATAAATTTTATTTGAAAAACTTTCAAAACATTTGTAATTATTCAGTAAAATACTGAAGAAATACCAAATTCAGTGTACTTAAGTTAAAACATGGAATAGATAACAAAATGTGTAAACTCACCTTCCACGTCGCTGCATTGCGTCTGAAATATGCAAACATTCGCGTGAACCAGTTGTAGATCTCGTTTAGTGTTAGCTGCCTTTCTGGTGACTCTAGTATTGCCTGCAAAAACACACACACACATATACAGTATATGAAAACACAAATGCTGATGAGCAAAAAGATATGTTTCATTTCCGTCCAAACACGAAGCAAAAACAAAGTGAAATACACACAGTTTGTCAAGTTAAAGCAGATCTAAGCGTGCATGTAAAACAGCTCCTTGCTTTTCCGTTCACAGATGGGAGCTACTTTGTTTACTGAAAGCTTCCTTATGCAAATGTGCCAATTTGAGTACATCCTTTTCCGCTAAACGACAGGAACAAGAAAAAAAAACTATTTTATAGTACCATATTATAAAGCGGCAATTATCCTGGATCCAGATTAATGCCTGTGTGATCACAGATTACCGGTTCAGGCCTGATAATTGACTGGGCATCTCAAAGACGCCCCATTCCTACTGTTGTGTGAAATGAATTCTTTAATAATCACATTGGCTGTAATACTTAATCAAAAGCAATTGTTATATATGGGCTTTTTTGCCCCCTCCACGAATAGCAAGTGCTCTCGCGTTCATTTGCCGATGGTTAATCTTGTGCTCTGCTGCTAAATTGCATCTGAAATTTACCGGGGATTGTGTGCGGTGGGGGTTTTTCATAAAAGTATTTTGTTAACACTGAATATTTATATTGAATTTTAGCATGTAAGATGCATGATAAATCTAAGTCTTGAAGCAAGATTACTATGCTCTAGGTGATTTATATATGTCATGGGTAAGTGGCTGAGTTCTTACCTGTCGTATTAATGAAGCATATGTGAAAGGAGGTCGTACTTCTGCATTCATATAGAACTCTTTGTTCTGTACAATATCTGTTCACAAAGATTGAAAACAAATATTAAGTTCAGAATGGAAGAAAACCTGGCTGCATTTTACATTACAGTGTTCATGTTACAGTATATTTTGGTTATTAGTCATTCTAAGTAGAATGTCATTATGTCACATACTTATTGTTATGATATGAACTTTAACATAAACTTAATATTACATTACAACTTAAGTAAAAATATGAATATGTGATGAGCCGCTTGTAAATATGCTTTGTAATTATTTGTATTATCATCACTTTTTCAATTCATATTTACAATATACTGTATACAGTACATATTTTTATGTTATTAAAATACATTTAAAAGTAGAAATAAATTTTAAATATTTATAAATATATTTATAAAATATTTATATGATTCTATAATATTTTATATAATATTATTGAACTTAATTTATTGGCTTTTTACATTTTATTCTATAAAAAAGTGAAGTGCTGATAGGAGAGTTAAGAGGGCATGGAATCAGAACATGATGTAGGCCGGATTCAAACCTACATCACCTGTACAGTATGTGTCATATGTGCCTATACCCAACCTTGTAATTTGTGCAACATGGATACTATATTGTAAAATATTTAAAAATAACAATAAATAAAACCTGTTTCTTAGTGAATAGCATTCAGGCAAATTTTGCCAATAAATATAATTCTAGAATCATGCTATTTATCTAAATGGCTTACTATAATAGTAAAGACAGATAAACATTATCCCTACCTGGAGATATAGGCATGTTGTACTTGTCTGAATAGCGTCGGCGCATGGGTCCCACACTGTGTAGGCTGGTGGGGGTGATAACAGAGTGGGTTTGGGAGAGCGGTGTGAGGGGGGCTGTTGGGGTGGTAGGTGTCTGGGGTAGACTGAGAGGTGGAGAGGCCTCAGGAGCCGTCTTGGACAGGGTAGCGTTGGACACCAGGTTCAGCTAGAAAATACAGAGTGAACACATGGCATAGCACTGTTAGTAAAAACTGATACTTTCTGATGCTAATTACTAACATACTGTACCCTCCGATCAATCTTGTCCCACAAAGGAACATTGGTTGAGTGTTGGTTTATAAATATTTGTAAACCCAATGCTTTCCTCTTTTCCGCCCATCATTCTGTTAGCAAATAGTATACATCCAGATGGCTGTCTAATTAGAAATGTTCAGAATACAATACTATCATTGTACTCGTACTATTTTTTCAGTATGTAGTATGTGTAAACAGTATGCACATTTTCTGTAAGTGTGGGATATGATCTATTATATATGCTGAAATGTGCAGGTACAGTTTACAACAAGAGCACTCTTCACGGAGCACTACAATGCAATAAATTTGACCCAATATTTAGTCTTTTTTGATTATTTGAATGGACTGCAAAAACATAAGATGTCACACAATTGTATAAAAAATGTATACATTTATTTTCATTATAACTGGACACCACTCACATGCAATGTGATGAGGTTTTCTTTTATCGGAGTATGGTCATTAATGGCTTAAAGAGCCCATATTATGCTCAATTACAGGTTGATAATTTTATTATTATTTACTAGTATAGGTTTACATGCTTTAGTGTTCAAAAAACACATAATTTTTCTCATAATGTACATTGCTGCAGCACCTCTTTTCACCCTCTGTCTGAAACGCTCTGTTGTAGCTCCTGTCTCCTTAAAGACCCCCTTTCCGAAAAGCCAAGCCTGATCTGATTGGTCAGCTGGCCCAGTATGTTGTGATTGGTCAACCACTTATAGCATGTGTCGGAAATGTAAGGCCCCTTACCTAACAGAGTTTCAGCTCCCGGGCATTAGGCGGGCATTATGCAAATGCATTACATAGTGACTTAAATGTTCACCATTTGGCATCAAAAGCAGAGAGTATGATGAATGATTTCAAATCTTACATAAATTCAATTTTCTTGCATTGTTGGATTTATTAAATAAACAGATTTTTGGTAGTTATCAGTTATTCGTGTGCATGTAAAAACACTAAATGTAACTACTATTTGAAAAATGTGAAATAATGCCTACTATTTCACATACCATTTTTTTTGTTAAGTAAGCCCTATACAGTACATACTGTGCAGTATTTAATACGTAGTATGTTTCTTTACTGTAGTAAATCTCTCTTGCACTTGGTCAACAGTATCAGTCCTGCTAGCAGACTAAGAGTTTCTCACCAAAACCTAAGAGGTCCTAATAAACCACAGACAGAGAGAGGTCAATCTACACTAATTACAGGCTCAAATTGTATTCTAAGGACCCTAAATAGTGGCTACTTATGGAGGTGATACCCCAATCACCGGGGGAGGGATAATTCACATATACATGTTTCCCCCACCAAATTGTTCTAATTGCTAATTTGCCAAAGGAGGCCATGTTTCGAAATTAAACATGACTTTTGTGAGGTCTGAGATGAGGGAGGGTGAGATAGTGTAAAATGGACAGACAAACAGAGTGGATTGCACGAGGAAGTAGGTTTTTGCAGCACGCCACGATCGCCTACAGATTGTGTGAGCAAATTAATGAAATGTCAAGGCCATCAATTGCTTTGGAGGTATCAGATGTCGAACTCTGCACTATAATGGCGTCGCTGACAGTGCAGACGGGTGCAAGGCGAGTGAAAACCAACAGACAATGTTTAACATCTAACCCCCCGCTACGCGGATATGACACAGGCCATGCAATTACCACACACCCTATTAACGGTCATTACCATAGAGATGCTGCATTTGATAGACAGGTACATAATAAAGAAATCTGGAGGCTGCTGCTGACAGAGGCTTCTTCCTTGACGTGCCATTGTCTTTATGCCTATCTAACCTTTTGGGGTAATTGTTTGTTGGTTAATTGGTTTCTCCTGAGCTCACTGTGCTAAATTTACATAATACAACTGATAGTTCTGGTCCTGGATGCTAATTGGTCACTACAGCATTCCAGACATAGGAAACTACACAATATACCCTGTTTACCTTACTACAATGTATATCACTCTGTAGCATCCACACAGGCCAACTTTTAACCTTTATCACACATAAACAAGCACGGTCGAAACATGGTCCTGGAGGAATGTTGTCTCGTTTCGCTGTGTACTGTACAAACTGTATATGGTTGAACGACAATAAAAACCACTTGAATTGATATACAAAAAGGGGTCTCAGTTTTGGCCAAAAGGTTTTGCATAGTATGGATTTACTGTATGCAACTGTGCACTTCAGTGGGCTTTGTTATCCATATTCCTCATCCTCAACCTGTGAGTAGCCCCCACAATTGGGAAGACAGGTGGGGAATGGCCATCCTTTTGTTTCTCACACCATTTGGGTGCTCTCCAGCTTGCCTGCCAAACAAGACTTCAGACAGAAAATAATTAAATGGTAATTGGTGATCTAATTATGCTGGCTTTGAATTGCCAAACTGCCATGGGTAAATGAAAGACAAGCTGCTAAAAAAACTAAACAAACAACAAAAAAATCTGTTTAATTATGGACAATGAAAAGGTCAAAATGCTGATGAGAACGCTTAGTGACACCATCTTTTGTAAACGCTTGCGAGAACATGCGCGCACACACACACACACACACACACACACACACACACACACACACACACACACACACACACACACACACACACACACACACACACACACACACACACACACACACACACACACAAATGCATAAAAACCGGAGCCTGGGGTAAATTTTCACTTCAAAAACAAGCTGTTGATAAACATGAATATCATTGGGTCAAGATAAAAGAGTATAGTATAATGAATGACAAAAGACATCTACTTTGTTTATATGTAAAACGGTAAATAGGAACACAATCAAAACATAAGGCACTTTGTTTTAGAAAATACGACCTTTGATTTAATCGAACATGTGAAGAACTTGTAGGAATTTGAATCACATCTGTAAACACTGAACTTTCGCAAGTTATTGCTAAATGTAATAAAGTCTGTAAAACTTTGAAATTAAGGGGAGGTTCACGCAGGGCGTTCAGCACACACATTTTTTCGGACAGCACAACGAACCAGGATATGATGTCACGTGGAAGGGCTTCCAGTGTAAGTAAATAGTAAATCACAGATAATATTATATTAAAAATGTTCAAATATATTGTCTACTTACTTTCCTGCAACAATAAATCTCGCAGCTTTAAAATATGCATTCTTGAAATTTCTATGCATGAGGTTGCATTTCTGTTCTGCTGCATTCGGATGCGTTTGAATGGGAGTGAATAGAGCACGAAGTGTATCGTGACCACACCTTTCCTAAAAATTCAAATCTGTTCTAAAAAATATTCATGATGAAAAAACAATAATGGCCCCTCACATTATAACCTACTGTATACTCTTGTGTAAAAAACTATAATGGCCTCTGATGTAGCTATACAATGTAGTTTATTCGCAAGGGTCCTTCCCTCCGTTGCACGCCACTGCACCTCAGTCCCGAGGGGCGAGGTAGCAGCCTGACAACACTATCAGCAACTCAGACACAAACGTTCCTGTGTCAGACCGTCTGTACGAAGGCTAATCCAAACAATCAGCGTGTGACAGAGGCAAAGCTCCAGTGAATGAACTATTGTCAGTCGCTGTCTTGGGACACTCTCTCAGGCTCCTGAGAACCACTGGGCCTCTGAGCAGTAAATAAATGATCAGCATGCTCAGTATACTAAAGAGAAGAGAGTTTGGCTCTTTCTTTAAGTTTGCAAACACTTTATGAACAGCCGTAACCTAAAGCATGTTCTCGCATTACTTGAAACTCTCACTAATGTAGGAATGTGGGAAAAGAGAGATAGAAAAGACGAGGGGAGCAAAAGATTGACAGAGATAGAGAGATGACAGGAGTGCTACTCACTGGCTGTGGGTTGGGTTTGGGCTCTGTAGACTTCACATGCAGATGAGTCATCATGGCTTGGAGACGCTCTTTATCTTTTGCTAACTTTAATGAGAAAAATAGGAAAAGGGACATAAAAACGACAAAGGATTTAGACATTATTGTTTCCACCTTTTTTATTTAAAATATTCTTACAGATATCAGTAGAGGAACAAATAACCCCTTGAGGGAGGACAATCGAAATGTGCATGTTTACTGAGGACATACTGTATATTTACAAAAATAAAACCTGCCCTTGACATTCACATGTTACTGAGATTGATTTAGCAGCCAATGACAATGAATACACAAGCCACTGGCCTCCATGATCACTACGCCATTCATTGAGAATTTGCCATGAAAAATATGTATTTACACGCAATGCAACACAATCAACAACATTAGCTGATCAATTAATTAAAATGACTGGTAGCACACTCACCATTGTTACTTACAAAGTGTTTTATTGTGGTGCCAAATAGTTAAAAGTCATAAACGACTTTAAAACCCAGGAAAATTGGAAATGTAATTATCTTGTGGAGTTAGCCCCAGGGAAATCCATATATCTTTGCCTGGCTGTCATGCGTACATAACACATTAATGACTGGTTACTCACAAATGTACAAAATAATTTCATTTTCATCCCTCCCTCTTCTATCTCTGAGCCACTATTTGGAGTGAGAGAGAGGGGGTTGAAGAAGCAAAAAGTGGCAAAGTAGCCAGAAAAGGAGATGAACAAGGGATGATGAGAGGAAATTAGATGTTACCTGCAGTTCCAGCTGCTGAACTACTTGCATCTGTACCCGACACTGCGCCGTACTCCTGTCATCTAATGCATGTTCATTATTCAGATGTCTAGAGAGAGAGAGAGAGCAGCCTATGTTTTAGCACCATATTTTACAGCCGTCTATTAAACATTTGATAAAACTTTCATGGCAAAATATTGAATTACATTATCTGCACATTCTGCAGGGCAGTCATTTATTTCTCCATATTGGAATAGTGAAAATAGCCTGGGATACATGCATCCTAAAAATTATAAAAGTAAATAAAACTATTTCCACACACCCAAAATATCACATTTTTCCCCAAACACAGATGAAAAGTGCTCTCTAAAGAGATCTTTGCATTACCGGATATAGAAGCACTCTTTAAATAACTCATGCATAATTCACGAAGTGGCCGTTTCGATGGTAAAAAACTGAAGTTGAACAGATGGAAGAAGCGCATTGCCAAACTCAGGTGAAAAAGGATATTATAAATCGTCGGATGTGCTCCCAGCTTTTAAACTAAATGGATTCTTCTTATTTTTGGTGGCTTCTCCAGTTAATTATGTCATGTAGATTAAGAGAACTCAAATGAAGCCAGGAGGAAAAAGGCAAAGGACAACAAGGAGAAAAGAGATTAAATCTGTCATAAACTTGAATTATGAATATAATTATGCATGATTATTTTATACCATCAAGATCTCTCCTTTTTCCCCCTATCCTCCGAACATTTATAACTAATCTAAATAAGTAGCTGGCCTCGGCAAAGCGGGCCAAGCTTTCCTTTTTTTACCTCTCCCTTTTTTGCAGTGATTTATATAAAATGGTGGAGATAAGGCTTACGAGTGAAGGAAATATGATTGGAGGATTTTTATCAGCCCTCGCATGAATTATGGTTCGAAAATGCTTATGCAGGGGCATTTCATTAATCATTTAATCATAATCCGTGCAGGATGTTTGAACTGATTTCCCAAATACCCTTTCATTTTACTACTTCATTATGCCCGCTAATGGATCCAATATATTATATATATCATAAATTATATTGCATCTTCGCTGACCATGTAGGTCACTGTCACCAGCCAGGGGGGCTGGTGGAACGGAACAGTAGCGTTGATGAAAGAATAGCGTTTTCGAAGTGCTCCGCAAATCAAAGTCGCACCCGAACCTGAGCAAGGGGCCGAGACAAGGGGAGCCGGAGCTGATGTTGATGGCCTAATAAATTTAAAGATGTGGCGTGACATGATGGCAGTGGCGCCATTATTAAGAATAAAGACAACATAGGAGCACGGTGAAAATACATGCGTTAAGGAACACACTCGTCAACACTTATGACAGAGAGCATGGTTTTACTTCGGAAGTGGAGCACTCAACCTTGAAAAGGGAAATGACCTAAACGTACTGTACGTGGAAACGGAATCTGTTTTCCTTCAAAATGACCATATAAATATCACAAGTCTTTTTGAATGTTTTCACACTTTGAAAGATACTTTGAATTGATCAAATTGTAAAAATAACAAAAGGATTAAAGACTCCAAGTGTTTTAATGTGGCAACAATAAATCCGAACCTTGTTTAAAAATACATTTTGAGTCACTTTTGGATTCCAACATTAATCAACAAAAACCAAATTGCTTTTGAAGTCGCTGAAGGTTGAAAAGGGATCATGTAAACAATTCAAAACAACCACCGGTTTTCATTTGTGAAAAGATAAAGTAGGTAAAGGACGTCTCGGCAAACGCTCTGCATTTTCAATGAACGCGGCTGGACGTGACATGCTTTGGAATTCACACTTCATGGCTCCCCGCTTCCTCTTTTCATCCTTTGTTACAGTGGACGTTTCTCTTTTTTTCTTTCCTCCTTTCCATCTAATGACATGTAGAGTCACAGTGCATAATTAATAGGAAATGAAATATTCAAATGGCCCTTAATGCAGCCTCTCGGAAGAGTGTCTGGACAAGAGGAGCTCGGGAGAATGGCAGAATTGACGTCGGGAGAGGTTATCAGCGTTGGCATGTGTCACTTTCTGGACTTCAAACGAAGGCTGTTTTTAAAAGCTTTCTGGCAGGATGACAGGCCCTAATGTAAATGGCCACAATAAAACAAGTTAAATAGACATTACTTAAACAGTCAGCATTTTGCATCTCACTGAAGCTAGTTGTCCTTAAGCACAGGTTTTAATGATGCTCTTGGCCTTCCAATCAGAACGATGGCTAGGCAAACTCGTATTGTTCGTTCCCAAACATGCAATATCCGTGTGCATTATAGGGAAAACTATTCCTTTATGCAAAATAATTCTGCTTATCTATAGATTTTATTTACTTATACTGCTCATCTTTGATGGGTAAATACTCAGTTTCCAGGATGGGATTGCATGCACAATAACTCAACACAATACGCAATGCAACTGTAATCAGAAACCAGTTCTATGACTAATACTATGTAAACTTCCTCCAACTGTATTCAAATCATAACGGAACAGGAATTTTACTAAATGAAATAGACAACGTGGATTCACGTGCACAGGTTATCCTAGTGTTTTTCAAGAGAAATTAACTGTACTACACGGCAGCATCACTGAGCTTGACCTTTCAAACGTCCCAGGTCGTAGAAGCCCTGACCTCTTGTAAATGCGCGCAAGCTGTTTTACAAACCTTTGCGCAGACTGACACACCTTTCCTAAACCGCTGTAAAAACACACATCATTTACCACCTCTTCCTTTTTTATTTATTGAAATAGTTCAATAAACAATGTAAGCAATGTTTTCTTTTAAAGACATAATGAATAGCCGCATTGGTTTAAAACAACACCACCACACGTCATCGGTTGTTGACATTGGCTTGGGCAACGGAGATCCATGTGACTTTGCGTGCATCTCACACCTTTTCTTAGCAACAGAGCACCCATCTCCAGCTACCCAGAGAACGCTTATCATCCAGCTAATTTACTCCCTGATTTGGGATTGAGTTTCTTCAGGCAGTCGGGTGGAGGATGTACTGTACATGTGGGAATGTTTCGTTTATGGATGGTTAACACCTTCCGCGTGCCAGCTGAACTCTCACCTAGCCTCGCTTTCACAAATATGACTTTGTGGAGCATCTCCAAATGTTTTCTCAACATGTTCCAAGCAGTTTAGGGCAGGCAAGAAAAGTAAACAAGATGTTGCCATAGTAAAAAAATAATTAAAAAATAAAAACACTTGACAAAAAGTTTATTTTGGGTGCTTTTAAAGGGAAAGCACTTCTCTCTCTAACTCACTCTCTATTTTTCAGATCTTAAAATGCACATTTCTCAATAAACAAATGATGAATAATGGTTTTGGCCGATAGAATAAAAGAAAATTAAGTGAACCAAAAACATACTGTAACACAGATCTGCGGTTTAGTTTCTGGACAGCATTTTGGGACTGCTAATCTTGCTACAGCAATTTCTTTCTATGCTCCCAGTGGACAAAGTGATTGCATTTCTTTATTTTGTCTCCACAGGTAAACGCAGATCCAAGATAGATTATGTTATTATCTGCAAAGTAATCTGCAAGAATGTATACAGTGACTGGGACAGTTTTAAACAACTTCAAATAAAATGGCACGAAGAGGCCGCTGCCTGAAACACGAGCTACAAGAAACGGAGGTGGAAAATAATCTTTAAAAAAAAAAAACACACAGGAATGAGAAAAAGAGTAGGAGTGCAGCTGTAGCTATGATTAGTACTGGTTTTCACTCTAAGGTTTGTGGCTCTCGGTTCCGGACTTGTTTTTTAGTTTGAACCTGGGATAATGGACCAGTGGTATATCTTGTTTAGAGTGGGCCTAATCCAGACTGACACACACTAACTGATCTGCTAACACACAGCACATGTTCTCATCATCTCATCTCACATATACACACACAGAGTGGAGATTAAGTGCAGGGATCAGAGGGTAAATACAGTGTAAACTGTGCACCTTTGCTCTGGTCTTTGGATTGGGTGTTATTTAGGGAGTATGGTGTAGTGTGTTGGCTAGTTTAGAGTGGACTTCAGAGACAGCAAGGTGCAGTCAGAGTTAATTCAATGTATGGAGTCTCAATGCATTACACAGTGTGCAGGTGAACAGCCACTGGAATAAGTGGTGAAGTGCTTTGTGCACTGGCTCCAGACACTGAATGCTCATGTGTGTGATGCAGGTTCCCCATCCCAATCCCATTACCCATACTCTACCACTATATGTCAAATAAAAGAAAAGGAAACCTATTTGAATATATATATATAGGAGGAGCTCGCTGCCGACCACCTGGAGCGGGAGAACCGCTGCCAGGGGCGGGGGAGACCCCTTCTGTTCCCCAAGAACGCGGCGAGGCGTTCCGTCCACCAGAGGGTGAAGGAGTGGCCGAGGAACAAGCTACAGCGTATCAGAGAACTGGCGAGAAAGTGTTTTTTTAAATCTCTCTCTCTCTCTCTCTCTCTCTCTCTCTCACTGCCACTCTGCGTTGGCCTTTATCCCTCTCGGAGGCTTGATTAGCCTGATAAGGGACCGGGTGTGTAGAATCACGACCCGGCCCCGCCCTCCGCCCTGCCACATATATATAAATACACTGTATATAACTATATAGCACCAATACTAACTTTACAAAAGCAAGAATGAAGAGAGAGAGTCTTACAAAGAAAGATACAAATGACCAGAAGCTCTTTTTGCTCCCTGTCCGTAAAAAGACAGACAAGGGCAAACCCGCTGTACTCTCAGAATGTAGGCCACTGTAATTAAACATTGTTGCTTGTTTGTTTTGGGACGAAGTGTCAGAAATCACCATGGGGACCACAGTTATCGCAGGCAGTATGGAACCCTGAAGAAAACCACACCACAGAGAGTAGGCACAGCGCAGCAGACCGCACACCCACGTCAAGAACCCAGCCCACACAGAACCCAGACCAGAGATTGAAAAACACTGATGGAACTGTGTTTGATTGGGATAATGTTCACGAATGCGCAGGTGTAATGGTGTCAAAAAGTCCTAAAGGAATGTGAACAGGGTTCCTATTGGGATTATGCATTGGAATGGATATGGAATTGTAATTTGGAACAAATCCTGAAGGATCCTATCAATTCTCATAGGATTCCAACCTAACACAAAACAAGAACTAGATCTTAGGATCCATGGTTCCCAATGATCCTAATGGGATCAGATAAGAATCCTTTGAGAGTCAAATAAGATCCAATAAGATGAGGAACCAGAATTCCTACAGGATTTTTACATTTTTGTATTCTTATTTGATTCTTAGACCACGTCCACATTAATATGTCTTTGTTTCAAAACGCATTAATTTAGCCACGTTTCCACCTCCCATCAACACCTGAAAAGGGGTTTCCTTCACTGAAAATTGAGCAATTCAGAAAACACTATCCATTATCGTATACTGAGTTTTCAAACAAAAACTGATTAATTAGACTCCCTTTGGATAATAAATATGATCCAATCGGTATTCATAATAGTCCTATTGGGAACTATGTATGCTAAAAGATCTAGATTTGCATTAGGTTTTTTTGCATTTTGTGTTCTCCATTTTGTTAAAAACTGTAATTTTTGGCTGAACTGCCCCTTATAAGTATCCTGCACTGATTCCATTTTATAAATAAGAGTGTCTGTAGTACTTACTTTAGGAATGACTGAAAGTCTTCAAACACGGCTTCACATCCTGGCCATTTGCAGACACCGTGACCATAAAGCGGGTGACTGTGAGGCGGATGATCTTCCAACATTGAACTATAAGAAACAAAGAGATACAATACTGTTTTATCAGGGCTGCTAATTTTACACAACATATTCACGCATCATTGGACTTTTATTAAAGAGGCTAAAGAGTAATTAATCTCCATCATAGCCTGAAACTTTAAGTAATATTAATAGGTTATCCACAAAAATGTGACATCTGATGAAGAAATCTTCCCCTTGGGAACAAAAATGTATAGTAGCATATTGTATTATTGACACAACACTGACTATCACACAACCCCTGACCTTTACAGGAAGTGTGTGATCAGCACAGCAATGTTATCTCTGCTTTCAGCATAGTTGGATTTGTCAGCCAATCAAAGCATCTAACTGCCAAGTGCTGGCCAATCAATAGCCAATTATGGGTCTCCTCGATCGCACAGGGAGCAACACTTTGATCTGGCCAGAGTGAGACTGTGGCCCCTGCAGTGCACCAGGAGCGACAAGTGTTTCCCACAACAGGAAGCATCCAAATCCATCTAGCCTGTTCCCGCCAAGCGCAAACTGTAAACACAGTCCAACTGTTATCAATTTATCCGCCTGCACAGAATCGTCAACAGACCAATTCAGCACTCTCTAGACTGAGCGAGCTAGAATTCAGTCACAAATAAAGCTAAGGAGTTAAGATCCACCTATTTTCCTCAAATTCAAAGGTGCGGTTTTATCTACAGATGACCTAGATAGTTCTAGAGATGGGAACATAGTACTTAGGCCACGTCCACACTAATCCATTTTCAGTTTCCTCACGTCATCGTTTTCCAAAGTATGCCATTATGAAGAGCGTTTTCTAAATGCTCTGTTTTCTGTAGAGAAAAAGGCCGTTTCAGTGTGGATAAGAGGACTAAACGTAGCGAAAAACTAATTTAAGTTGTCTTGACCTTAGAGAGAATGTTTTGTTAAATTAGCTGCTTCCAAGTCATGTCAGAATAGTCATATTTACAAGATGAGCGCAAATGAATGCCATCACAAGATCATAACTGCTAGTGAGAAAAATTTCTGTCATTTACTGAATTATGGCGAGAGCATATTGGTATTTATCATAATAAATTGTAACTGTAAACGTAAAAAAAAAGTATACAATTCCAATTATCACCACAAGAGTAACATGCTACATTTATGAAATACAATATTTTGCAACTTATATAACACAACCTAATATATATATATATATATATATATATATATATATATATATATATATATATATATATATATATATATGTACACACATACATACACACAGTACTGTTCAAAAGTTTTACGCACTTGTGAAAAATGTTGCATAGGGACGATATCTTCCAAAATAATGACATAATGACATCATTGTCATACAAAGTCCAAAGTCCAGTAAACATAAAAAAGCTCAATCAATATTTGTTGTGACAACCTTTGCCTTTAAAACAGCCCCAATTCTCCTAGGTACACTTGGACACAGTTGGATGTACCAAGCTTCTTGGAGAATTTGCCACAGTTCTACTCTCTATTTAGGTTGTCTCAATTGCTTGTCTCTATAAGTAATCTCATACAGACAAGATGTTCAATGGGGGCCATGACATCTGTTGCAGGGTTCCCTGTTCTTCTGTTCTATTCTTTTCTATTTGCAAAAGTAATGTTTGTGAGTCTAACATTTATATTTCCTATTGACACACTAAAGCTGAACATATAAATAACCATTAAGACAAATGCTTTTAGAAAACATATAGCTTAAGACTTTTGCACAGTACAGTATATATATATATATATATATATATATATATATATATATATATATATATATAAAATACGCTTTTAACAGCATCTCTGATTTAAAGTTCAGTAGCAAAAATGGCATTAAATTGAAGTTTGATTCATTTCCATGAATCACTTTCACTAGTTTGATAACTAACTCTGATTTGTGATTAATTTGCATCATTGCTCTAAAATGTTCATGGAATCTCAGCATTTCATTTTTCATATATTAAAATGTTGAACGTATATGACTTAATTAATATTAACCAAGATTAATAAAATTAAGACGAATTTAGTTTATTGTTAGTTCATGTAAACTCATGTAGTTAACAAATACAACCTTATTGTAAAGTGCTACCACACACACACACACACACGCTCAGTCCTAAGATATATTGCAAGCAACAATGCATATGCACTTAAATCCTTGATACTCTCTTCAACCGATCTCCTAAATGCTTTTCTGTGAGCCGGCGTTGCTCCGTCATATCATCTTTCATTACATTATGTTTTAGGATCGTATTATCACGCACTGAGCGCCGAAGTATCACCGCTCCACAGCTAACGATGAAGAAGAGGTCTGACATCTGGAGAGCCAGACCTGAGCTCAGAGAGGAACTGAGCACTTTGTCACAACACTATTAATCTCCCTCATGTCTTCATGTGAAGAGAAATCAAAGGAACGTTCCTCCTCAAAGTCTAGTGGCAAATCCCCAGACCCCCGACTCAATCCTCTACTGTGTCCCCCTAACTATCCCCCCCCCCCCCCCCAAATGTTTTAATTATCATTTGCAGAGTTGAAGATCAATTAAAAGAGAGGTTTAGGGGCTTATTTAGGGGGGCAAACCTGATTATTTATCTCTTTAAAAAAATTGTCTGGGTGTTTTCCCCCTAAGTGTAGCATTCCTGAGGGATTCTGAGAGAGAAAAAAAAAGAGAGAGAAGTGGGGCAACTCAAACTGGACGACACTCTTTCCCTATCAATGAAAAGGCCTCAAACTACTGGAATGTAAGTTGTCTCTACATTTGAGGATATCTTTATTGCTCTGAGATTGCGCTTTCAAAGCTCATGAGACTTATTGGAGCTCACAGTTTTATGCAAGATTCAGTATTGTGTCATGAATAAAAATAGACAGTAATGAGACAATTGTTGACAAAGTAAGAGCACAGAGATATGAAATAATGTGGAAATCATAGCTGAAATAATTTGTTATCTGAAGAACTTTAGAAAAGTTTGAGTTTTGATTGCAGAGATTATAAGAAATGGGAGACTCAAGCAAAAATCGTAATTAGCTTTCCATCTAAATTTAATAATGTCTAAGAAAAAGTACCACCTTCATGTTTTCAGCAGGGGGCAGTAAGTGCAAATCTAGCTGCATGTCTCTGCAGGGTTGGCACCTCAGCCTGACCACTGTGCCCACTCTGTAAAAATGTTGTATTTGAACCTTGTACTTAATGATGTAACTAAAATTGCAAGCATGGTCAAGAGTTTTAACACCAGCACTCGGTTCGTTCAGTTGTTCTAATTGTGAGTACAGCGGTTTACTACCTTTTAATGTGTTTTATTAATGAATATAAGTGAAGTTGTCTTAAACATTATTTAGGTTGATAAATGGATAGAATTTAATTCACTCAAACAAACAAAATTCATAACAAAATTCCATCAAATTGAACTAAGTTTTATAAAACTTGAATTTATCAAATTGAAATATATTGATGGTTTATTAGTTTAATTTTGTTTAAGTTTACTCTATTAAATTTCATGGAATTTTGTTATGAAACTGAAATGCGTAAATCTGAAATATAGGCAAGTTTTTGGAGTGAGCTCTCCAGAGGATCATTTGATTAGACATTAAACAAAGATTTTTAGATTTCGCTTGTAAATTTCTTATATTTTTGGCATATTTTAAAGTGCTTATGTGCCTCAATTTCAGACACATGTACAGGCAAGGGATAAAGACTGGCTTCTGGCTGCAGCCTATGCTTCACAACAGTTACTAGGAAGTGAACAATTATGCACTGTGCTTTAGGAGGTGTTTCGGTTTGTGTGGTTTGCAAGCCCAGAGACTATTTAGCAGAGACGGGTCACTTCTATTAAAATGAATGGGAAAAATTGGCATGCCCAACGGTCACCAACACTCAACAGATGTAGAAAGGAAGTCCTGTCTTCAGGTAAAAGAGCTTTTGTTGCCTGTTTTAGCTTATTGCGGCCCGTTCAGTGCCATTTTGCGGCTGGCCCACCGGGAAAAGTCCCGGTTCTCCCTATGGCCAGTTTGCCCGTTATAATTTTCAGTACCGTTAAATCTTATGGTAAAGTGGCAAATCAGTAATGCATTTTGACTATCAGAATTATTAAATTTCTTGTATGGATTTTATGCATAATTATTTATAAAAATCGAATCATTTTAAACTGAATTATTTATTATTTGGGGGCTTTTCTCAGCAAATATTGATATATGCTATTAACTGCGATGAATTTGATCAATTAACTAGCATATATCTATAATTAATTCAATTAAATCGACTGAAAGCCCTGGTTAATACCAAAGGTTGTATATGAAAACCTGACTTGAACTCAAAAGTTTGTTGGGTCACATTGAACTAGGGTTGGGTAGCAGAACTCCTCAATTGAATTCATTTAAATCACCTTCCAAAGGTTAACACAGGTTCATAAAGGGCTTTCGTCCCTTATCTGAGCACTGATGGGTCAGGTGGACTGACACGTCGAAGGCTTTTATCCTATTTGGGTGTGCATGCAGTGGATGTCTCTGTGCAGGCACCAGTGGGAGCCGATGGAAGCTGCTAAAAGCATGGGGGCTTCGCGTCTTAACATGTACAAAGTGATTGAGTTTCTATCTCCTTCCTAAGACGGAAGTGAAAAGACAATGAATGATGCCGGTGGATGCACTTAAGGTTTTAGTTGCAGGCGTCGCAGTGACTGGCCAGATTTTATATGACACATGAAACGGCCTGAGCGGTGCTTAAGACCCTAGCGGTAAACCAATCTGAGAGAGCTAAAGCAGAGCGAGTCCATCAGTGTGCGGCCGCCTGCCTGTTTCACGACATAAGGGACTTGGGAAAACCACAGCAATTAAAAGTTTGTTAACGTTTGTGTGCGGATGAGTCGACATATTTGTTTCTACCACTCAACCCCTTAGATTTCAAGCAAAATGTTGGTCCTGCTCATTAAAAATGTCAGAAATCAATGTTCCGATTTGCTAATGAAACCGTACTACAATAATGCTACACAGAAAATAATCAAACCCTAAGCTATTAGCACTGTCTCTCTAATGTGCCTTTGCATTTGAACAGTAATGATCCAGTCATAATTCTCTCTTTAAACAAAGCTGAAAAAGGTGATCACCTGCTCATGTTGTCTGACAGATCTTAGATACTGGGTGTATGTTCAGTCTACAAAATGCCTTCTTCACAGCATAGGTGCTAAACTGCTGTTGACATCATCTTTAATCTCTGATGGAGAAAGCGGCAGGAAGGGAAACAGAGAGCTTTCAAACATGTCGTTTTGAGTGTTTCAAGCCAGGCATGCAACGAAAGCACTGGTTGTTTGTGTACTTCGAGTGATAGATTGTTACTCTTCAGAGAGGGAAAGAGAGAGGTAGAACACAATTTAATACTGTATTAATACAAATAGTTTAATGGACTATTTCACCAACTTGTGTGAAATATTGAGTACAATAATTTTGTATGCATTATTAGTGTTGCTCCATTAGCAACATGAAACGTCAAACTCTAAGCTCTTATTCAGCATGTAGAAAAAGAAAATCAAGTGATTTTCTCCCATTTAGATACAGCCTACTTTTACAATACCTCCACTGGTTACTACAGCACATAAGACCCACCGCATCAGTGACATCATGGCCAGTTTATAAATAACCCTGCAGGAGATGTTGATCAAACCTGTCATGGTCTCAAATCTGGCCTACACTGATAGAAAAAAGAGATACACATGTATGTGAACCCTCCCTTTACCTTCAGCAAGAGCTTGTTTTGCAGAACTAAATGTGTTTTCATTCGCATTGCTTTCATAACAATATGTTGGTTTTGATCAGCCAAATTTGAGTCAGATGTGAACAGAGATTTAGAGAGAAACAAATGAGCTCACAGCATCGATGGCTTTCACCAGCAGTTCAAAAGATCAGGCTTTGGCACATGAAAACAACTTAATGTGTTATAAACCAAATTAATTTCTTCCTTTAAGACACAGCTACATCATGCTTCATCCAAATAAATCTTTAAGTGTCTGGGGTTTAAAGAGGCTTCACACTGTTTAACAAAGCTGCGCTGCATCGTGCAACTGTTGCATGGAAGTCTAGCCTTGACATTTTGTAATATGCTTCTTTGAAATGGACGTATATTTTGCGTTTATGAACATTGGGCCTCTTTTATTCATTTAGCAGGAGCGGAGCGAATTTCTTTGTAAACTGTTGCATTGAATAGGGTGCAACAATTATTGTAATAATGGCTTTACGAGCAATTTACTGTACACGGACATTTGTTGTGCTTGTTTTTCATGACTGAGGTATTATACAATGTAAAATTAAGTTCCTTTGAAATGTACAAACATTTAGAAACACAAAATTTATAGATTCATCTTTTAAGGATCGTTTCGTTGAAATTCCACCTGTCAAAATTATAAACTTATTATGTAATAAATACTGTATTATTAATTTGTATAATAAATTATTATTATTTTTTTAATCATACAAAACCTCCCACACGATTGAAATATAATTTGGTGCAACTCCAAAATAACACAGCTGTTATCCTAATAATTAAAAGGAAGTAATTTTACTTTTATTACAGTAATCTAACCTTTTAACATTGCCATTCTCTCACGTGTTTGACTGGCATTCCCTGATGAACAGGACTGAGCATACAGTCTCCAGGCCCTTAGTGAAAATTCAGAGGTACTTAGAAACAATAAGTTAATAATCATTTGAAGGAAATGCCCTATTGGTACTTGTCCATCAACTTGGCTTCCCTTGAAGGCTTCAACAGGGACATCTGAAGATATAATTAGTTTTAATTTTGTTTTGGGGTGGGAGTGGGGTGGGGGAGGGGGATGATTCAAATTTCAAAACAGAAAAGGGTAAAGCAACAAAAGCGAAAAACAAAACGATCCAACCCAATATTTCATTTGTCATAATTAATTTTTCCTAGGCAGCAGTAGTCTCATTTTATATCTAAACAACAAGAACATGTATGCACTCCAACCCTTACAAAAGAATAATCATAGATGCACTTAAACACCTCAGATGTTTCTCTTATACATCAATGAGTCTAACTGGAGAACAAATGGCAACTTTTTCTCCTGAGAAAAGGACCCCAATAACCTCACGTTTCCTCTAACGTCTCAGACGAGACAAGGTTGATACTTAAATGAAACAAGTTGAGAACTCCATTAAGTCTCATTAGCTATGAAAAAGCAACCTTTAATCAATACAATTTGAATTAACGACAACTACAATTCGTAATTAGGCATATGCCACTCTATGCCAACTATATGACTATATGCCAACTATATGACACTCTATATTTGTACTATTATTACAGGGCTTTTTTTAGTATATATAATGTATATATATATATATATATATATATATATATATATATATATATATATATATATATATATAGTATATCTACTATATTTAATAGTAATACATGTTCATAAATAAGACCAACAAACATCGGGCAGCTGCTTCTAAACTCTCAGGTTAATGCCTGGGCACTCTTACCTCTCTCTTTTGAGTGAATGACTGACATACTGGCCATTGGTGGATCCATGCTGGTTGAGGGTTTTGAGGGGAACGGGGGAGGGGGAGGACAGGTCCAGACCCCGGTGACCATTATTTGTCCCACTGTTCTCCTCCTTCACATGGCTGTTTGTCACCTCTTTCCACAGCTGCTGGAGTTCAGCTGGAATCATGCCTGCCACAAACAAATTGGATAATTAAATCAATTAACAGCTAATCTGGTTCAACTCGTGGCATAATTAAATAAAAAACAAGGGCTCAGTAAACAAAAGGGGGGCATTAATTATTCCACTACTGGCTGATATGCGCCGCTTGCCCTCTCTCGCACTCTCTCTCTCTCTCTCTTTTTCCATCCATGCTATGCAAAGCGTGTTTGTGTACAAAATTTCCCTGGCATTCACGCACATTTCATGCTTGAAGTAAATAATTAACATACAGACAAGGCATGAAATCTGAATAATCACCATTATTCCTCTGACAAGGAAGTCAGGCAGCTCTCTCTCTCTCTCCCTCTCACACACACACAAAACAAGACCACAAAAACATCCCTCTCTGAGAGAAAGTGAAAGAACGATAAAGCCCCCAGGGTAATACTCTCGAAAGCATGTTAATGTGCAAAATGCTTATAGTTTTGCACCGCCTCCAATTGACACAGACGACTTAAACCTAATTTAACAAGTCAAGCACACTGCGGCTCATATGTCCTTTGAAAAAAAGATAAGTGGGAAGAAAAAGTGCTTGAAGACAAGATGTTGCCTCAATTCTGTGACAGGCACACAAACACGAAGATACACACTCACAGAAACATAAACACTAAGTGTTTCATGTTTCTTTAGCTGACTATACAGCACAGCGCAAGTACACAAAGAATAAGTAAGGTCTAACAATGAAATTTGCCCACCTGAGTGCCCATTGTCTTTAAGGATCTTCGTTACATTAAAAAGTGTTAAAAAGTTTCCATGAATAGACCTCTAAAACTGTTGGGGGAATTCACTATAAATTAATTGCGGCAAGTAATTTTGCAATATTTATTTGCACATGCTGTTTAGAGCCCGATTCACTAAAGGAATTATACAGATCGGGCAACACACAAAACCTGCACTGAATGCAGTTTGCACGCCGCATTTCCGATCTTGCAGGTCAGTTCCGAATGTTATATTATGGAGGATGCTGCAGATCACCACGACCTGAAACACTCTTCTGGGACTGTATTGCATCACTTCACTTCAGTGATCCAGACACCTTGATCCTCTTTTTAACATGATGAAACAGCACTTGACAAATGAGGAGTGTTGGGGGCCTAGGTAGCAAATACGATGACTACCACACCTTGAGTTGCAAGTTCGAATCCAGGGTGTGCTGAGTGACTCCATTCAGGCTTCCTAAGCAACCAATTGGCCCGGTTGCTAGGATGGGTAGAGTCACGTTGGGTTAACCTCCTCGAGGTCGCTATAATGTGGTTCTCGGTAGGGAGCATGGTGAGTTGTGCGCGGGTGCCGCACAGAAGTAGCGTAAGCCTTCACACGCTAGGTTTTTGTGGTAACGTGCTCAACAAGCCATGTGATAAGATGCGTTGATTGACTGTCTCAAAAGCGGAGGCAACTGAGATTTGTCTTCCACCACCCGGATTGAGGCAAGTCACTAGACCACCAGGAGGACTTCGAGCGCATTGGGAATTGGGCATTCCAAATTGGGGAGAACCCCCCCCCCAAAAAAAAAGAGGCGTGTTTGTGAAAAAGAAAATTAATTAATTAAAATACTCAATACACAGCGCAATTTCAGTGCTGATTGCGCCAGCTTAAACTAAAATGCTAGTTAGTGAATAAGTCGCAGGTTTTGCGCTGTAAAAGTGGTGCGACTGTTTAGAGAATTTGCAAATGTTTATGTATCACATAGTGATAAAACTGGATCGCTGATTTATACAGTAGTAAACAATGCTGTCTGTGTCTGCACTGAAAACTGCCTTCGATTGACGGACATTCTTGTTTCTATTATTTACATGCTACAAAGCTACTCCAGCCACTATATTTTCCCTGTGCATTTGAAATAATATATAAAAAAACACAAATTATTTGACTGCTGTGGATTTTAAATCCAATCTACTGTATAAATTCTGGCCTTTATATCAAAGCCATTTCGGGATGTTTTTGGTCTCTTGCCTAACTGACATTTTTTTATATGCAGCAGTAACATTATGTATAAAATGGTTTCACTATTTTAAAACAGCCTGAAGTATTTATGTTGAAAATTAAGCAGGGCACAAATAAATTAACCCATTTTACCATTGCTGAATTCTAATCTCGAATTTGCCACTGATTGGTCCATAAGTGAACAAATTGAACTTGAACACATCCATTGCAGTAAGTTCTTTGTATGTTTTGTGAAATTAAACACGAAGGCACTTTTGGTTGGTGGTGGGGGATCAATCGCTTAACATCACAATTAAATCGATTTTTAAAATGAGCGCAAGCAAATGGAGAGCAATTTATGGTCTTGGTTATCATCATTCGTCTCCTTGTCTC
This sequence comes from Xyrauchen texanus, assembly GCF_025860055.1. NCBI lineage: Eukaryota > Metazoa > Chordata > Actinopteri > Cypriniformes > Catostomidae > Xyrauchen > Xyrauchen texanus. The sequence continues at coordinate 36,589,166 of NC_068288.1, forward strand.
CCCCTCACTCTCTCATTCTCTATCCCCCCTTCATAATAATTCTCTTTACAGATACCAGAAGTGGCCTCTTTCAAGTGCTCTGCCGTAATACATGCGAGAATCGCTTAGTCCTAATTTATTCCTGTTGTGACAAAATAATGGTGAGGTGAAGATCTCGATACGATCAGCAGAAAATATTTTTAATTTGATAAGCTACTAAAGATTTTAATTATGTCAGTAATGGAGAACAGTAAGCTAATGAGGCGGCTAAGACTCCAGAGAGAGACAGACAAAGAGACAGAGAGTGAGCGAGAGACACTAAAAACTGTGAAATGAGTCTGGTAGAACTGCCATAAATTCACACAAAATCGTTTGCATATAAAAGAGCCAGCAGAAATTATTGCAGGACGAATCAATAACCTTCCCACGTGCCACGCGGAATCTTTTGCTTCCTTGGGCACATCATGGGCTTTTTTGTTGTGTTTTAACGTCCTAGCGGAGTGGCATTCACACATTGTTTTAAAAGCGATCCGCATTGAAACCATTTAATGCCGACTACGCCATCTCAGGGTGAAGGGTAGGGGGCCACTTGTTTTTTGTCTTTGTGCTTGTCATTGTGAGGGAGGGAAAAGTTGTCTGTGTGGTTTCGAGATAGAAGGTCACAGTGCTGGTGATTGTTTTTGGTTTGGACATCGAAGGGAACAATCATTTTCCCCCCACTTGGAGCACAGTGACAGTGTGCGATGTATTTTTAGCCGATGTGCTTGACAGGGCGGCCCACTCTCCCTCAATTACCCACAAGTCCAGGTGACCCCGACACCACTGTTTACTGAAACGAATCCAAGCCGAAGGAAGGGGGGAGGCTGAAAAGGGGGATAACAGAGTAGGACGAAGCTGTATTGTTGTGTCTGAAACCCACCATAAACCTTTCACTTTTTTCTGCGGGTCCATCTAGGTCTCTCTTTTCCTTACGCATCAATGTGTATATCTTTCCTATTTCCACACCTTTTCCCCAGTAAAACCAACAAATATGTCACCAAAAATGATCTCTCCACATAACCTATCTACCATTCGGACAAAGCTCACAACATGATTGCCATTTAGTAACAGGTCATGGATGTGATGTCTCGCAGACAAAACGTAACATAAAAAATAAAAAGATCGCTTTATCAGCCCTGAAGTAATTTTTCAGCACCACACCTCCTCTCATTAAAAGCCAAAGATACACACTCACACGTTTAAAAAATGGATGCCATTGAGATGTTTGACTGATCGCCGGCAAAGCAACTCAATTTTACCGCAGCAGGTAACAGCGACGTCCAGACAGGGGCCCTGAACTCCTGCTTCAACCTTTTCCTGTCCTTGTATCCCTGTACCCTGGTGACCGTGTTCGAGCAAGCGGAAAGTTGATTTAAGGTTCACAACCACATTAGTTGAGGCCCATCACCAGCCCGATAAAAAATGGTGCAGCGGAAACCTCTGCCTGCGTCTTTTGCAACGAGACTGGGGGCAAACTGACACTACTATTATTTTATTATTCTGTGAGGCAGAGCTCTTCACTCTCTTCTGTTAAAGGGGTCATGATCACTAGGGCCTTTGATATGCAGCCCTTAGGCCTAAAATATGTTTCTCCATAATGCTACAGAAGCTATTAAACAGTACCACACTGTCAGCCAATCAATCAATGCCAGTGAGTCTGGACGAGGGGCCGAAGTCCCCTGATGGGCTCTGCACGCAGATCACACTTCATGCCTGGTCACATTCGCTGCTTTCATATTAGCAGCAAATTTGTCTTGCTGGTGTCCTGTGGCCCTTGACTGGACAACTTAACTAATGTGCAGCTGGAGATGAGAATGAACTCTAGCTAAGGGAGATCAAGAGGGACACCGAGGAGCATGATGTGTGTGTGTATGAGGGCACAGATTCTGATGAGAGCCAGCTAATAGTCTGGAAGATGAGGGACAAACACACATCTGGCAGCTACACTAATGTAGACACAAAACAGAGGCCACACATGACTAAATACGGCTGTCACTCCACTTCGGGGTGCTTAATCCCATATTATACACACTAAATATAGTTATTTATAGAAGTGAAACTGCATTCTACAATCAAATTGTGGCAGATTAAAAAATAAAATGTAATCAGTGTGGTATGTACAGAACCAAACTGAACTAGTACATGTCTTCACCACTTTTGGGTAAGTTACTCAAAAAGTAATCCATTAAAGATTGCTAATTACTTCCCTAAAGTTTTAATGAGATTGCTATTTACATTATCGAAAAAGTAAATCACATTACTAATTATTTTAGACCCCGTTTACACCTGGTATTTAGATGCATTTTTGGTGATCATATCATATGTGGTGAGTGCTAAATATAGGTCCGCTGCGCAAAAAGAAGAGTTTAAACTTTGTCGGTTACGAGCGATTTAAAAGGAAATAATCATCGGATTGGAAAATTTACATACACATACAGTACATTTGTGATGCATGAACATCTGCAGCTCAAGTTATACAGGTAGTAATCCACTAAAATAATGGACAACTCTGCTCAAAACGTTGTTTTTGAGCTAAAATACAAATTTCAGCTGCATCTGGAAGAAATAGCACAACATTTATTTTTTGTTTGTTTGTTTTTTTGCACTTTCTTTGTCTTTTCTGACTTTTTTCATTTATTATCAAGCAGTAATGTATGCCGTCATGAAACAGAGTCCCTCCCCACCAAATCCGATCAGGACAGGCAGGATACACATTTAAGTGACCAGGTGTAAACAGTGATGTGTCTCGTCTGACAACGTGTGATCAGACCACACAAGATGGATCTTCATACCAGGTGTAAACGGGGTCATACCTTACTTTCTGAAAATCCTTTTCAAAGAAAACAATTATTTTTAGTTTTTCCACTCAATTAAATTTAAAGTAATTTTAACCTTTACTTTAATTAAAAGTAAATTTAATTTCACCCTCTCCAAAAATTTAAACATTAAAGAGCCCATATTATGCTCATTTACAGGTTCATAATTTTATTTTGTGGGTCTACTAGTATAGGTTTACATGCTTTAATGTTCAAAAAACACATTATTCTTCTCATAATGTACATTGCTGCAGCACCTTTTTCATGCAGCATTCTTTCCACCCTCTGTCTGAAACCAGTGGCGGCTGCTGGTCTTTCAAAGAGGGGAAGCTCATTTTCGGCCTACATTATAAACTTATTTACCCTATTTTTTGCACTAAATCAATCTTAGGTGTTGATCTGCCCTGCTGTTTAATTCTAATTTTTTCCTCGTAAGGAAGACTTTCAAATGGCTTCGCCAAAATCAGGTCGAAAATATTAGCACCGTCTGCCATCGTGCGCAGTTTCGCCCGTATGACGCTAGCCTAGCCTACTGTATGAATGAATGAATGAACGAACGAACGAACGCTCTAAAACAAAATATATTAAACTTGGTAAAACTGAAACAAGGAATGTGGTGTATAATTGTGTGAAATGTATTATGCAAATTGACTAGCAATTTCGCCAAACAAATATAAAGAAATAGGTTGCAGCAGTTTGTCTTTCGACTACACTTGAGAAATCCATGATGGGACTGAGCGCGAAATAGCTTCAGTGACTTCTTATAGTACAGATTCGCTGTCAATCAAAAGGAGATGCAGTCTTTCGACAGATCCTCCAATCATCACGCTGAAGCCCGGAGTCTGGGCCAGCCCACTCTCATTCACCCCCAGAGACGCTGAGCGTCCATGGGCGGACATAATCGCAGCATTTATCCAATGACCGTCTATTTTCGAGCACTGAAAAAACTGTTCAGAGCAGCCACATTGAAGTCAATGGACGCTCGGCTTCAACAGGGAAATGCACTGACGCTACGGGAATGTATGAGAAGTAAATCGAGTCAGCCGACCTGCTATATGTAATGTAGCTGATTCTGAACGAACTCGTCTTCGAGATGAACGTGTTCTAACGCATTTTTAGTCAATAAATTGTTTACACAATAGTACATATTTGACCATTATTTTTTTGACATTATAGGGGAAGCTGAGCTTCCCTTGCAGTCTTAAAGAAATCCCCACTGTCTGAAACGCTCCGTTGTAGCTCCTGTCTCTTTAAAGCCCCACTTTCCGAAAACCCCAGTCTGCTCTGATTGGTCAGCTGGCCCAGTCTGTTGTGACTGTTCAACCACTTAGAGAGTGTGTCGGAAATGTAACGCCCCTTACCTAATAGAGTTTCAGTTCCCGAGTCTTCCTGAGCAGCGCATTCCTGAAGCGGGCATTATTCAAATATGTTACATAGTGACGTAGCTATGTCACAGAAGAAATGGCTGGACTGCAAACCAAGCATTTCAGGCAGTTCAGGAGCAGTGTTTTCTTTGGGAGAGAGATGCTCCCTTTGGCGTGAATTTTGAACTTTGTAACTTTGCAGACCTTTTGCATGCACAAACAGCTATATTACACACTAAAGGAAAGGCAAAATCCCCAAAAGCATAATAGGGCCTCTTTAATATAAAAATAAAATATCCACCTGCTGGAGTGATCCAGCCTGATTTTTTTTTTTATCCAAAACATTCAAATACGACTTACAAAACATATTGTTTTGATTGAAGTCTCCTATGTCTTTGTTGTGCCTAAGAGCTTGCTTGCATAATCGTAAACAATATTTTAAATTGTGTAGAAATGACTGGATGTGACTGAACATCAAACGTGATGCGGTAAAAGATTTGAATGCAAACATTAAAGTCAAAGAGTCTAATAAATAAGCCAATTTCAGACTGTGTCGCAGGCCAAGTAATCTTCCTTAGTTGCTTGCCCAAGTGCATAATCACCACACACACACGCACATACAAAGGTAGCATAAGTTATCATGCAACTGTTAACTACATAGCTAACTACTGAATATTGAAGATTACATCTTTTGAATGGAATACAGGGTTGCTGAAGCATGAAAGAATGTAGTGGAGTGTGAATGAATAAAAGGTCATCAATAACTTTTAACAGTGAAGCAGAAAATGTGGTGGACACACACACACACACACACACACACAAACACACACCTACACTCTAAGTGTTTTAACTGCTGTCTTACATTTAATGACCAATAAGATTCAAGAAATCCACTATAGAATGTTCAAGTTACTCAACCAGGTTTATTCATATTTTGGACTAATGCTAGAACTAGACTAACCAGTTCTAAGCAAGGACATTAGCTACACTTCACTGAAAACAATAAGCATATCTTATATGCATACAACATCCTGTGTACCATGCTTACTGCTATGATATTACATTTCACAACGGCTTTGAACAAGACTCATCCAATCCAAATTTAGAGTTGTAACTATCAGTTTTAGAAATTATATTACATGTCTTTCATATACGTCCTTGGATTGGGCATTAAATGCTTGCAATGTTCCCTGATTATCAACTGCTCTGTCATTCAATCACTTAGAAGAAATGCAATTGTCCTCTACAGGCATCTCAAAGACGGCCACTAGCCTATGGCTTCGCATTGCATCTCTCAGCCCAGGGCAACGTGAGTATTTGGAGTGGCTCAGCTTTCTGACTATGCGTTGATCAAACAATAACAAGACTGAACAAACACAGTTTGTATTTGCGTGTTACCCAAGCACCCCCTCCCCATCCTTTATATGCTCTTATCTTGTTATGAGCTTGTTTGTCTAAGCCAACGAGAGTACAGTCAGCTTTTGAAAGAAAGAATACAAAACTCAAAACAAAACCGATATGAATGCCAGTCTTTGTCATTCTGTTTCTGCTCCTTAAGTAAATATGACAGGAAAATAAAGCAACACACCTCCTGGAAAAAACCTTTTGACTCACTGACTGCTTGCGAAGTGATTAATCTTTGAATAGTGGGTTGAGTTTTGAAAACAATGGCACTTGTATGTTTAAGGGTTGACGGGGAGCCAACATAAGATAACAGAGATGTATAAAGAGGATGCAATGGAGTGGATATATAGGGGGGTATATTTTGCAGTGGTGATATGTGAGTGTTATAGTAGACATGGTCTTGTTTTAAAAGAGAAAAACACAATTGACAGTGTAGAGCAAAGAAAGTGTAAAGGACTATCCCAACTGAACAGAAATTTTAGCCAAAAATTTTGAATATTTTTATGTCATCATTAAACGGTGTTCACAATCCATTTCCATAATGTTCAAATTGAATAATTAATTTTATTCAACGGGAATTGACTGCAATGTAAAAAGTAGACACCGAATGACAAGTGGTCAGAAGAGGCCGATTACTAAGATAAAGATAGGTTTACATGCTTTAATGTTCAAAAAACACATTATTCTTCTCATAATGTACATTGCTGCAGCACCTCTTTTCACCCTCTGTCTGAAACGCTCCGTTGTAGCTCCTGTCTCCTTAAAGTCCCACTTTCTGAAAAGCCCAGTCTGCTCTGATTGGTCAGCTGGCCCATTCTGTTGTGATTGGTCAACACTTCGAGCATGTGTCAGAAATGTAACACCTTTTTGTAAGAAAATGACAAGTGGAGCGAAAAGTAGTAATTAATCGTATATTAAAAATTTTTTTAAAAAACTTTACCAACCAGCAAGATATATTTTGGCTTGTGTGTTCAGAACCGCCATTCCACATATGTTGAGTTAATATTTTTTCATTTACGACTTCAAAGAACAAGATGAACAAAAAGTATCAATAATACTAAACAAAAGCTAAACAAAACTCACCATACAATAACATATATTTTGTATATCCAAATATACTGTATATCAAGCTGTTGATATTTTTAGTCTCGGAGCTCCAAAAAAAAAAAAAGCAGGAATATTTTCACATTTTTGCTAAATGACACCGAATAGTAGTGGACAGGAAAATATTTTTTCTCTTTTGTGTACATTATTCGCGCTCAGTTTGAATACTTTTTGGTGCATAAAATCACTGATTTGCTGCATCACTCTTGGTATGAAGAGGAGTAATTAAAGGGCGAGAAGTTTACAGCTCATAACACTAAAGGCTGGTGTATGTATGAGTACTCACCCTGAGTGAGGGAGTGGAGAGGCAGAGTCTGGTTGGGCTGGATGGACAGCAGCCCTTGTCTTTGCAGACTAAGTAGATGCTGCTGCTGTAGCTGCTGAACCTGGAGGAGCTGCTGCTGGAATGCCAACTGCTGCACAGACACCTGCGAGAGAGACAGAGAGACGAAAGGTCTACACATCATCCTCACACTCACAAACAATTATGTCAGCACATACACAAACATACTTATTCGCTCTGATAAAAAAAAAAAAAAAAAAAAACAGGCACACACAAAAACAGCACTGACAGGTGCATTCCCACATTGCTTTCCCCTCCAAAATATCAAGGAGTTGGGTAGGCTCGTGACAAATAATGAAACGTTGTAAATCATTCCTAATAAGAACAACAGAATTTTCATTATGGCCATTAATAACTCCACAAACAAGGCCTGAGAGAAACTCCTTAATATTCAGCAGCATTAAAATTCAGAGCCAAGGCATCCAATCACTGGTCTCCTTTGGATAAATCAGAGTTGTGATGTAATGGAACAACCATCCAATAAAAGAACAGCTGAGAATGGCTGCACTGATACGATCACAGTCAATACATAATGTCAGTATATTGCAATTCTGTTACATACATACACACACACACACACACACACACACACACACACACACACACACACACACACCGATCAGCAACAACATTAAAACCACCTGCCTAATATTGTGTAGGTCCCACTCCTGCCACCAAAACAGAGCCAACCAGCATCTCAGAATAGCATTCTTCTCACCACAATTGTACAGAGTGGTTATCTGAGTTACCGTAGACTTTGTAAGTTTGAACCAGTCTGGCCATTCTCTGTTGACCTCTCTCATCAACAAGGCATTTCAGTACTGCCACTCACTGGATGTTTTTTGTTTTTGGCACCATTCTAAATAAATTCTAGAGACTGTTGTGCATGTCAGCAGTTACAGAAATACTCAAACCAGCCTATCTGGCAATAGCGTATAGAAAAAGGAGGGTGGAAGATTGTTGAAGGGTGTTTGGCATAAGAACTGGGGGAGTTTTGGGAGGAAGAATGGGAAAAGATAGATTGTAAAAGGGAAAGGGAAATATGGAAGAGAGAGAGAGGGTGTTGAAAGACAGAAGGAGAGGGAGGGATGGCAAACAAATTGCTGCATAGTCAGAACGATAAATGTGAGGAAATGATCTAATTTCCCTGATTGTCCCTCAGTCAAAACAAATGTGCGATGTTGCGGAGATACAGTGGGCTACTGAACCCTCCCATTGACCCATCTCAACACTAACACTGTTGTTTATGACCCCCTCATTGCATTATGACAGCTCTGTGACAACAGTTATACGTCCATCATAATCACTGGAAGATTATGTTGAAGGTTTCTGATGGGTTTGCGGTGGAGGTCTGCATTGCAAGGGTTGTGTATGCAATGCGTGCGTGTTTGTGCAATAAAGCACAAGCGTGGCTTTGCCAAGCTGTGAACCGCACCCTCTTCCCAAACACAGGATGCTTCACTTTGCGTTTACTTCTCCAAACAGAGGGCACACAAGAAAGGTCCCGCGGCACAGCCATGGGCAGGTCAACCTTTAGACCCACAACAGAGCTGAAACAGTCTTCTCTTTTATGGTCCACCCATCCTCACTGCCTGTCAAAGGTCTGTTCCTCTATCTGAAAGCCACCCTTTCTCTCTATCACCCTGTACTCCCTTACAACCCATATTCCCCTCTACATCCTGATCACAAAGCTTTGTTTGTACAAATACTTTGTTTATAACATCAATAATCTAAACTGTGGTGCAGGGGTAGCACACATGTTAACGATATACTAGAGCTGGGCTGCCATCATAGAGACATAGGTTTGAATCTGGCCTGCATAACATCCTAATTCTATTACTTTTGTCTCTCCCATCACTCTTCTGACAATTAAAGGGGAAAAGCCCATAAGTAATGATTAAATAAATGCAACTGATAAATACCTGACTGGATGATACTAGAGCTGGGCGATAGGATGATGTAATCGGACATCGACGGTATCTTATAAAGATCCCGATGCCGACTTTGACACTCACTGTGAGACGATGATTGACGCTATATCGGTAAAATGGCAAAACCATGGGTTTGGGAAGTCACCAATTATATTACACAGTAAGCCAGGGTGTGAAACCAGCACCTGCCAAATGCAACAAGGCTGAATCCAGTTCGCAAGCTCCCCGTCCAAATGAAGGTATTTCGTACACGGGTAATTTTGCTCATCTAGCCGCAACATCGGATGACCTGCAAGACGTCTCGGAGTGACACATGACAAGACACGTGGTTGAAGAAACACACTTTTGAATATTTTTAAGAACAGACAAAAGAAAAACCGTCAGTGCTCGTGTCTGATTCACTGTTTGATCAGAGGCGTGCAGCGCAAGCCTGTCTTGTTGAACACGTGCATATTAAGTTTTTTTTCTCTTTCATTCATCTGAAAACTGTTTGCAAGAATAATGTAATCTATTAAAATGCTGCAAATTATCTCCAATTATCTTAGGAGATGCTGTGAGTTTAGTTTGCTTTAATTTCCACGGAGCAGTTCACAGTTAACATGCATTGTGAAAGCAACTCTGCAGGTTCAGTAATATATATCTTTGTATTAAAGAAACAAAGATGAAAGTGATTAAATCATAAAATAATAACTAATTATTATTTTAATAAGATTTTTTTATTACTTTATTTTATTAGCTTTTTTAATTTAGTTTAATCTGCATTTTGAATTTAGAAAAATTTTCGGGTTTCAATAAATTATTGTAATTTTTGAAGCAAAATAAATAAAGCAAATTTATTCACTAACCCTCGGCAGGGGAATGACGATGTAAATGGATATCGCAATATCTTTTAAGTGATTATCGATAAAGTATTTTTTACATATCACCCAGCCCTAGAGGAGACTGAAATGTTACTGTTGATTTTTAGTTTTTCATTGTGAGATCATGATAGTGAAAAGTGGTATTTTATTATGATATTAGTATGATAGTAATGGTAATTTTTTTTCCAGCAACACAGCTTTGGATACATCAGCAAAAAAGGTTGTTCCTGAAAGTTGAAAAAATTTTTTTTAATAAAATTAGGCAGCAAGCGGAGCAAAAAGTAGTGATAATTCATACAATAATAATAATAATATCATTACAAAAAGACGACAACAGAAGGGATATTTTCTCTATTTCACGAAGGTTTGTTTTGCTATTAGTGTTAATTGTTTTGCTCAAAAAAATCCCTTCACTCCACTTTACAGCACTGCTTTTGGTATGAATAGTACAATAACGGGGAGAGAAGTGTAAATCACATTTATTAAGGAAGTAAATAGGTTTAAGTTTAATTTAATGTTGGCTGTACATGTAAAAAATAAATAAATAAATAAAACTCTACACTCTGAATATCATATTCATCCATATGCTCTGTCACCCTGATGAAGGCTGCTCGGGCTCTTCCTCCACTCACAAGCGTTAACCTAACACCGGCCGGCCTGGTGCAGCCAACAGGAGGTTAACTCGGAGTGGCACGCGAGAACAGAGCAGATGACAACATGATACAGACTGATGCTGGCAGGCCCCTTTAATGCCTCGCCTCCAATCTGAAGTAAAAAATCTTTGAAAACCTATGAAATTTTGTTGTCTTTTAAATAAAAGAGGCACAAAGCAGCAGCGGGAGTTTATTGTCTGACCCCCTTGGGGGGAGTTGCTGCAACAATTCGTATTCCATCTTTTGATGGCTGCGCGAGTAAGCCGAAGGAGGGGGAGAGGGAGCTAGCGTGAAAAAAACACAAGCAGACGGAGGAGAGCCTCTTGAGGGCTGCATCAAATTCCTGTGATCATACATAATACTCTTTAAAATGTTGTTTTTCTTCCCTCGTTCGTCACGTTCCATTCAGCTGATCAATTGTTTTTTCTTTTGACGGTGTCACCCTCCCTCTTTCACCCCCTCTGTTCTCAAGTCCCCTTCCCCTCATCTGTCCTTCTGACATGAGAGAGAGGGAGTGAGAGCGAAAGAGTGACAGCTTCTGTCAGAGGCAAGAGGAACAGTCCCGTTGCGTTGATTTATGGAGGCAACGCACCACAACTAGTCCAAACCGAAGCCCCCAGTTCATTAATTAGCGAGTTGTGGGTCTTTGAAGTGTGTATGCGTTAGTGTGTAAGCTTTATAATATTTGACTTAATTTCTACACTCTCGCTCTCTCCCGTAGCAGAATGAAGCGCTCGGAGGGGAAGTCAAAAAGTTAAACTCTATCTTTGAACTGCTTTTGACTGAGCAATAATCGCCTCTTTTGTCCCGTGTATCGCCGTATCCTGACGTCATTAGAGCAGCCAGAAATAGCAGGTCAGATGGCCTTAAAATGAAAGAAGAGAGACAGAGAAACAGCCAGCACACTTCAAATATTATACAAATATGTGTTGCCGTATTTCTGAAAGACATACAGACAGGAAGACATTCACTGACCATCGGCAGGGGAATGACGATGTAAATGGATATCACAATATTTTTTAAGTGATTATCGAGAAAGTATTTTTTACATAAAACCCAGCCCTAGATGAGACTGAAATGTTACTGTTGATTATTTGCAGACAGGCAGACAGACAGAGAGACAGACAGACAGTCACAGATAGATAGATAGATAGATAGATAGATAGATAGATAGATAGATAGATAGATAGATAGATAGACAGATAGATAGATAGATAGATATGCTACAACAAAAACTCAAATTAAAATGAAAGACATAGCTTTTGTCGCTTGTCGATTTATCATGTTAAGACAGTGTGTTAAGAGTGTAGAAATACAAAAGCAGGAAACAACTCTTCCCATTGTCAAAACTCGAAATAAGATGACACAGAGGGGTTGGAATGATTTTGCTTTTGTATTAGTGCTGGTGGGAAACAGCTGCTGGATGCACTGGGGGCAGGTAATGAATACCAGGCCGCAAGTGTGTGTGTGTGTGTGTGTGTGTGTGTAAAGTGATGCAGTCAGCATACCTCTTTACTCTGCTGCTTGCTGCCATGCTGCTGTTGGATGAGCTGAATGTGGAGTTGTTCTTGCTGTTTCTTATAGAACTCCTGCAGTTGCTGCTGCAAAGTATAGAGTCATACATATAACCTGTATTTTATACAGTGGCTGCATTTTATTCTGTTATGATTGGCTAAAATATTTATATATATATATAAAATAACACAAAAAACATGTTAAATTACGTCAACCATAATTTACTCATGGTTGACGTAAACAACATGACAATTTCTGTACGATTTTTTCTTGCAACTGCTTTAGTGATGTACTTTTCTGTAATTCTTGTGCTTTATTTATTCTCATTTGTGAGTCATTTAGGCATACAATAAAGTAATGAGGCCTTAAAGGAATATTCCGGGTTTAATACAAGTTAAGCTCAATCGACAGCATTTGTGGTATGATGTTGATTACCACAAATATTAAATTTAACTTGCCCTTCCTTTTCTTTATATATAAAAAAACGTGGTTACGGTGAGGCACTTAATATGGAAGGGAATAGAGGGCAATTTTTAAACATGACTTTTTCAAAAGTATAGCAACAAGACTTAAACGATATGCATGTAAACATGATTTAAGTGTGATAAAATCAATTACTAAACTTTTCTGTGTTAAGTTATGGCCAATTTTACAACTTTGTTGCCATGACGATGTAATGTCAACAAACCCTAAAACTCTAAAATGACTGTAAAAATGATGATTTACACAACTTTACAGCTAAAATACATACGTTTTAACAAATTAATGTCAGTGTTTTTATACAATAATATGCTTAAAATATCTTTATAGCCTTTAAACCCTACACAAACCGGCCACATTCACTTCCATTGTAGGTGCCTCACTGTAACCTCAGTTTTTTTTTTGTTTTTTTTTTATATATATATATATATATATATATATATATATATATATATATATATATATATATATATTTTTTTTTTTTTTTTAAGGAGTAAGTAAAACATTTATTTTATTTTTTTTAGTAATCAACATTATACCACAAATGCTGTTGATTGAGCTTAACTTGAATTGAACCATAATATTCCTTTAATGAATGAATCAACATCAATGTTGATGGAAATTTGCATTATGAATACTTCAGTATACCTACATAGTAAATCTAAGTCTTATTTCAAAATAAATAATACATGTAACTTCTCACACAGTCACAGTTCAACTTTCACAACTTCCTGAGAATCAAGAAGTCTGTTCGGTTATAGATTTCGATTTATTACAAATCACAATTGTTTGCCATACATATTGAGCAACAGTTGAATGGGAGGTTTGTACTCTATGTACTGGTGTACCTGATGTAATCTTAGGGCATGATTTTGCTAATTATATAATTCTAACAATAAAATCTGAGATTGCATCTTAATCAAATTCTATATTATTTATATCAAGTTGTGACAAGGCTAACAAAATACTCGACTTGTCGTTTGAATTGTTTATTGTGACTATAACTACTAATAAATGTATTTTTATTGAACATTATATCAAAGAGTCTTAAATCATACTGCATTTTTGTTTCAGCTATTTTATAAAAGCTGTGCACCACTCCCGAAAACACCTTTTATCAGTAGTAAATCACTGCATAACACAACCCCTTTTGGCTTATTGCTTTATTACAAAATCCGATAATTCCAACAATAAATTCTGATTTAATGAGCCACGTTTGAAGCTGTAAACAGGTTTATAAACCGAAACACATTGCATTGCATTTGTAAACAGCCCACAATTAGGCTAATTAACTAATTTAAATAAGTTTATTATTGATCATTAATTATTAATGACAATTATTAATAAATGTAACTATTTATTTCACTTCGATTCACATCATACCTAAGAACACTCCACATCAAATCACTGTAACACTGGCCAGACTGTTTGAGTTACAGTTGAAGTCTTGTTTATACTGTATGAAAAAGAGAATAAGACAGGTTACCTGCTGTAACATCAGTGCTTGTTGTTGCTGCAGTAACAGTTGGAGCTGCTGGGGGCTCAGAACTTGGTGTTGGAGGATTTGCTGCATTTGCTGAGGAGTTATGACCTGTGGTGTCATCATAGCAATAGAAACTGGCACCTGCATACACATAGGATGAGAAGGAATTTGAATGATAATGCTATACCATGCATACTAGACAAGCGAGTAAACATGCTAGCAAGTTAACATGTAAACATGTCCGTTCACACAGGTTCATGAGTTCAAAAACAGGTAGATATAGTGCAGTAAAATAAATAGAACGCAAGGGTTTCGAGACCTATTTTTAAAAGTTACACTTTTATACTTGATATGGTGTTTTAAAAACACAGCACTCATAACGTGAGATGCTAAAAAACAGTGAGATGTGTTACAATGGCCAAATATGTCCGTCCTGCACATGATATATAGACCGGCAATTAAAAAAAAACAAAAATAGAAAAAAAGCAAGAATGCATCCTGTGTGAACAGCCCCTTAGAACACACTTCCCATCACAGGCCTGTCACTAGATTCTGACAATTACCTGAGGAAGTTTCAGAACCACTGATACAAGAAGCCAAACTGCGCTGATTGAAAGGAGACTGACAGATAGAAAGAGAAAGCACACAAACACACACACTCGAACAACCACAACTGTCAATGCTCCATTTCCATCATCAAATGGCCCACTCCACTGACAAGGCCACTGCCCATTATTCTAGAGTGATGTCTATGCTTTGCTTGTGACTGTTGGAATATGTTTCGTATTATCTTTTTTTTTCATGATTGTTTTCCCCTCCTCATCAGCATGTACACACACTTGTCCACTGTACTTATGAAAAATAGGCCACTCTCACAGTGTACTGTTTCGTTGTGTACATTAACCTAATTAATTGAATATCTATTAACAGGAATTGATATTGTAGTGGGCAGGATGCTCATGCACTGACAGGGGTCTTTAATTGGAGAAGATGTTCTGTATGTGAGTGTATGTGTGCAGTCTTTCTCTATGATATGCTTTGTCATTAAAATCTCTCCTTTGTGACATTGGGTGACAAACCACATCTGTGCTGAACTTGATAGCGCTGCGCATTTGCAACTGTTAACATATTCCCAGCGTGTTTTAGCAAGCGTGTAGCGAGATGTCTCACATCTGCTCCTGATTGGCCAGACGTTAGGACGGCTCTCTCTCTTCACCAAGGTTACCCCAATTCTGTCTCTGAGTCAGAACTGCTGGCACTCGTTTAAATTTGTCACTTCTTGATGCGTGTAATTGAGGCTGGAGGTTGGAGGCTGTCCCTCAGTAAGGGGCGGGATTACCCTCCACACTGGCTCCGCCTTATTCAGCCCACTCTTATTTAAAAAAACAAAAAACATCCTTAATGAAGTCCATGCTAATGCCGCAAAGGACAAACAATGAGTTTGTACATATAAATGTACTATAAATTCAACAAAAAACAAGGCCTTTATGTGTATGTGGAACCTCAACTACAAATGAACACTTAAGCGCGCTCATTAACACACACCCCAACACACAGGCGTTAAGTCATAATATGTGGTCCATTTTTCACATGGCTTAGCAAGCCATTTGCATACTCTGCAACCCTTGATTTCTTCATTTCACAGTCATTATGCACTCATGTCCTTATTTCTCAGCGCCACTAATTTTGATGAACTATTCTGAAGGTCAGAGAGACAGACGGGTGGGTGGAAGACAATACGCACTAAAACACTCAAACCACACAGAATGCATGTTTGGACAATTTGGACCTCATCTGGACGTATTTACAATTCATATTTTTTGTTAAAAAAAATAACTTTTTAAAGAGCATTCATATTTATGAATTCATGTTTTTAATTTCTATTTTTTAGTACAGTTAGAAAGATGATTACATTTCAAAAAAATTTTTTACTTAAATGGATGCTGTTAACAAACATTTACACTTGTCCATTAAAACATTTCAATAAAATGGATTCGCTGTTTTAAACTTATATGTAAAAATAAAAAAAACATTTATTTTCTTAAATAGTTTGTACGTCTGTAAGAGAATCTGATCAAGCACATTTTTAATATCATCTGGACGTATTTATAAATTAGTATGTTTTAAAGTTTGAAAAAAGCATTCATATTTATGAATTCATATTTTTTGTTAAAAAAAAAAAACTTTTGTAGAGTCCCCCAAAAAAAAGTGGTTAAGCAAATTTTAAACATTTTCTCACTCAGTTGTTTACTTACATGTACACTGTTAACACAATGTTTACACTTATCCATTTAAACTTTGCAATAAAATGTATTTGCTCATTTAAACATTATTCACATTTACAAATACATAGTTTTTTAAAATGTTCATAAAAGTTTGAAAGAGAAACCTATCAAGCAAATTGTAAACATCATCTGGACAAATATATACATTTGTAGTTTTTGTTACAATTTTTAGTACAGTTTGAAAATGTATTTTTTGCAATAAAACAGATTAGCTGATTTGAATATCATTCATACTGACAAATTTCCATATAAGGGAAATAATCAAGTCAATTTCAAACACATTTTCTTAATTCCAATTACCAAACAAGAATGTTTGTGGTTTTGTTGGATGTTAAAATTTTGTTTGGTAATTGGAATTAAGAAAATGTGTTTGAAATTTGCTTTATTGATTTCCCTTAAAACATTTGTGAAAATTGTGCAAAACAAATATGGAAATTTGTAAAGAAGAATGGCATTTAAATCAGCCACTTGTAGTTCTGAATTTGTGTTTTCAATTAAATTACTAGAAAAACATTTGAAAAAGAAATCTTCGTTTTAAACACATTTCGAACAAATTACTTCCAAGTACCAAATAAGGATGTGGAGGTGAGAGTATGGCGGCTGCCGATGTTTTTCTTGTATATGGAAGCACCTCGAATTTGTGTGCATTTGAAGCAGTACCGTTGCGCTATACTGTAAAGCGAACAAGTTTTGAATTTAATAAAAGACATTCCTGTGTGAGAATCGCTGTCTTCTGCGGAAGATGACGATTCTCACAAAGGAAAGTCTTATTTTAAACTCAAAAACTTGTTCGCTTTACAGTGCAACGGTTCAGCTTCACACACACACAAACTCAAGGTGCTGCCAACACACATGCATCTTCTTATCTGGACCACACCCTCACCTCTACATAAACTTAAATTATAAATGTAAACAGATAAAAAATGTAAAAACCTCTCAACAATCAGGCCATGACAAACCAACGCCTATCCCAATTAATCCCTTTATATCCCCACCTTACAGACACACAGAAACCAGCTTCACACCCTCCTCTCTCCCGCAAACATGTGTGTGTGTGTGTGTGTGTGTGTGTGTGTGTGTGTGTGTGTGTGTGTGTGTGTGTAAATGTGTGTGTATCCACTTCTACAAAACCTCAGCTCTAGCGGAAAGGCTATTACAGCTCACATTTTACTGCCCATTACCACTGAGGTCATTAGTGGAGAGAGGGATGGACCTCCTCTTAACCGATTGATCATTGAAACTACTAGCATTTAATCCACTGGTGAATGAGCAGAGATTTCTTTAAGACAGGCCGCCACAGATGAGAAGCACTTCAGTTGAAAAATATCATTCTGGCCACTATATCAGCAGCACTTAAGAGTGAGAGATACCGCTGCTTAAAGCTGGTCCTCTTCTTCTCTGACCATAATTGTAGAAGTGTGCAAAATTGAAATTATTATTATGAATCGCAGTAAACAGACGTTTCAGTTGATAAGAGGTGAGGAGAGAACGCAATACATATTTCAAGTCTTCTTTTGTTTCAAATGCTTCATGACAAGGCAGATAACTGGCTACACAAGGAATTTTATAAATGAATATTTCAGTTATCAATTGGACAGTTTTAAATGGAGCAAGACTTGTTTGCTCAGAAACTGAAATAATTGTTGGGAGAAGAGAAAAGTGAGCAAACACGAGAAAGCTGACGTTGTAAATTTCACTATGGTGTGGTGTTGGCCAGGTGTGGGTGTAGAAACACACACACGCACAGAAACTTTAACACTCTTACAGATGCTATGTGACTGCAGGCAATGTGCTAGCGCAGGCCTGCTGTCCACCAAGCCCTACCAAAACATGCACACATAATACAAACACATCATATACTGTATGCTTTCACATGCCAACACATGCAAACATCTGCAGCGTCTAAAATGCATTTAAAAATAATCCGGACAGCTTTATTGGCTTCACAAAATCTTCAAAAACTAGTTCAAAAACACTGTTAAGTAAACTGATATTGAGTCTTGAAACTGATTTGCAGATTTGGACATCAACTGGACTTTTTTTTTGTTTCATAACCTTGTTTTACTCCCCTGTTCTCCCTAATTTGGAATGCCCAATTCTCAATATGCTCCAAGTCATATTGAGAATATGGGGGTGCATCCGCGTCTGAGACAGCCAATCCGTGCATCTTATCACGTGGCTTGTTGAGCGAGTTACCGCGGAGACCTTGCCTGTGTGGAGGCTTCACACTATTCTCTGTGGCATCCACATACAACTCACCACACGACCCACTGAGAGCGAGAACCACATTATAGCGACCGGGCCAATTTGGTTGCTTAGGAGACCTAGCTGGAGTCACTCTGCACGCCCTGGATTCAAACTCATGACGGAAGGGGTGGTAGTCAGCGTCTTTACTCGCTGAGCTACTCGGGCCCCCATTTTTCGTAACATTTTAGTACAAGTTTGAAAGGTCAGTATTTACGAATTTATATTTTCCGAAAAATTTTAAAAGACAAACCGATA
The DNA here is from genome assembly GCF_025860055.1 of Xyrauchen texanus. Taxonomy (NCBI): domain Eukaryota; kingdom Metazoa; phylum Chordata; class Actinopteri; order Cypriniformes; family Catostomidae; genus Xyrauchen; species Xyrauchen texanus. The sequence goes on from NC_068288.1 coordinate 36,607,924, forward strand.
TTCAGATTCAAGCACACTTCAAATACTTCAGCTGAATTCCAATTACCAAATAAAGACTTAAATGTAAACATTTTATATACTAAAAAATATATTTTGCACACAACAAAATATATATCTACAATGTATATAACTAATAAATAATTATGGACACTTTTCATCAAAATAATTAAACATTAAAGTGCAAACATTTATAAGCATAAAATTCAAATCATGAAATATCAAGTTACATTTATGGGATTTTTTTGCAGTTTGAAGGGGCTAAATCTCTCATAGAAAGACACATCAACCGTCAATGCCTGCTGGGAGATCGAGTGAACTGGACGCAGCTGCAGACACAGCTCATTTGAGCCTGGCCCTTGAATCCACTGTCCACTCCGTCTTCAACACACAACTAACAGCAGGAAATAACGGCTGAATATACAGCTCTAATGAGGAAACATCTGACACACATCTGCCGAACCTCAAAAACACTGATACTGACTTACTGCAGAACACCGTCTTCCTGAGAGTGCAAAAAGTCATGCATGGTGAAAAGAGAGAGAGAGAGAGAGAGAGAGAGAGAGAGAGAGAGAGAGAGAGAGAGAGAGAGGTGGGCAATTAAGATGAAGTGTGAAGACTTATGGGGTGGGGGGGCAACTTCAATCAGAGCGTCTCGTACATTGAACTGGCCGCACGGAAACAGGTTGCAAAGGAAGAAAAAGAAAGAAAGGGTGCAGGAAAAAAAAAAAATCTAATTTTAATGCCTGCTCCCCAGTGTCATCTTGTTTTGTCAGGACATCAAATAGAATTGAGAAGTACAAAATAACAAGCCCTTTAGAAATCAGAAGAGGTTTGGTGTGTTTGAAGCCTCTCGGTTTACCTTGTCCAGAGATATAGGGAATAGTAATGTCCGTACGCTCATTCTGATTTTACAATGCAGGTGTGGTGTAATTAGTCTTGGAGACCATTTGAATACCCAATTTGGTTTAACCTGTTTTAGTTTGTTTTGTTCAAATTGCATTTACTAGAATGCAAAACCAAATCAATCTACAAATAAAACTCTAGTTAGAAATTCTGCATGGTAAGCAACGAGTAAACCAAAAAGCTATCTCTAAAGGATTAACATAGACAATACTGTTATAATAAATGTTATAATATTCATAATTATTATTAATCCATTACAAATGGGCAAAAGTGAAAGAGTAGATACATCAGTCAATACTGTCCAAGGTAGTAACCACCATAGACATTGAAGGGGTGCATCTCTCCCAATATTCAGATTAGAGCGAGACCGATATGGACTTTTCAAAGGTTGATTCTTAAATATTAAATCTTTTTCCCCTAATTCCTGAATATGTGGATTAATATAAAAAGCTGAATAATTCCACTCCCTCTTCTTCACTCTGGCTCTCTTATGGCCGTTTACAGTTCACATAAACAGCATAATCATAGTCACATTTTCTGCCCATTTACCAAGCAGATTCGGAGGGGGATCGGCCCCTTCAAGGCAACTGTAAAAACAAAAATCCAGATTTCAATTTAATTAACTTCTAAACCACAAACAAACAAGTTCTCAGCAGAGCTGGCCCAGTTTGCCGTAAAACAAACAAGCAGGGGTGAAGGAGAGCATGAGGTTCATTTTAGAAGAAAAAAAGAAGAGCAAAGCTCGGTATAGCATTGCCGTTCCCACACCAACTCAACCCCACTGCAGGTGCCCCAATGCTGGGCCCTGATGGTCCAGCCCTGGGACCCTCTGAGCTGATGCTTGGGGAATTCACACTTGATCTCACACACAAACTCTGGTTGGGTGTATTATGGATGTGCTTTGACATATGCCATGCCTTGATATGTTGCAAAATGTTACAGAACGTTCCTTTAATGCGTAAAAACTATCTGGATAGCCAAGTACAACTTATTATCATCAGCCATGATACTTTTACTGACACGCCGTTGACTTGACATGACTTGAAGGCAGCTATCATTTCTCACCTCAAAGCCACCCCATGTGACCCTTGCCATGACTTCCCAGATTTCCTCCTCACATACTCCATACACACACAATAATACACAAAGACACATTCACAAAATAACACACTGAAGGTCTAAACCCCGTCTGACACGTGCCACCAAAAACATGTCGACGAATTGCCTTTGACCACTTTGCACCTTTCCCTGACACCCCTTTCCTCCCTCCGTCTCTCTTTCCCCCTCTCCCTCTCTACTCATCCCGCTGATATGATTTATGGTTTACCAGCTCAGCGAGGTTACGCAACGTCGCGCATGCCTTCAGACGCGTTATTGGAGTCGGTGGAGATTTAATTAAGATCACAGTTGCACAAATCCCCCTCAAATTGAGAATTTACTCGAGACAGTGGTCGTCACATCCTCGCATGGGAGAGGTCCCTATTCTGCACAACGCCCAATGACGACAACACTAATCCTTGTTTCCATGGTGGCAGATGAAGGCTTCACTAAATCGCAATGTGTTTTGATCACCCGAGTTGCGATGTTTGTCTTTGGGTGGCACGACTCCATCAGGGTCAATTCATATTTAGAATGGGAGATATTGTCAGCATCTGGCAAGAGCTAATAAGCAAATGGAAGACAAAGTGAAATTGTAGTTCAAAGTGATGTGTTTAACACTTGCAACAAAGTCAAAAACTCATTTAAAAACGACTAAGAAATTTTTGACGCAATTCCTACCTCCAAATTTATACTGTTCTGCAGTAAAATTAGTTTTGAAAGTTCACGTAGAGAGTTGACAACAGATGTGTGAGCCAAGAAAGCAGCAACCCTTATTAATTTATTTTTTTTGCTTCATATCCTAAAATTGTCTTTCGAAGCAATTCGTCACAACACCGCCCTTTCCTTAGAGGGTGCTCACCTGGTGTGCTTGCTGGAAAACTGACTAAGTAAGAAAAGGAGAAATGCATCTTCAGAAAGGGGGAAAAAGTCTGCTTGTATTCTTTTTTTCCTCTGCAGAAGAACAGATACCGAAGCAACAGAAAAGAACAGCTGGCAATGTTGTGTGTCATTACCAAAGTATTCTTGATTCTCACCACATAATGTCGAGCGAGAGGTCTGTGAAAGAGGTCAGTCACTGAAACGACTGACCAGATAACCCATCCTCCTGCCCCTTTCTACTTTCTTTTCTGCTTCACTCTCTTTCTCAGTTTAAATGGGAAACACTTTTCTACAGGAAATGTTCTACTCAACATATAGTACTAATAGGTTTACATACCCCATATAAATCTGTTTATAATATTTATTTTATATTTATCATATTTTAATGTTTTTTTTTTTTTTTTAAAGAGGGATTAAAAAAATTGCATTTGTTTATTATTATTATTATTATTATTATTATTTAGTACTGCCCTGGTTAAGCTTTTTGACAGATATTTACATACATTCCACAAGAAAAAATAACTGAATCTACATGCGTTCTCTTGCCCAAAAGTTTACACACCCTTGGTTCTTATTATAGTACGTTGCCTTCTGGAGAATCAATAACTGTTTGTAGACTTTAGTGATATTTGTGCAAGAATCCCCGGGTTGTCCTGGGCAGTGAAGCTGTTCTTAACAAAACACCATCAAATCTTTTAAGTTATTTGATTTCCTTGCAGGTTCTGCACTTTTAAGTTTTCCCTCAATGATGGCTCGATGATGTTGAGATCCAGCTTTGCCAGTCAGGACAATAGAGGGACTCATTCATTAACTATCACAACTGTCATTAATACCCAAATGTAATAAAATAATACTATTTCAAGGGTATTTACACTTTTAAACAGGAGAACATGTGTAAATTAACTTACTATTTTGTCTTGAATATATATTGTGCAGCTTCTAAAGGGCGATACTAAATAAAAAACAAAAACAAACAAATAAACAAAAAATATTTAACCTAAAAATCCTAAACATCTTACAGATTCCAAAAGGAGTGCATACACGTTTAAGCACAACTCTACCCTCTTGCATAAACTTTCACTTTCTTTCTGTAACAAATCTCACACATGCAAATATTCACACTCTCAGACATTCTCTCTCCCTCGCTGCTAATACGTGCTCGCCTAAGTCGAGCGGTAGAAATGACAGTTGTTGGCAAGCTCATGGCCTGTCAGGGCACAACATAAATGCGGTTCGGCCCCAGCCAGAGTGGGCCCTAATCCACTACTAATGAACAATAAATCAACTCTGATTACAAACTGTCAGGCCAATCAGCTCTCACCCCTCTCTCTCTCTCTCTCTCTCGCTCTAAAGCAAGGGGCCCGGTGGTCACAGCTGTGCGGCATTACCCTCCGCAAGGCTCCATGTTTAGCCTTTACTTTCCACGCGTCCAGTCGTTCCCTCTCCTTGTCCCCTCGTGCCATCCTTTAACTGAAACCCCCCACGATGTCTGGGCCTCTCCATGTGCAAAGTTACCACAATCATACCAGTCTAAATAATGCTAAAGACAAATACGCACCCTAAGTGTTGCATATCACCGTTGGGTTTTTTAAATCAATAATATCTCATTATTATCGACCAGGTTGATTAATCATACAGATAAAATAATTGGTATTTAGCTCATGCAAGTGACAGCTTTCTCAATGTATTTTGAGTATTTCAGTTCAGTTATTTCAGTATTTCAAAGTATTTTGAGATCATTAACATTAAAAAATAAATAAATAAAATAGTTGTTAAACGGTTTAGTGTGTAGGCCAGTGTGTCCAACAGAGCAGCAAACTTTTCTTTAGTTTCAAAAATCCAATTCTTGTCACATGCATTGTCCCACTCATGTGCGCACACACAAACACAAGTACGAGGGCCCATGACACAAGTGTCAAATCGGAGTGTGTTCTTGCCTCTTTCTAAATGTGGGTAACAGTGAAGTGGAGCAGTCCACCCCTTCCCGCCCCAAACTCACTCACTTAACACCCCATCCCCCCCACACTGATTGACACAACCAGTCACTTCACTAAGTGTGAATGCAACACAAAATTAAACAATAAAGTTTAAACCAAAACTTGTTTACTAATCTAAATGACTGTTTACAAACAGCTTTTCTTTACAAAAACAACATAAAAGTTCAAAGCGGTGTTAAAATCAACACAACACATTCTAAACAATTATTAAAACCTGCTATAAACATTTGCTCCAAGAAACATCAAAGATAACAACTGTCAACAACATCACAAAACAACATTTAACAGAGAAAATCATAAAAAAAGACTGCACATGCATTGTTTCATAATACAGAACCTCCGAAACTCAATTTGTAATCTCATCACAGTCACAGTGTTTACACATCTCCTAACCAACCAGACTGACAGAATGAACATAAACAGCATGCAATTTCTCTATTCCTCTGGACATATTACACTGTAAAACTTTTCAACTGTAACAGAAAAAGCTCTTAAACAAAATAAACAAACAACAAACAAACAAACAAACAAACAAACAAACAACAGAATCAATCATATTGACAAACCTGACAAACTCCATTAGGCTGGCAGGGTAAACAAGAGTGAAGCCGGGCCGTTTGGAGGATCGCGGAAGATGAGAAGACAGGAGTCGCGGAGCGGAGAGGGAGTACGAGGGAGGGAGAAAGAGAGAGAGAGAGAGGCGTTTACAGAGAGCTTGTGCGAGTGCTGCCGCGTCTTGAGCCTTTTTCCTGGGGATATGGACAGATTGCACGCGCAAGGTTGCTCCCTAGCTGACAAGATACAAAACTATCCAATCAACCACACCCTTTCTCCACCAATCACAAGCAGCCCTCTAAACATAATCAATTCAAACGGGGACACAAGCAGAGGCAGGGTCTGCCGCGGGCCGTGCATGTTTGTGTGTGTGTGTGTGTGTATGTATGTGTAGGGGGCAGGTAAAGCAATGCCTTTGAGCAAACCTATTAAAAAAAAAAGGAGGGGAGAGAGAGAGAGAGAGAGAGAGAGAGAGAGAGAGAGAGAACAAAAATAACCTAAACAAAACAAAAAGAAAAAAGCACCACGGTTGATGGCTGTTAACCCTTTGACCCAAGTCAGGGTTTTGTCCGTGCTTGTGAAGCAATGGAAGCCTGAAGAAAAGAAACCCCAGAAAAATTAAACAACAGATAAGCAAACACGACTATCAGGCATTGAGATCCCACAAGTTGTTGATGTTCTTTTAAAGCAGATTTGTTTATGGAAACAACACAAAGCTCTTCCTTTAATTTTACATGAAAAGGAAAAAAGTGAGTAGATGAAAACAAATGATAATCACATTTATTTTGTAATATTTAATATAAATATAAACTGACAACTTTATTTAAATAAACAAGGATAAAACTGTACTTTTTATTAAAGTAAGTTTTATTGTAAAATTATGCTTTAAATTACACATTTTTAACATTTAAAACTATCTGAACAGTGATCTGAAAAACTTCAGATGTGGAAAAGGTGCTGTTTCCATTCACAGACTGACTCTGTGTGTGTGGGTTCAATTCAAATGTCTACCAAATCCAACTTCCACTAATTTCCACAACGTAAAATAACACATGTGGGGCCCACTTTTGCTGCAAACGGTAAGAATATAAGTGCTCAGAGCTAGCAAGTGATTAAAAACATCATCACCTTCTCACATTTCTTTTTAAAAGAGTGAGGTAAACTATAAAAACTGGGTTCTCCCCCTACTGGCACATTTTATATTACACATTCCAAACAAATAAAGGGAAAACATCTCATGTGATGTTTAATCTAATCTAATTCAATATAGTATAATAATGTAATAATTTTAAGGCTTTATGGTTTTTAAATATGAATACATCATAAAAAGTTATTGTAAATTAGAAAAATTGTGTTTAGGCAATATAAGTTATTACTCAAAATAATAGTGCATTACACTGATATTATATTTATACATGACAGTTCATGAAAAAATTCAGAATTGTGAAAAATCACACCAAAAAAGGAACTGAAAGTTTTCATAAAAATAACCAAAATAAATTCATAAACCCTTTTATTTATTATTGATACATTAATACAGCATTTTACTTTTTTATGCATTTTTTTAATTGATAAATTAATACTAAAATGAAAACCCTATCAGATGGTAATAACTTAAAATGAATAATTATAAATATATGAATATTAATCTGTAATTACCATATTTATGTACCATGGAAATTCTACTCTAAATGTATGGTTGTGGGTTGTGGGTTGTGGGGGTGTGGGTATCTGTAGTCCACCTGAGATCAGTCTTAATTACGGAATTAAACAACTGCAGTATAAAAGCCTCTATGTTGTTTCTCTAACAAACACTCACACTCATACAGTATAAAACTCACACATGCACATGCATGCACACATACTCAAGCAAGGGTAAAAAGGCAAGTGCATGTACGCACACATAATATATGCAACCGCTCATATGAACTAACACACTCACACGCACACATTTGGTCATACCCCCTCTCCCATGCCTTATCCCCTGGGCAGAATGTCGGCATATTCTCAATAAAACACCTTCTTAGCAGTAATAGGCCACTGTTCTCATTTCAGTGCTCCCAAAGGGCTCATGATAAATTTAGCAGACATACAGTTCAAGCCTCCTCCTCCTGTCTCTCTCTCTCTCTCTCTCTGCTGTGTTCGGGCCTGCATGCCATAATTACCCATACTCTTTCTATCCAAGTAGTCTAATAGATCTTGCTGTTTATTCACTCCATCACTTTCTGAGTCACAGAACCAATATTATTCATTTATGTAAAGTGCAGATTGACTCCTATTCTTATTTGACACACAAACAATAACTTGTTTCATATCAGATCAGCTATGCGGTTGCCTATATTACTGTTACAGTGACATTGGGCCAGGGAGAGAGAGTGATCCCAGATAAGCGTTTGCACACAGGTGCGATTAGTTGAGTTGAGCACATGGGTGCAACGACAACTGCACAGTCATTTAAACCCTGAAGACTCATCGCAAAACCACTGACATTACAGACACGAAGCGTTCTATTACTACTACTATGACGAAGATTTCATCTGCCGCGTCTTTGTTCAATGAGACCTTTGCGCATTTCTAAATAAGCTAATTTGTAATGCTGTCCTGTGACTAAACATAATCGTCCGTTTCCTTAAACAGGTTTTATCGGAGCAGGTGTGAATGTTAACAGCAAACAGCTGGTGCTATGGGAAACAACCTTCATTTGAAGGACTAAACAAGCACACATACACATTTAATCATGCTTTTTAAATTGGAACATACCCTAGACTTCGATTGTTTTAATCCTAACTAATCCTAATGTGAAACCTAACCTCACCCCTAAAAGAAAACTTATTGCATTTTTATAATTCAAAAATAAAAACAGTAATTGCTTTATTTGAGAATAGGTTTTCCAAATAAGGGAAAACACAAAAAGGAGGTTGTCATATTTACCTCACTTTTGAGGACAAATTTGAAACCGTAGCTAAGTACTATCAGAATTGCTGACAAGCCACATTATTGTATTGCTTTTATATAAAGCTAATTATGATTAATAATAACTAACCCCTAATACGTATTTGCTTTATTTATGAATCAATTTTCCAATTGAGGATGTCCCTGAATGTCTATACTATAACTATAACTACATTCAAATACGCACGTGCATGCACGCACGCACACACACACACACACACACACACACCTTTTACTGAATGAGAAGAGACCAAACTGTCATCTCTGACCTATGACTATTACAACCGCCACAATTTCAGTACAGTACGTGTGTGCTGATATTTGGCACAAGTATTGAGGGCACATGCAGTCATTGGCTACTCTATGCCACTTCGAAACAATTATATGCACATTTAGCAATTTGCACTGTGATTCACGGGTAGATTTTGTTTGATATATCCTGTGCTGGTACGTTAGTGAAAAGCTTGTCTCCGTGTTCTGTTCTTAGCTGTGGCTTTGACATCAATCAAAACATGAGCTTTTGTTGGTGGCGTACGACATAAATGAAGTGGGTGGGGAATGTAGTTTACTTTATGTGCTATTGTGATCGATTCAGAGTGTGTCCTTTTTTGAGTCAAGCTAAACTATTTTTGGATGCATCATCAAAAAAACTGATATAAACAGACATTACCATATTGGAACAGTGGAACTGGTTGAACTGTATTATCCTGACAAAATCAATAAAATACAACTAATATTTAATATTGAAATTATATATTTTTTCTGTTATATGAACATTAATTGTATGAATTTATCATCATTTTTTATTACATGCATTTTATAAAATAAACGAAAATGTTTATGTTGATTGTTAAAATGATTGTTTGCATATAGAATTATACATACATTTGATACATAATGTATTACACATTTATAGATATTTTGAACATATTATATATATATGTATAAAACATATTATATTAAATATGATAATAACTATAATAAATATAGATACAAAATATATAAATCTTTCGGTTGCTCCCGTTAGGGGTCGCCACAGTGGACCATCCGTGATCCGAATATTTGACTTGGCACAGATTTTACGCCAGATGCCCTTCTTGATGCAACCCCCAGTAAAATAAAAAATAAAATAATAATAAACCATATTAAAACAGAGTCAGAAATAAAACAATTTACCAATGAGTATCAGCCAAGTTAACGTCAAATGAACATCTTTGTTTTACCAAACTCATTGGACCTTTGCAAACAAAGCAGTGCTAGGCCACAGCAGGGTTTGACTTTAACGTCTGTGGTAAACATACACCAACACCATGTGTGTTTTGTCTGTTCTTAATAGCAATTTTAATACATAAATGGAGAAAAGGAGCGAAAGTGAGTGGGAAAAAGATGGAAAAAGAAGCCGTTTTAATAGTTAAACTACTAAAGTAGTTATATATAAACACACTGATCACATTAGCCAATATAACTGTGTCCAAAACATCTCATGCTAACCACGAACAACTGTCAGTTCTCCAGAAAACCAGAGACTATTTAGCAGAGACAGGCCACTTCTATTTAAATGAATGGGAGATATTGGAACGCCCAAACAAGAAGCTTTAGAGCCCAATGGTCAACAGATGTAGAAAGGAAGTCCTGCCTTACAGGTAAACAAGCCATGCTCATTAGCAATACAAGACGGGAAAATTGCGTGTTTTAGCATAATACGAGGTAAAGAAGCACAATTTATGATTCCAATATTATTTAATTTTATTGCTGATTTGAAATATGCTCTTTGATCATAATATTGAACAACCGTTTTTGAGATTTCGTTGTTCCCCCATTCAAGTACATAGGAGCTGCACTATCATGACTGGAAATACTGTAGCCTCCCGAGAGCGATCTAAAGATTGCCAACAGTGGACTGACTTGCTAGAAAGACTTTTAGTAAACCCACAGCCCGTCAGATGTGGCTTCACACAAGAGACTCAACCAAACATCTCAATTACTGATAGTGCATTTGCGTCTGATATACAGCCTATATGCATTTATCCATAAACTTTACACAGGACGAATGTATCAGACCTAGCAACACGGACCACACATATGCGTACAGTGGCAGAAAATGGCCAAAAAGATGGAAACACTTGAGGGCAGAGGGGGAGACAAGAGTGGTGGGAGTGTGGGGGGCTAGATGACTGAAGTGAAAAGGTCTTGAAAATGGCACTGTAGCTTTAAGGGCCGGCGCTTAGAGTCGATGAGACAGCAATCTGATGGTTGGATGTTACTCAGTGGCTCGGCCAGACGGTGTGGAAAAAGTGTGATGACCTCATTGTGACAGCATCATCCAAACCTGTTTCTCATATACACATTATACATGATGCATTCTTACAACATGACTAGAAAAACAAACGGTTGAAGAGAACAAGAATGATACGTGGTCACGGCTGCGGTTGGAGAGATGAGAGATATTCTGACGGTTCCTAGTGAGGACCCTTAAAGCAAAAATTTGGCAAATGATTACGAGGAAAGAGTTTAAAGCCTTATAGTCTTGAAGCAACTGAAAATACTAGGGCTTTCAATTAAATGGGTTCGTTAAGTGCATGTTTTAATGAAAACAAAAAACAAAAAAAACAAAAAACGCCCCCTCTGCATGTGTACATAGACCAGTACAAAAATATAAAATGCAGACAGAAAGTAAAACACGTAATGTGTGGCCAGCCTTTGCATGTGGTAGAGAGAGCATGCATTTTAGTGTGGATAAAAGGGATAAACTTGGTGAAATCAACACAAGTGGCATACCTTGTCTACAATATAGATTGAAAAACTCGATTGATGGATTGCTTTGGTCTGTAGGCCAAAGATAGGATTATGTTCAATGACATGGACATAAAACAAACAATAAAAGAGCAGTCTAAAGTGTAGTATAAATTAAATTAAGCAACTTATCACAGTACACCAATATGTCCCTTCCAAGCTGACATTATCGCAGCTGCCGGACATCTGGCTTGGGCCTTCCACAAAAAGAGGCTGCAAACAGCCTCATTTTCACCTCCAGAGCTGAGCAGGGGGTGACAGCCACTCTGCAGCCCGTGTTGAGCTGCTCTTGGCTGGGCTGGGCTCTATGCTGTGCTGGGTTTGTCTGTGCGAGGGCCTGGAAGCTCTGGCTGAGCTCCAGCAAACCCCAGCACACCACACCGCTAATGAGTTACAGATTGTTGCACTGTGGTATACATGTGTCAGGACAATGCCATGGATCTCCACCAAAAAAACGGTAAGTTTAAAAAAGAAGGAAAAAAAAAAACCCTTAGAGAAGAAAGCGGGTATTAGTGAAAGAGTCAAAGGCTGACTTCTGCAGTGTGTCATGTAGCACTCTATGAAAACACTAAGCGTGTGTGTGTTGTATGTATGGAGGGGAAAGAGGGGGTTAAAGTGAGAGGATGTTATCGCTTGACCTCCACTTGCCCTCTCCGTGACTGCATATGATCATGAAATACAAATGATAGAAAGACAGAGAAAGAAATATTTAGCAAAATAGCTTTACTCTGTTTTTTTATTTTTGTTTTAAGTACATTTTCAAGGGCTGACCTATGTTATGGGTGGTTGATTAATGGTAAAGTCAAAAGAGCCCACCACAATGTCTATGTGATACTGTGATATACATTTATATAATTGTATATACATGTATATATTTTTAACATATTAAGTAGTTTAACATCTCCTTTTGTGTTACACAAAAGAAATTACAAAATGAATTTTTGGTGAACTAACCCTATAAATATGAGCAATAGTAATAATAATAGTGATGCTTCCCTTTGCAAGAGTCACTGATAGTAAGGCAGATGCCTCTCCATCATTGAGTTTTCTGGTACAATGACAGACCCCTCCGGATGGCTTGCACATGTTTAAAAGACAACATGTTGTTTCCATGTGAAATAAGCGAACAAACCATCTGATCTCAACAAGCATCAAGACAAAACAAAACAAACGGCTTCTCTTTTTAAGCTGCCTACTGTTTGTTTTGCTGTATATTCTTGCCAACTCAAGCATGAATGGCCAAAGTTTGTGCTCAAGCAGCCTTCACCACCAGAAGTTCAAGAAGTGCACAAGAAGAAGTATAACAGTGTCAACCATAACATGCCTAGTACGTGTATTACGGCAACTGTGAAAATCATGACAAAATAGCACTGGCAACCCAGCTGCACATAAAGTAATCCTCCAAAGGTGGCGACTCCCTTCCAATCATCCCTTGTGGCAATGCACAGTAACCACACCTGCTTTCACTGTATTGCCGCAAATAATCCTTGCTCTTTATTTGGTCCTTTTCCCCCCTCATTCCGTGGAGAGGTTGGACTATCAAGGAAAGTCCGCAAGTGTTGTTCCTAATTACCTATTTCTCAACTCCTGATCCTGTGGCGGGCATAATTAGTTACCTGGGGCTGCAATCCAATTTGAAGTGATGACAAGAAAGCGATCCATGAAAAAGTAATAAGTTAAATCCAATTTCAGACTGCCTCTAATTAAATGCACATGGAACTAATGACTCAAGCCCTACCATTTCAGTGATAACCATAATTAGCAAGGAGGGAGTTGCACTCTCTTGATCTTCTTCTCCCTCTCTTTCTTTCTCTTGTTGACTCTCTCTTTCTCTGCTGTAGGTGTAAAGCGGTAAAGTGGCGTGGACTTGTTTAATTACACATGTCATTTTGTCGGAGATTTATTCAAATTATTTTGACCAATCGAGTGTGTTTAGCCTTTGACCCTATGCCAGATGTTTATTTTGTTCTATGTTGTGTGTCATATTAATAAAGATTTTTCTTTTCTCCTTTCTGATTATTTTTAACACAACCCCTGATATAATTAACACAGAAATATTTCATGCATTGCCCTTTAAATATTCTGCCATCCTATGACACTCCCATTGATTGGAAATGTAAGCACAGTGTAGTTCTAGCGGGAAGACTAGCAGCTGTACATCATCGCACCATTAGCTGGGTAATTCCCAGCCAATCACATGAAAGACATTGCTTTAGAAGTCTGCTCACATTCTATCACATTGCTGTTTCAGTGTGCTAACACGGCAACCTCCTCCACCCCATCACCACCAGTTGAGTCCCGTCCTGCATGGGGGTAGGCTCCTCACCCCTGCCTCCTATCTCAGGCAGGATATGATGTTTCCGAGTACTACAACTTCGGACCGCCAGACAGGGCCTACGCCAAAGAGAGACATTACTTTTCTGTTTTATATTCATCAAATAAATGTCATCTTCAATTTCACTCAAGTCGGCGAGTCTTCCTGATAGAACTGTTACATGCAACATGTTCCCATGAGTTAACTGCCGTAACCTGTGTTCCCGATCAGCCCAACAATTAACTTACATTTACATTTTAATGTTTCACTATTGACCAAAAGGGACTGTTCCTTCTATTTGACTTTAAAAAAAAATATATAAAAAAAAAATTATTCACCAAAGTATAATTCAACTTATCACATAATGTATAGTCAGGACATTAATAATGTGAAAAATGACTATTGCAATTTTTAACAAAAAATGTTTCAGAACTTCTTAAACTACTTAAAATAGTCAATCTAAGCCAAATCATCAAACAAGCTCAACTCCCCATCAGCCATAAGTTCTCATGCATATCTGGTGGTGGTTGGTAGCTCTCTCCCAGCACATCCTTCCCTACACAATGATTCAATTCAAGCATGCCCACTGTTTGCAAGGATAGCACATAACTATGTCTACCCCCCTTGCCAGGGATTCCATAATCTCAAGCATGGTTCCTTTGCATAGGTATTGCACAAGCCAGCTGCCCTCGCTGGAAAGCTCGCACTATAACGGGATATCAATCAAGTCTGCGGAAAAGAATGTCCTGAAAATCACCTTTTGTTTTCCACAGAACAAAGAAAGCCATACGGGTTTGAATGACATAAGGGTGATCAAATAATGACATCATTTTCAATATTGGGTGAACTCATCTTTTATGTGTGAAATAGAGAATGCCATACTTACTGTATCTCTTATCAAGACAATACTGTTTGCTCAGCACTCACAGTGGATATCTATCTGATAAAGTGCTAAAAACTGACAGATTTCATTGTGCATGTTTGTTAGATTGCATGAATGATGAAAGAGTGCTACACTAATGTGCCAACAACTCTTCTGCCCTGCTTGCTTTATTTCCTATTTGTCAAGTTTGACAGGTACATGCTGTACCACCAACTGTACATAAACATAAACAAATAATGCCTGATCACCCACATAAACAAACATTTATGTAAGCAGCTGCATGGTTCACAAAAAGTCCCTTAGGCAAAAAACTAATTCAATATGAGATATCATTAATATCTTAGTTGTTTCTCTTAGAGAGCAATGAGAATAAATGGAGAAAGAAAAAATCCAGAGAAAAAGACCCGGTAATCTCATGAACTGTACGTCTCCACTAGAGTTTCACAGATGTCAACAACATCTCAAACTGCACTCAGATTTGCCAAGAGAACAAATTCTGCAATTAAACATAATAGCTTTGAATATAAACTCAAATATTTATCATCAAATTCTTCCAAGATTCTTTCAAATCATCTGTATTAAAGCGTGTTTCTCCTAAGGATTTTTAAGAGAAACATCTGTCATTGATACGTATAGAAAACAAGACTAAGAACTCCATTATGTGTCCTAAGCTATTAAAGAGCAACCTCTAAGAAACAGTAAAGAGGGCTGTACATGCACAAACACACATACCTGTGGCGCAGACTGCTTGTCACTGTTTTTGGGCGACTTGTGGAAGCTATTTTGCTGTTGTTGTTGTTGTTGTTGGAGAAGAATCTGCCGTGCAACTTGTAAGGCCTGAGTAAGACAGTAAAAAAAAAAAGAAGAAAAAAGAATTAACAGACAGAAAAATAGGGTAACATTCTTTTGACAAGAAAATCTTTAACAGTGTACGGTAAACAGGAAGGACGACTAGGGAGGAATCAACTAATATCTAATGTTCTATATGGAACATTAACAATGCTTACTGCATACTGTGCATTATATACTGCATTTCACATACTTTGCTTTACAATAGTATGTTAAACCAAACACATTATGTCTCAAACAGTTTTCTTATGTCTTAAGACAACTGTTATGTCTAATGTATGTCTTAAACTGTTATGCTCACTGTTATCACTTGACCTTATCACATTCCATGTTTAATTCAGCAACAGGTGTGAAATTGTCATCTTGAAAAATAAATATGTTATTCTTGCATGTTTAATACAAGTTACAAAGTTTGTTAAGTCACAGCAACAATCAGTAGCAAAACAAACAAGCAGGCCAAAACTGACAGGTAGGGGTTAAAGTTTTTTTTTTTGTTGTTTTTTATTTTTGCAAGAGAAAGAAACAGCTGTACAGCTAAGTGGCCATTCAGACCGAATGCTAGATGGAGCACAATGCATTTAAAGGTGCACTGAGGTTTTGCAAATAAAAAGTTTTGATGTGTCATATCAGAAACCGAATAAAAGCTGTTTCATTTTACATGGAGCGGGTCACCCCATCTTGAGCACTGCCATGTTGACCGCCCATGACACTGTGTCATGCAATTGACCGAGTTGCAACAACTAATAATGACAACGATAATAATATGTTTACTTCATATTGTGCTTTCAGCCCAAACATAAAAGTACATGTAAACAAAACAATCAAACCAAATAAAATAATAAAAAAAACACACTATACTTACAACAAACAACAATGAAGCTCAAGTCAATAGTCCAGAGTGATGGTATGCTATAGATAAACAGGACACTCCGAAAAGAGTGAGTGCAAGTGGAAAGATAAAATGTCCAAACAAGCGCTCCCTCAAAAAAAAATCGAACAATCCACTACTACCTGCAGCTCTCATGGCGCAGGCAACAGAAAAACAGCGTGACATCAAACAACAAGTGCACGCACAAGGCAGTGTTCAGCCGGTAGGGATCTTATGAGTCGCGACTGCCCATTCACAGTCTAGCGCGCAAACAACGCATGAAAATTGGCTTGGATTTAAAACAAAAACGGCCATTACAGAGACGTTGTATTATGAGATGGATAAAAAACAGACTAAAACAGATGGCTGTGTTTACAGGTGTAAAGTGGAAGCATTTAGTGAACAAACTTCCAGTAACCAGGATGACAGGTGTCAGTATAGAACTCGCAAGCTAAAATCTTACCGAGTACACCTTTTATAGTGTCTCGAGATGCGCTTTTAGAAGTTGACATACTTAAAAATTGCGGCACTCCAGCGCGAGACACTGAAAAAACAGTTGGATGCACCGCAAAGTTTAAAGATGCCAATCTAGCACCATTTTTACATAGAGAAACAAGAGTGCCGACGAATAAAAAAATGCATTTGGTGTGAACAGCTCTTAAGTATGATAATCATGGAGGACATATATACATATGTTTTATCCCACATTTTTAATAACATCTGTTGTTCAAAATTTTAATAAGTCAAGAAATAATTTTAAAATCATGAAAATGAAAACCAAACACACTGCATTATTATCATTCTGCATGTGCATGCTATATGTATTATATGTATCCTGTACATAGTATGCATGCTACAAACTACAGAAATACTGTAGTATGTTTGAATAATATGGTAGTATGCTATTGAGAATATAACCCCCTCTCTTTCTCCTATCTCTATACATCTGTTTGTCTCTCTCTTTCCCCCTCCCTCCCCTCTTTATAAAACAAATACAAAGTTGATTAGCCTTCAAAATATATGTCAAAGGACACGACCCTCTGAGTGGAAAACAAAATAAAGAGCAGTCACATGTTTACTGCACTGTACTACTCCCTTCCCCTCCCCCATAAATAATCAGAAATGCCATCCAGAGCAAACAAAAGCAACAGCGGTGCAGGAAAAAAAAAAAAAGTTCTCCATTTAAGCAAAAAAATGAAAAAAAGGCACCAATACCAAGAAAAGCAAGCAGTGTGTTCCCAGAGAGCAGCAGGGGTGACTCACACCTACACCAGAGAACCATCTGAGTAAATAACTTGCTTAATTCTTTCCACCCTCATCACACCAAAGACTCCCACAATTCAATAAACAGTTACAGGAACATCCACAAATCTTGGGCTTCTTGGTGGGTGGAGTCCAGACTCCATTATCTGATATTACTGACCTGTTATTAAGAACTTGATTGCTATAACGTTTTCGAGAAAGTGTGCAGAACAAGTAGGCTTTCTTTGAATGAGATTTGTACATCTTCATTTAAAAAGAGAGACATGGAGGAAAAGAGGGTAGTTTAGTGAGAGAGGCCAGACAATAGCGCAACAATCAGGCTCTCCAAGTAAAAGCCCCATTCATATTTTCCATTCAAATAATATGAATTAGCAATAAGATACAAACATTTTAAGACAGAACTGAGCTCTGATGTTGTCAAGCAATGATATATGCTTATAAACAACTTTAAAAGAAGTATTCCTGTTGGAGGACTACATTACCCATAATCCTAAAGTAAGACCAATATTATAGATTACAGCAGTGCCCGCCCACTTTTTTAACCGATTTAGGTCCGGAAGCATTTTTTCCAAAATTTTCTTTCAACATTGTTTCATAAAATCCTTCATAAAAGAGTTTCAAGCCATGACCCAAACAAACCTGCTCCAATGTGAATCTGCCATTACAAACTTTAATTTGAGGCAAAAAACGATTTGAAAATCAGACAAAATGACAAAAGGTGACTGTGTGATTAACGTCTTCTTTAAGGCAATTAACTACAATCCCAGGAAGCATTGCGAATGACATAATCGAATGAAAAATGATGAACAAATATACAACTGTTGATTATAAAATGGCTGATAATACCAGTAAGTACAGCAACAATATATTTGATTTTATATTTGAAAATATTCATATATATGCAAATATACAGTAGGTAGTTTCAGAGTGTAGGAAAGCTGATTCAATTCTCTTAATTCACAGAACGTCATGGGAGTGTACAGTCAATACAGACTGTTGGCATCGTTCTCTGATTAGTGGATCGTTTCCCTTGAGGATCATGGGTAGTGTAGTTCTTTGCCAGGAATTCCACTGTTAAACACGATTTAAAAATAAATAAATAAAGCTGAAATAACTCAAGACAGTAGCATATTCTGTCAATAAACAACCTTGGAGGTCAGGGTAGTCTGTCTTTAAAGGTTTTAAGTTATAGTACATTTGCCTATGGAGAAAATTAATGGGAATTTTACTTCTGCAACCCAATTGTTGTGCTCAACAGATTACAGAAATCTCAAAAGAGCTCAGCATCGATTTATATATATATGTAATTAACTGACAAATATTTTGTTTTATACTTATGATCAATTACTTACTGTCAGTAGTTTTAAAGTGTACCTTTTTTATAAGATTACAGCATTCATAATGAGACGCATAGTTCATTGCCTCATAAAATGCATTAAGTACACAGTCTTGTAAACTTTGTCTTTTCTGATTTTCAAATATTTTTTTGCTTTAGTATAATAAATATAACAAATATAATGTTGTTATTCATCTTTCGAGATGGCTGGTTGGTTTGGTTCATGATTTAGAACTCTTCATTGAAGTATTTTATGAAATCCCCATGGAGAATATGAATGTGAGAAATACTTCTGGAACCAATGCCGCCGAAAAAGTGGGCGGTCACTCTCGCATTTTATAGAGAGTACAGGGTTCCTGTCTGGTCGTACACTTGAAGAGCACTGAAAAATAATTTCCGGAGATAAGAACTAAGCCACTCGGCTATAGAAACTACCTGTTTGCTAGTGTGTGTGTGTGACCTCCTCATGCACTGTAGTTGTGGGATGATATCATTGGGCAGGAATATAAAAACAGACTACAGGGGGGCGACTTCAGAGCCATCTGACATGGACCGTCCACACTATACACACAAACACACACATTATACTAAAACTTATATTTGCATATACAGTGGCTCCATAACAGTATTTGGCCATTTGGACACTTAAACCTTTTAAAATCAAAAGTTGTACATGTTAACATTAGTTAATGTACTATGAACTGACATGAACAATTTTATTTTTATTAACTAACATTATCAAAGATTAATAAATACCGTAAAAAAATATAGTGTTCATTGTTAGTTCATGGTACCTTATGCATCTAGTAATGTTAACAAACCTAACTGTATTATAAAGTGCTACCACATTGTTTGATATCTTGTATGTACAGTGACATTTAGTGTCCAAAAGAGTTGAAATACTGTTTCGGGTCACTTTATGCCACCCACCCACCCACACCCACACACCCCCACACGTTGGTCTACCTATCATTATGAGGACTTTCCATAGACATAATGATTTTTATACTGTACAAACACAACCCCTACACCTAACCCTCACAAAAAACTTTCTGCATTTTTACATTTTCAATAAAACATTGTTTAGTATGTTATTTACGTGATTTAAACATGGGGACACTAGAAAGTTCCTCATAAACCACATTTATAGCATAATACTCTTGTAATTACCAGTTTGTAACCTAAAAAATTGTCCTCGTATACCACATACCCACACACACACAAACACACCATTCATGTTCATGTAGTTCGACACTACATTAACACACACACCAGATACATACCAACGGCTCCTCTACGCTTGAAGTTCTTTGTGACTTACATTCCAGTAGCATCAAGCAAAAACACTTCATTAAATCAATAAACGAGCGATATTTCCATGCTGACCTGTCCCATGTTCAATATGACGGAGGCTTATTTGAAAGGTACAGTCCCTAAGCCACTTTCTAACCAAAACTGTTGGCACCACGCTCTCCCCCTCCCACATTAACCGGGCAGGTGCGCTCACACAGCAGAAAAATAAATACCCTATTTATAGAAGTCTAATTAAATATGCATGAGTATATGACACTAAAACTCCTCTAGTGCTATGAATGGGCATGAAACACTTGATTTTGGGTGAGTGGCAAAAATCTGAGATAACTCATTCAGCGTATGGACTTAAAAGACAGACTGGATTAAATTCTGTACCTAGGAAGCTAGATTTACATAGCGGAAATTCTTTGAAAAGTTCTGTCAGTTAATGCGTTTAGTTTGTGCTATACTAGTATTAGTTTATATTCCTGTAGCTCAACTGGAAAAGCATTGCGCTAGTAATGTCAAGGTCATTGGTTCGATTCCCAGGGAAGTGTCTTACAAATCTGTATTGTTTTTTTTTTGTTTTTTTTACTGTTTTCAAACCTTAATGCAATCAAGTAGAAAATGTTAATCTTAGGCATTCCTATATGTTCTATACAGACTGTTTTTAAGCCAAAGAAACCATTTGTGTGTTTGACTAATTTATGCATTTCCTCTTAGGCACCAAGTCTCAGCATTTTGATTCCCACACAACCAACAATAACAGTGTTGAAATGAGCCGAACTTCTTTTATAACTTGTATTACATTGGTACGACTCACTCTATTTCTCACTCTCAGTTTTGATGGTTATGGCAGATGAAACGTAAAACATCCCAACCGTACGTTGAAGATTACTGCATGAACACAGCTGACACTGCACACATTTTATTTACACAGAAACTTTTACAACATAAAAAAGGAACAAGGATATTTGAGTCAACAGGATGTGATATTGAGACACTTCAAGATGGGGACACAAAGTACACTGGTGATTTCAGTTGTTAATTGCGTCAGAAAGGGTTGTCAACAAACAAACCAGATGATCAATCAGAGATAGTGAGTTCTTACGCTAACCGCAAGACTGCTTCCTGTCGAGGCCGCTTTGAGAAGAAAATATTCTATATCAAATAATACTTCACAAGCAAGCTCCTTAATAATAACAAATTTCTTGTTTTTAATGTAGCCAGCTAAAAGATACATCTTCATTGACTACGTCGGGGGTAAAACACAATTAAGACAAAAGCAACACGGGGATGATTCAAAGAGTATGTCAGGATCAAAACTAATGAGAAGAGAGACGATGAACTCAGCACCGTTTCCGAGGTGAACGTGGGCCCCGGGCGAAGGAATTATTTGTTGTTTAACAAGCTAGAGAGCGTGGCTGACTGGCGGAGGGCTAGCGTCGTGCTAAAGCAACCCATTGTGAGCTATCACTGTGATGTTTACACAGTGCCCATCCCCGCACACACACATGCATGCACACACATGCACAAACAGCCTCCTCGAGTTCCAATTTCCATCTCTTTGCCTGGAATTCATCTTCGTTTGATCTCACATTCAAAGGTAGTGGGGGTTTGATAGACACACTAGGCTAAAAGGAGCTCCAGATACAAGCACGATAAACTGCCAGACATTGACAGGCCAGGCATCTGAATGTGCATTTAGAGTGAAGAGAACAATATGGAATCTGGGCGCTACAATAGGGAATCAAGATACATATTAGATGGAACTGTTCAGGAACAAAAACAGTTCTAAAGCCAGATAATGTTAACAGATAACTGAGCTGCTAAAACAGCACAAACATGTCCTGCTATGTGCAATGCTTAAGGCACTTTCCACTGAGATTACATTACATTACATTAAATTACAATAAAAATTTTTTTTTCAGAACTTCTTAAGAGTTCTCATCAAAAAATCCTCCACGTGCCGCAATGACAGCTTTGCAGATCCTTGGCATTCTAGCTGTCAGTTTGTCCAGATACCAGTGACATTTCAACCCACACTTCCTGCAGCACTTGCCATAGATGTGGCTGTCTTGTTGGGCATTTCTCATGCACCTTACAGTCTAGCTGATCCCACAAAAGCTCAATGGGGTTAAGATCCATAACACTCTTTTCCAATTATCTGTTGTCCAATGCCTGTGTTTCTTTGCCCACTCTAACCTTTTCTTTTTGTGTTTCTGTTTCAAAAGTGGCTTGATTTGCAAATTTTTCCCATAAGGACTGCACCCCTGAGTCTTCTCTTTACTGTTGTACATGAAACTGGTGTTGAGCGGGTAGAATTTAATGAGGATATGTGAGGTGTCTATTTCTCAAACAAGAGACTCTGATGTACTTATCCTCTTGTTTAGTTGTATCTGGGCCTTCAACATCTCTTTCTGCACTTGTTAGAGCCAGTTGACCTTTGTCTTTGAAGACTGTAGTGTACACCTTAGTATGAAATCTTCAGTTTATTTGGCAATTTCAATGATTGTATAGCCTTCATTCCTCAAAACATTGAGTGATTGATGAGTTTCTAGAGAAAGCTGTTTTTGCTATTTTTGACCTAATATTGACCTTAAGACATGCCAGTCTATTGCATACTGTGGCAACTCAAAAACAAACTCAAAGACAATGTTAAGCATCATTTAACGAACCAAATAGCTTTCAACTATGTTTGATATAAAGGAAAGTGATTTTCTAGTACCAAATTAGCAATTTAGCATGATTACTCAAAGATAAGGTGTTGAAGTGATGGCTGCTGGAAATGGGCCTGTCTAGATTTTTATCAAAAATGACTTTTTTCAAATAGTGATGATGTTGTTTTTTAAATCAGTAATATCCTGACTATACTTTGTGATCAGTTGAATGCCACTTTGATGAATTAAAGTACCAATTTCCTTCCGAAACAGCAAAATCTGTACATTATTCCAAATTTATCTTAGTTACCATAGACTTTGTCAATTCGAACCAATCAACAAGGCATTTATATCCACAGAACTGCCGCTCACTGGATGTTTTTTGTTTTTGGCAACATTGAGTAAATTCAAGAGACTGTTGTGTGTGAAAATCCCAGGAGATCAGCAGTTACAGAAATACTCAAACCAGCCCATCTGGCACCAACAATCATTCATGCAATTATCTAATCAGCCAATGTTCTGGTAGCAGTGCAGTGCATAAAATCATGCAGATATGAGTCAGGAGCTTTAGTTAATGTTCAAATCAACCATCAGAATGTGGAAAAAATGTGATCTCAATTATTTGGAGTGTGGCATGATTGTTGGTGCCAGGCAGGCTGGTAATTTTGTAAAAATCCAAATAACTTTACAGATATTTATTGTAAAGGGTTTCAACAAAGTTTTCCATGCTTGTTCAATGAACCATAAACAATTAATGCACCTGTGGAACGGTCGTTAAGACACTAACAGCTTAGGTAGGCAATTAAGGTCACAGTTACAAAAACTTAGGACACTAAAGAGAACTTTATACTGATAAACACCAAAAGAAAGATGCCCAGGGTCCCTGCTCATCTGTGTGAATTTGCCTTAGGTATGCTGCATGGAGGTAAGATGTCTGCAGATGTGGCCAGAGCAATAATTTACAATATCCGTACAGTGAGACGCCCAAGACAGCGCTACAGGGAGACAGGAAGGACAGATGATCATCCTTGCAGTGGCACACCATGTGTAACAACACCTGCACAGGATCGCTACATCCGAATATAACACCTGTGGGACAGGTACAGGGTGGCAACAACAAATGCCCATGTTACACCAGGAACGCACAATCCCTCCATCAGTGCTCAGACTGTCTGCAATAGGCTTAGAGAGGTCCTTACAGACATCACCGGCAACAACGTCACCTATGAGCACAAACTCACCTTCGCTGGACAAGGCAGGACTGGCAAAAAGTGCTCTTCACTGATGAGTCGTGGTTCTGTCTCACCAGGGGTGATGGTCGGACTCGGGTTTATCATCGAAGGAATGAGCATTACACTGAGGCCTGTACTCTGGAGCGGGATCGATTTGGAGGTGGAGGGTCCGTCAAGGTCATTGGCCCATGTTACAGCATCATCAGACTCAGCTTGTTGTCATTGCAGGCAATCCCATCTCTGCGAGTTACAGGAAAGGCATCCTCCTCCCTCATGTGGTACCCTTCCTGCAGGCTCATCCTGACATGACCCTCCAGCATGACAATTCCACCAGCCATAGTGCTCGTTCTGTGCATGATTTCCTGCAAGACAGGATATTCAGTGTTCTGCCATGGCCAGCGAAGATCCCGGATCTCAATCCCACTGAGCACATCTGGGACCTGTTGGATTGGAGGGTGAGGGCTAGGGCCATTCCCCCCAGAAATGTCCGGGAACGTACAAGTGCCTTGGTGGAAGAGTGGGGTAACATCTCAGAGCAAGAGCTGGAAAATCTGGTGCATTACATGAGGAGGAGATGCACTGCAGTACTTAATACAGCTGGTGGCCACACCAAATACTGACTGTTACTTTTGATTTTGTTTGTTCAGGGACACATTATGCCATTTCTATTAGTCACATGTCTGTGAAACTTCTTCAGTACATGTCTTAGTTGTTGAATGTTTTTATGATCATTTACATCGAACATTTACACATGTTAAGTTTGCTGAAAAATATTTGAATTTAAAATAATATATTTCTTATAGATAGATAGCTTAAATGTGTATTTGTGGATTGTGCTGAAAATGCATATTGATGACAGTGAATAGGATGAAAAAACAAAGGAAAACACATTCATTAAAATCACTTAATGCAAAATAAAAGGTCAGCCGTGGCTGTCTAGTCCTTTTAATTCTTATGGCATAAACACTGCTTTGAAAGTGACTCATGCAACTTGTCGAGCACCGGACATTTGATGTCTTGAGAATTCTTCATTAAAATTCCTTGTTAGGATTTTTTGATGCCATGGCCACACAGACACTCAAACACACCCCACACAAACACACCCCACAACCCCTCCAGGTGTTTGTGATTAGAAAACAAACCTTAAGAACAAAAACCCAACAAAGCCCCTCGTCTTATCACAGTGACCATGACGACAAATTATTCCATCTTGTCATCTGCAATCCCTTTTATTTTCATGTCTAATGTTTCACCTTCACATCAACAGCTCTTCCTCTACATATGCGTGTTTACGAAATGCATTTGAGTGTAGCATACAGTATGTGTAATAAGTAAGCCAGCACTCATGACCGAGGGCTATTCCAGTGATAGTGAGTGAAGACGTGTGTCTGTATGTGTCACTTGCACATGTGGATTATGTACAGGCTTTGGGGGTTCCTGCTGTGTAAGCTCAGCTTTGCTTGCCATACAAATCCTTATTCATGAACTCACTTCACCCTGAAAGAAACAGATCACATATTTTATATATAAGGGGGACCTGGGCTAGTTGTCACAAGGGCTATATGTCAATAATTATGAGTTTTTGAGTCAGAAGTCCAATCACACAAATGCTTGTTTTCTATTGGTTTGTTTATATGTTGGTTTCAAACATCACATTTTCGATACAAGCATTTCAAGACATTTACAAGTGTCACAAAGAGTTTTTAATAGTGTAAACCTTCAAAAGTTGTTTTCTTTTCTAAGATTTTAAGGTACATAACTATAGAAATAACCAGTCAATTAAATTAAAATCTTCTCTAAAGAACAGGACGAGTACCTCACAGAAATGACACATTTGATGAGACAGTATACTATGTGGGTAACGGTTTATTGTGACACGATACATAGCGGTTAAAAATTTTTGACTATGTGTGCATATTGGAGATTGGACAGTTTTTTGTATTTATTTATTTTAGCGCGTATTCTATCCAAAAAGTGCAACATCCTACCTCTACGTAATGCAGGCATACAAATGGAAATTGCTTCATTGCACGCAAGTGTAACCGGTCCTGCTCGACCCACTCCGAAAGGGACTCGAACCGCCGTCTCTGGCGTGGGAGGCGGGTGCGCTAACAAGGAAGCTAAAGGCTACAGCCCCTAGTGTCAGTCGCTAGTGCACCTCTTGAGGTCAGGAGAGTGAGGTTAACACACTGCACAGCTATCTACCAGTTGGCTCCCGTTACACAAGGAGCTCTAGAATACGATTGCACACTAGCAGCCACATGTGTTGTAGGATGAGTTCAGATGAAAATGTGAAAACTGAAACAGAAATGTGAACGTAACACAAGGAGCACCAGGAGCTGGAGAGAGATGGGCCTTTTCAGCGCGAGGGACTGAATGTCCGTTTGAAGTGCGAGAGTGATCAGCTCCGACAGCACCAGATATGAAAGTTTACTGAGGTGTCAAGGCAGTGTCATATTATTCTACTATATCCACCTTAAATTTGTCAGCGAAACTAAGGTGCCGCCATTATCAACCTTGAATGTGGACCACTTCCAGTATCAGCCACTTCCAGCTATTTAAGTGATACACAAATACTACATAATGCTACTTTATATTACAGGCTGGCAATATATGTCAAAATAGTATTATCATTACTTATGATTTTCATAAATTCATTGGTTTTGAACGCATTTAGTTTTACCGTATATATCACATTTTGCCATTGTTTTCTCACACTGTTGCACAGATAGCATTAATGAGAGATCAGGTGCTGACAGGACAGTCCTCTGCACCATATGACACAACTCCACAAACTTTACACAACCAGTAGAGAGCAGAAAGCCACTGGACAAATGCTGCTTTAACTTTCTTTGCACCAAAACTGCTTCTTGTTTAGTGTAGTAGCACCTGTATTTAAATACTTACATACAGTATGGGCATCACTGCAGTTTGTTTATTGTGTTTATTTAGAGTCCCACAGACACAATACATTAACCCCTACTCCTACCCCTAAACCTAACCTTATCCTTACCTTAGGAAAAAAAAAAAAATAAAACGTTTTTCTGCAGTAACCATGGTTATCATGGTATTTTTTTGTACATTTACAGTAACCACAACATTAACCGTGGTTACTATATTACCAGCATATTACTGTATTAACACCATGATTAATTGCATTAAAACTATGGTTTCTGCCCAAAAAAACAAACAAAAAAAAAACATAGTTACTACAATATTAGTAATACAGTGGTGCAATCTACACACAAGCGATGCACAGACACGGGAACGAGTGTGACCGCATCAAACCCTTCTCTTCACTCCCCGACATTTACTGCGTCCAAATCACTGTGCTGAAATCAACATCTATATTCATTTATATCTATTATATTAAGTAGTATTAAACTCTATCTAACAGCCTGAAGAAAACCTATTCAGTCAAAATTTGCTCATGGACACAGTAAATAATCAATACTAGCAATTACCCTGGTATAAGTGGGATAATCCAAGGACAGGTGTTACCAGCTTTGCGTTAAATGATTTGAATGCACTTCGGGTGGTTCTTCGCCTCCACTTGGAGCAATAACATCATTTAACACACACCTAGACCATGGATTATCCCTTACATTTTTCCATTTGGTGTCACCGTTGCCCAGTTCTGAGCTAATTTTTAGTCTGATGAACCATTTAGCACTTTTAAGAACAGTACTTTTAGATACATTTTAAAGGAAAGGAACTGTCTTGCTTGTCTTTTAAGTAATAATAATAATAATAATAATAATAATAATAAAACTTTCAATCTTAAATTTTCTTGATTCAGTCTTAGTTTGAAGAATCGTGAACCGAACTGTGAGTTCAGTATCGTGAACCGAACCGAATCATGAGGTAAGCGATTCCTCCCTAACATCCCTTTTTATGTTGCACAGGTTTGGAACATCATGAGAATTTTCAATTATGGCCAGACTATCTCTTTAACCTTTGAGGAGCTTGTTTTGTGTGTTTCTGAAGGGAGACCTGACAGTGAAAAATAAGACTATACTTATGTTGTGTTGGGTCCTCATTCACCATTGTGCCCCTCACCCTGGCAAGAAAGACCTTGAATGTGAAATGGCTCAAACTAATCGTGTCTATAATTAGTGGGAGATTTGCACACAGGTGAAGCATTGTAAAGCAGAAATGGCTGTTTACACAGCGTTAAGAGGTCTGGAGATCGGGGTCCTCAGACATGACCCACAGAAAGGACTGAAACGTCCGTAACACTCTTGGAATCAGCACATCTTCTTTAAGGGATAGTGCTGAGGGCTTCATGGGAAAGTTTAGTGTAAAATATGTCATAAATACATAAATCAGCTACACCATTCTTCCACCTCTACCACTAATCTGCTCTTTTTCTAGATCTCAATTAAAAAGTAGGCTGTTGAACTCTCCATCCAGTGAGCTTTAAAGGAACAATTCTGTCATTTTTTACCCTCAAGTTGTTCAAAACCCATTTGACTTTCTTTTTTCCCCCATGGAACACAAAAGGAGATGTTAGGCAGAACCTGGTGTTACATGTCTTGATGTGGCATAGTTTCCAGTGAATAACTTACATTTAGGTCTGTTTTTCATACAAAGGTATTGTATGGCTTCAAAAAAACTATAGGGAATATAGTCCACAAGTTGTATGGACTACTTTTATAGTAATTCTATAGTGCTTTTTGTCATTTTTGGAGCTTTATAGCCCCAGTCCCCATTCACTTTCACTATATGAAAAAGAGCAGCCTGGACATTCTGCTTAACATCTCTTTTTGCATTCCATGGAATGAATAAAAACCTTCTGGTTTGGACTGTCATGGAGGGTAAGTAGACATTACAATTATTTTCATTATTCCTTTAAGATCCTACCTAAAATGATATTGTGTATTCAAACATGCAAAGGCACAGTGTTTTTGTCAATTAATATTAATGCTGTTTAATTAAAATTCATATGAATCAAGAATGCTCATTCACAGGAATGAGAACATAAGTACTGAAGATCATGACTGTTTAGATTAATTGAGTTTCTCTTTCTCTCACTAATTTTGCCTCCATTTGTTCTTTTTCTATATTGGACATTTATATGCAATGCAAACGAGGGCCAGTGAATTCCCTGCTAAGTATATAATTGATGTAATGTCCAAAAAGCCTCTTCACATGGGAAACAGGTGCTTGTGTTGAAACCCTCTTGGAAACACACTCGCTGTTTAGATTTCTAAAATAATCTATGTAGAATACATAAATAAATCAATGCTATATACCCACTTCAAACCATTACTACTGCCTCCCATGATTGCACTTTTCTACCAATCTATTAATATTAATGACAACACTAAACATTTCAAATTGCTGTGCTCAAACCGTGTAAGGCTTGCTGAGTGATTGCAGTAGATAAGCGCTGTATGCAAATAAATAAAATAAAAAACAGCCATTGCAACCAGTTCTCTTAAATAACTGCTAATGTTTGGATTTGACAAATGTTTCCATTGGGAAAAAAGGGTGAGTAAAATGAAAAACAACAGAGAGGGTTCTTAAAGGTACGAAGGGTGAGTGGCTCTTGTTTAAAACCAAGTGAGTTGACTACATAGGAAGCATTTTAAAGCATCAAAGGCATGACACCAATGCAAAGGCTGTGCCTACAAGACACCTCTTATGGAGCCATTAAGATCCAATGTATTGTTGCGCTTAAAAAAGCTAGGCACACAATGCAACACATTTAACAGAACGGATCTGTTTTGAGATGTGCCTTTAAAAGTTTACATTATTTTTTATCTGATATAGTATCTAAAAAACATGGCGCTACTGTGTGAAATGTGGAAAAAAAAAGCTGGGTAATATCCATATTTCATGATTATTATATATATATATATATATATATACACACACACACACACACACATGCATATACAACAGATATACACAAGATAGTTCCGGTCCTAGAATCTGATTGGTCAAGAGACGTTCTATGAGTTCATGTTCATGTGTTCATGCCATTCTAAACTAACTAAAGTGTAAGAGCAGCGCAGATGTGTAAAAAGCTAGATGTGTCTCTTTACATTTATTTTTGTGACATTGCAGATTTTAGCCAGCAGGTGGCAGCAAAAGACCATTTTTGTGTGTAAATGAGTAAACGATCAAAATATTGTTTGGTATTGATTTTTTATTTATTAAAAAATAAGTTGGTCACTTATGAGGTTCCATTTCAGTTAAGATGCATCCTAAGGGGCGGTTAACTCAAAAGGTTTTTAAAATTATAAGTGTAAACGTCTCACCGATTTTCAGCGTCTCACGCAGGAGTGCCATGTTTTTTGGTGCTATGTTGTTTAAAGAACTTTAACTTTTTACAATGTATCATGAGACAACGACATACTCTTCCATTCATTGTGCTGCCTCTAGCATTTTAATGCAAGAATGATCAGTATGATTGGCCCCTTAGAAGGCAACTGCCTATGTAGCAAGGCAGCTCACTTGGTTTTGGAACAAAGCCAGTATGTGTGTGTATTTGTTTCCATGAGGATGGTGGATGTGGGAGGGGGGTGCATGACTGTTTATTGATGAATGAGAGAGAGAGAGAGAGAGAGAGAGAGAGAGATGATGATAAAGGAGGTATAGGGTAAATAAACAGGGTGCTGTGTGGAGCCTGGTACAGAAGTGTGACCCCGGGTTTGGGGGTCATCTCAGCTATGCAGCTCTGACAGCCTCAGTTTGCAGTTTGTTTGGATTCTGAAGCCCCACCTTAGGACCAGCTTAACAACAGATGGCAAGAGTGGGGCTCCATTTATAGAGCTGGACATGAAACGACATACACAAACACACACAAGGTGATGCGTGCAAAGATCTGTGCTTAAATGCCGACTTGTTTTCGTATACAGATACAAACGGAAAAGCAAACATGCACTAAAAAACACACTTATATACACGCTATCTCTATCAGTTCACCCAAATAATTCACACAAAAATGAAAAATCTGTCATTATTTATTCAAACCCATGTGCTGTTATTTTATCCATGGAACTCCAAAGGAGTTTTTTGGAAATCTTCACACAGCTCTATACAAGGTCAATTCATAGCGACCATGTCTGTCAAGCTCCAAAAAGTAAAAAATAAAAATAAAAACATAATCCAATAGTCCATACCTCTTTGTTCACTATATTCCCAGTCTTTTGAAGCCATATCAAAATCATGTTGTTTGAGGGACAGCCCAAAACGTATGCTATTATTAACTGAAAATCTTCCCTTCTGCTGTAGCTCTCAAATCAAATCATTATGGCTTCAGAAGACTGCACAAGTGGTATGTACTTCTTTTATGGTGCTTTTTGTCCTTTTTTAGAGCTTGACAGACATGGTCACTAACTTGTATGTAAAATATCAGAACAAAGGTTTTATTTTTTAATTGTCCTTTTGAGTTCAGTGGGAAAACTAACAGCATGCAGGTTTGGTACAACATGAGGGCGACTAAATAATGCCTGAATTCTCATTTTTGGGTGAAGTACCCTTCTAACTTCCCCATGTCATTTAATACAGACCTCAGTCCAGTACCCCACCACTGTGTCAGTCCATCGAGGCAGTTACGGAATTATGATTATGTTAATTGCACTTTTAGTGTGATGTAAACGCATAAACATCCTTCTAGCATACAAGAAAAGCATCTGCTAAATATTGTCTCCGCATCTCAGAGCTCTCTTCCACGTCAATTATGCCTTTAGACTTCACAGGCTTGTGATGATGGAGTGGCTGTAAAACCCACTCACATTAATACTCCATTGTGCATCTGCTGCTTACGGTAATTAAAGAACTAAATGACTCATAAGAATAGACAAATTAACCACAAGTTAAAAAAAAAAAAAAAAAATCTGAGAAAGAAATGAGAGGTGCGGGGAACCTGCCGCATAGAAATATATACCATGAAGAATACAGTTTGGTACTGGAGTAATCACAATGAGGTTAATGCGTGGTTATGGCATGCAAGTTTGAGTCACAATTTAAGAGGAGCCTGAGTGATACTGTTGTCATTGCCATTTTTGTTTTCAATAAAATGAAAGTGAATAGTGACTAAGGTTAACATTCTGTCTACCATCTCCCTTTGCATTCCAAGAAAGAAAGAAAGAAAGAAAGAAAGAAAATGTTCACTAGACAAGTCATAATGGTTTATAACAACACAAGGATGTGTAAATGAAGACAGAATTTTCACATCTGGCAGAAACACAGGATTGGCTCAGTCTCTCACTTTGTTATTGCAGTTGCAAGTCAGAGTGAAAGCCGTGGGATGCTTTTAGCAATAGCTGCAAATCACAAATGAAGTGATATTCAGAGCTGATAAACTAACTCCTAGTGTGAATATACAACAATTGGGCTGTCAAGACAAACATTATGTCATTATTTTATCACCCTCATGATGTTCCAAACACATATACATTTTTTTTCTTCTGTGAAACGCTAAAGGAAATGTTAGATAATAGGTTAGCCTCAGTCACCATTCACTTTCATTGTATGGAAGAAAAGGTGATGAAAGTGAAAGGTGACTGAGGTCACTGTCATGACTGCTATGTTGCTCGGAACTGCACACAAGACTTTCACCTACTGTTGCACTTGTGTACATATTAGTGTGACAATAAAGTGGTTTGATTTGACTGAGGCGAACATTCTTTTAAGGACACATTGGGCAAACACCACCCCAAAAGTTTCCCACCAAAACAAAGCAAAGGGTTCACTTTTCACAGTGTTTCACTGGACATCCAACTTGAAGTATCTGAATACATGGTTCTCATGATGCATCTGTCCAAAATGCCAAT
Source organism: Xyrauchen texanus (assembly GCF_025860055.1). Lineage (NCBI taxonomy): Eukaryota > Metazoa > Chordata > Actinopteri > Cypriniformes > Catostomidae > Xyrauchen > Xyrauchen texanus. The sequence continues at coordinate 36,640,588 of NC_068288.1, forward strand.
CACTATATCCAAAAGAAATACACTCATTAGCCCTCTGTGTAACCTCTTTGGTATCATTTTCATGAACTCATCGCATCTGAAGACAGCTTTATCAATGTGTGTGTACTGCTCTTGAAAGTGGAAAACAATGGGGTCAGATACTGGTGTCTTTAGGCAGTGAGTCCACAGAGACGTCTTGATATATCACAGTGCGATTGGCCACGGTCTGGGATTGAGCTGCTGGGAGAGGGGGCAGCTTCATGGGAATTACAGACACAGCTCAAGTCATTCCAACTTGGGTAATGTAATCCCAAAGAGAGAGAGAGAGAGAGAGAGAGAGAGAGAGAAGAGAGGGAAAAGAATAAGATTGCTTTTGTCATAAAGAAGACATATGCTGGAGACCTCTATAGCATTGGAATAGACCGACAAATTGTCTAAAAAAAGTGAGAAATAAATTAAAGAATGTTTTTTCTCTAAAAATGAAAAAGAAACATCAGTTATTTGCATAACAAACAATGCATCAAGTCGTGTAGTGAGATTTTGACTAGTCCAAGAACTGGCCACTTAAGCAGGAATCGATTGTTTGACGGATATGTAAAGTGACCAACCACAGTTGATTTTGTTGGTATGTGCCATTAAGGTAAGAAATAGTTGATACCACTATTGCAACATACTTGTTAAAATCCTATTCATTTTCTCCATAGGGAAATTGATTTCGAGCTCCAAGGTTGTTAACTGATGGTATATGCTTCTGTTGAAGCCATCAGTCCATGTTATTTCAACTTAATTTTTTACAAAGAAATTTGTTTAATGGAAATTTCTGGTGAAGAACTACATTACCCATGATCCTGATGGGAAACAATTTACCAATCAGTGAATCGTGGAAAACAACTTGCGCCAAACAAGCTCTGCAGTGGCCGCCTAATTCCATGATGCACCGCAAATAACACAATCGAGTCGGTCTTCCGACACTCTTAAAATATTTTATGTTTGCATACGTCTAAATATTTTGTTTATATATTTATAATCAATGTCATTAAAAGAATAGTTTTATTTTCATTTTTAATTTATGTCATTAACAATGCATGATGGTCTCGTAGGTTATTCCTTGACTTATTGTCTGATTTTTAAATAATTTTTCATTTTGCTTCACATAAAATTTACAATACGATTCACCTCAGAGATGGTTCGTTTGGTCCAAAGCTTGGAACTCTTTTATGAAGGATTTTATGAAATCACTACGGAAAACAAAATGAATGGGAATAATACTTCCGGAAAAAAGACGTCTGGAAAAGTGGGTGCGCACTGTTGTGTTCTATAACTGATCAGCATGAAAAAAAAAATATATATATATAATAATAATTTCACAACAGTATCAGTTTGATACTAACTGTACAAAAAAGAAGGAAGAAAAGAAAGAAAGAAAGGAAGAAAGAAAGAATAGAAAAGAGCCTTTCGCAGAAGCTTGTGGAAATCTAGTGTACTTGCTATACAGGGCTCCAAACTAACTTTGAGTATCTTTCAAATATTTAATGTCACTAACCTGGCAAACTTTACCAAATCTTTTGATAAGTTCTTCCTAAAAAGCGCTCAACCTTGTACCTTTCCAGACAGAACAGTCTACCGCAAGTCCCGAAAGTTCCAAAACCAGCCAATCAGATTGGAAGTGCAGATTATCTGCAAACGTACACCAGTTGTGTGCGCAATATGCATCAGATGGTCAATGAATAGAAAGTGGGCAACATTTCACCACTGCTACTTCATTTTGCATGTTACACTATGTACGTCCCTTTACAATTTGAGGGCAACAAGGACTACTAGATGTGTTTTAGCCATGCTTATTTAAAGAAACATTTAACAGCCATCAGAACGTGGCAAACAACAAGCTTGCCATAGTCTCTCAGAACTAGATGATCACACCTCTAGAGCTGAAGGCAAGTTATGTGGCGAGCTCAATGTCTCAGAACAGACATGTGAGAAAAATATGAAACGCATCAACTGAAGAAAGGAATTCGTGACGAATCGCTGAGAAATGGAAGTGGTTGATTGTGTGTGATTAACAGTGAGCAAAAACCTACATGTGCACCCTCATGTTATCTGTACACCAATAACATACTGTATATACATTTGCATGCAACTTGCAAATCAGTTATAGGATCAATCCTAAACAGTTAGATTTAGTCGCCATTCTGCCAAAAATCACCTTATGCGTTCATATTTTTTGCATTTTTGGGTGAACTAATCATTTAATAATAATGCTAAACAATATCCAGTGTGAGCTAATAGGAACGCATATCTGGTATGGTGTCAATGTAGGGGTACTTGAGCCCTATAAAAGCAATGTAGAGGAACTTACTACAAAAAAGTTTGGGAAACACTGATATGAAACACTGAAAATCATCCACTTGAATCAGCTTGGTAAACCCCATTTAAATTTTTTTTATGGCAATGGGCCCACTAAACAACAAGCTCGACAGGAACCAAGGGCACTTCAGCTATATAGCGAAGAGAAGGCACGGTGACCGACTGTTCAACTCCATTAGCTGCTATGCGAGAGGAAGCTTTGTAGAAACACACGACCTGTGAAGAATCTGAGATGTCTTTAAATTCAGAGGCTGGGATTGCCACATTAATTCTGAGGGGACTGTAATTTCTCAAGCAAATCAAATTACACTTATTAAATGAGCAAGAAAACTGCCTATGAAATAAGTGTTAAAAAAAGTATTTATTACCAATAATCACCCATTTAATGTTAAGCAAAGCCCTCGATGAGTTACATTTTTAGCTGATTATGTGAAAAAATGAGAAACAGAAAAGGGCGTGAACACTTTTGAGTGAACACGTGCACACATACGCGGTCAGGCGGCGTATGGCAAGCCAACAAGGTGATTAAGTTTAAAGAATAGGGGCTATTTAAGCTTTAAGGTCTTTGTGCACGCAAGCATGGCGTAGCTAAAACGCCACCGCTCGACTTTGCCAGCCAACAAGCCACTGTCTCGTTAACGCGGCATAAAAGTGACTCTCTTGCTTTAATGGTCGCCGGCATCCAGGGCTAATTTCCTTCAAAATAAAACCCCTTTAATTACATCTAAGATGTTAATGGAAAAAATATATCAAAAGAGAGATAAATATGATTTGGCAGCATAAAATCAATTAATGGGAGAGGTCATTTGTGAGATTAACATAATTACCTATTTTTCCGCACCTCATTTACTGCTTGATTCATTCGAGACGCACCACTGTCTCTCAATCCCCACGGAACAAACACAGGGACTGCTGGCCTAAATTAAATATCTCTATCTATACACAATGTCCACATTATAGCCCCAGGCGGCAATTAATTGACTTTATTACGATGTGCTCTTATATTGTGCATCATCTCTGTGCCACACAATCACTTTGCTGGTAAGTTCTTTGGGTTTCTGCTCAACGAAATGTGTGTATTCATAAATGTACAACAGACAAATTGCTTATTCTTTCAGAAAGTGAGACTTCAATGAAACTTGGGCCCAGAAACTTGGGATTCATGAAAATCTTCTAGGACAAGAGTTTGTATGAATTTCGTATGACCTATTGTGTAATTGTCTGCATGAAAGCAAAAGTGCGGGTTGTGTTTCCACAGTGTTGATAAATGATTGCATCATTTATGGTGTAGAGTTGTGTAAAGGTGTTTGCAGATCGACAAGCACTTTAATGTGTTTAACACATGACGGCTACTTCAGTGAGACCCAATGCTTGGTGTCACGTAAACACTTTATAAACATTGGGCTGTAAGGATAATTATTTTGATTGCGGGTTCTTGTGAGACTCCTAACTTCAACATCTGCTTGAAATATGTGGTGTCATGTGTGTACTTTTATGGTTTCAGTAAGATGGCTAAAAACAGATGACACGCACACTCCTGAATCCTGTGTACACTGTAGAAACGATTTTTTCCCCTTAGTTTATAGATTTCCTCGAGTTCTCTCTTCTTTCCTTCTGTCTCTGCATCTATGCTTTTTTTCTCTCTCTCTCTCGAGATCATTTGATCTCTATTATGCATTGATGGTCAGTAAAAAGATAAAAGGGGACAGTATAGATGCTTTTTACAGAGTTTGATGAAGTGCATCTGATTTAATTTAGCAGGGTAAATATTGCTTTACCATGTAAATATAATGTAAATATACTGTATTTATAATATAGTTACCCGATGAATGCGAGTACATATATATACTCATATATAGTATATAGCTGCTCCCAGCAGACCTCTGTGTGTCTGAGCAGTCCTATTTATGGAGCCGTACTGTTCACCCTAACTGGTGAAAGGTCTAGAAAAGTTTATTTAAACATTACCCACGCAAAACCAGCCTGGATAGGATACCGCACCTATTGGGTCATTCTGTCTCGGTGGTCAAAAAAACAAGAAAGCAATACTTTCCCCTATGAATAGTAACATGGAACATCAGAACCCTCTTGGATTCAAGTCAGGCATGGACTGGCCCAGTGGAAGGACAACATTGATTGCTGCTGAGCTCAAGTGATATAGCATTGACACAGCATGCCACTCTTCTCAGTGCTTATGCACCTTCCCTTCTATCAGTAGAAGAGGTGAAGGACAGCTTCTATGAGACACTGGATGAGGCCCTCAAAAGTCCCCAAAAGTGACAAAATCTTGCTGCTGGGTGATTTTAATGCAAGAGTGGGGAAAAGCACTGATATCTAGGAAGGATAAAATTGGACATCATGGCATCGGGCATACCAATGCTAATGGGTTAAGACTCCTGAGTCTCTGTGGGGACATCATCAGGTGCAAGGACTTGAGGAACATTGTTATAACTCAAGCTATGAGAGGAGCAGAGCGATCATCATATGATTGTGGCTAAACTCAGTCTGAGTATCTGCCCGGCAGTATGCCTCAGAAAGACCACCAGGAGAAGACTGTACTGTGCAAGGCTTCAGGATGCAGAGGCATGGAACAGTTATCGATGCTCTGCTACTAAGCAGCTACAGAACATTGAGTCTCTCCTGAGGAATGAAATGATGATTAATAATAATTGGCCCTCCATAAGTACACTATTTCACGAAACAGCAGATTAATTGATTGGCTACCAAAGGAAAAAAACATCAGGACTGGTTTGATGAAAAATCCACACACATCTCTGCCCTCCTCAATAATATGCACAGATCCCACAAAGCCTATCTCAATAATCCATCTGCTGCATCCTTTAGAAAGAACTGTGAAGAATAGAGGAAAGAAATCCAACAGACTCTATGACAATTGCAGAATCAATGGTGGATATCTAAGGCTCAAGAGATACAATCCTATGCAGACAGGCATGATATCCATAACTTTTACGGCACAGTGAAGGACACTTATGGCCCAAAATTCTGACAAACTGACCCTTATTAAGGACCAAACAGCCATTGCTTAAAGATGGGGGGAGCATTTCCAAGCTCTATTAAATCAGCAGGTCCCCGTTTATCTCACAGTCCTGGAAGAATTACCAACTCTACCAAGCATACAGAGTCTTGATCTCCCAACTTCCTCCTCTGAGGTGCATGCTGCCATCAAGTAACTGAAAGACAACAAGTACCCTGGGCCTACTCCATCCCTGCTGAGCTTCTGAAGGAAGAGAAATACACCAGTTCATCACCATTGTGTAGCCCTCCAACAATGGAGGGATGCAAGTATTGTCACAATATACAACAACATGGGTGACAGATCCATCTGCGAAAAAAGCAGGGGTATCTCACTCCTCTCTGCTGCAGGCAAAGTCCTGGCGAAAGCCATGCTCCACCGACTTGTCAACACCATCTCTGAAAACCTATTACCTGAATCCCAAAGCAGATTTAGAGAAGGTCAAAGTACAGTGGATATGATATTCACCTCAATTCATCTGCAGGAGAAATGTTGTGAACAGCACAAGAATCTGTTCATTGCCTTCATGGACCTTTACAAGGCATTTGACACTGTACAATGTGACCTCTTATGGAAAGTGCTCCTGCAGTTACTATCAGTAAATATGCACTACTATCTTGCGGCAATTTCATGATGGGGTGACACTACGTGGACTGGAGTCTGCCCCTTTCACAGTAGGCACAGGTGTGAGGCAGGGCTGTGTTCTTGCACCAGTCCTATTTAACATCCTCCCAATGTGTGTTACAACACTGCTGCACAAGGAAGTGAAGCAAGAAAGTTGGGTGACCATGACCTACATATTGGATGGGACCTCTTTAACATCAGGAGGTTCCAGGCAGCAACCAATCTCCAGTTAGTCCATGTGCTGGAACTACAGTATGCGGATGACTGTGCCCTAGTATCTTACACCTTATCTTACACCTTACCTATCCAACGACTGTAGCATGGATAAAGGCATTCAGCACCAAATCAAGCAAGCCTCATTATCCTTTGAAAAATGAAGGTGAAGTGTATTCTGCAATTGTAACCTCCATCTTCACACCAAGACTGCGGTCTACCAGGTAAATCTGCATCGCCATCTTCCTCTATGTCTGTGAAACCTAATATATTCTTGGAATCTTTCCACATCATGTACCTGCATTACATCTGCAGACAGTGTGAAGTGTGGGATACAGCCTACATCCCTAGAGGCTACTACTGTGGACCACACTGTCTGGCTGCAACTCTGTCACCAAGGAGGGCAAATGGCTGAGGACAGGAGAACCGATCATCGTCTGGCTAAAATGCAGAAGAGGAAGCTGACGATGTCTGCACCTGAAGCTGACGATGTCTGCACCTGCTTCTCCAAGACACCAGGACAGGTTTTCACATACCCTGTCTGCAAAAGCCATCATGCATCCCATATTGGACTACAAAGTCATCAAAGAACCCACAAACAGTAACAGAAGTCATCATTGGACTACCTAAGAAGTCGTCTCCCATTATAGCAACTATTTACTTTGTTCACTTCAAAGCTTATTACATACACACTACTTGTGAATTAGAATGTGACCGAAAAAAGAAAGATACAGGAAGAGAGAGAGAAAGGGAGAGATGATTGTCCCCTTGGGACAGCACTTTTCATTTAAGCCCTATGCTCCTTTTTTGAACCAGAGAAGACTCCATGCACAGAACTTTCCCTATTCCTGTGTCTGCCTGACTCAAGAGTGTCTGTCTATCGCTGTCTTTCTCCCAAGTTACCAATAAATAACCCAATCACTCCATGTGTCTACTTTGATTTCATTAAGATAAGGAACTAATTTATTGCACACAATTTCATCTTTATCGATAATATTTTTTGGAAAAATCATAACAGCTTTATCAGCAGCCAATAAATAAAGGAGACACCAGCAAATAGGCATGTGAGTAATACTTACTAGAGTACCGTTGCTTTATCAAGATGCAGAAGAACTGTCAATAATGCCACATTGAGGAATCAGGTCTTTGGTCAAAATTACATGTCAAATTGAGACCCTAAGTTCATCCAAAATTGATAATAATGTCATCATTTACTCAATCATGTCATTTCAAACCCATTTGACTGTCTTTCTTCTGAGGAACACAATAGGAAATGTTTCACAGAATGTCGACATTTCTTTTTCCATATAATGAAAACATAATATTTAGTGACCAGAGGCCATAAATGTACCATACAATTGCCCATACGACTTGTGTGCTATATTCCAAGTCTTCAGAATCTATATGATAGCATTATAAGTGGAAAGACTGAAAATCTTGCCTTTCACTATAGATTAAGCTCATACAAACTTGGTGTGTGAAGATGCGTCGCACCACGTGTGTCATCATTGATATAAAACACCATTGATTCTTGTGTGTCTCGCAAGTTTGAATATTAAAAACCACAAATGACATTTCAAAGCTAAAAAACAAAACCATTTTTTTTTTTTTTTTTTGGAATTTTACAGCCCCTGGTCACGGTTACAATTCGTGAACATCTATAAACATCTCCTTATGTGTTCCAAAGAAGGATGTACATCATACAAATTTGACATGAGGATTGGTTAAAGATGACAGAATTTTCATTTTTAGTTGAACTATTCCTTTAACCGAGCAGCACTCCAAATAAATAACACTGGAGTGAAATAAACACACACACACCTTCACATAACCCCCTTCGATATAACCCAGTTCCCGAGGGGGCCAGGGCACACTGAAACACGTGTCGACCCCATGGTGGCCCGCTGTGGAGGAGTACCGAAACTACTCGGCAGTATTTACTGATGCAGTTATCTTGTGCTGTGACAAGCAAAATCAATCAAACACCGTATTGCCACAGTGTTTATCCTAAGCATTCAGTGCACATCACGCACACTTCAGCCATATCGCAGAGCGTTACGCGAGCAAAATTTGATTAACAACCGCATTTCTCCTGTGCCATGGCAATCTAAGATGAAGATGATACGATGAGAGAAAAGCAAAGTGATAGAGACAGCTAACAGTAGAGGAGGGGGGTTGGGGTTGGGAATTTGGGAAAGACAGAGAGAACAATATAGATGCATAGACAGTGAGGAAGAGAAAGTGGGACATCACATTTAATCTCAAATATTATAAAAAACATATTTAATTGAGGTACTCTTATGTGATAACTAAAATTATTTTAAGATTTAATTCCATTAAAAATATCCATTAAATGTAATTTTTAATTTTAATTTCATTTTGTTCATAATTGTCAAACATAACAATTTCATTGGATTTTGTTATGAAATTGAAATTCATCCATCATAAATATAGGCTATTTTTTTGTGTGCGTTTCTAAATATTGAATTTAAGTCATCACTAATTTAAGTCGTTATTCACTGAAATTTAAGTTCAAAATTTTAATTCAAAATCTATGCCATTGCTCTCAAATCTCATTCATGCTCATTTAAACCGAGTGACATGTCTTTAGGCCATTGGTTCTCCTTATGAAAAATTACAACATGAGATTTACATTAAGTTTCAGTCTGTTCCTTTTTGAGTTTGACACCCTTGTTTACTGTATACCTTATTTGTATGGAGAACAAACAGTGTGAACATTCTTCAAACATGTCCTTATGTTTTCCATAGAGGAAAGAAAGTAATTTGTGTTTATACGTACAGATCACACAATGTTCTTATTTGGGTGAACTATTCGTTTAATGGTGAAAGAAATTACAATATTACTGTAGCTTTTCAAATAAAAGCACGGTAAAGTGTAAAGGATTTGAACAGATCTTGACTAGTTTGCTTTATTTTATCTGTTGCCCTACAGATATTTAAAAAAATGTCAAAGAATTTTTCAAATTCTAACTTTCCTTCTATTTTTGTTTTCAGTTTGTTTTTCTTGTCTGTCTTTCTTGCTTTTGTTGCATTTTAATGTTTAATAGCAGCCCTTGGCTATCTGTAGGCAAAATTATTACATATCTGCAGAGAGAAATTGAAAAATTAATCATACTCTTATAATGTTACACACTTGCTCTTATCCTTGAGAAATGGCACAAGCTTGCTTTCAGATCTAATATGCCATGCGGAGAGCTGCACAGACGACTTTGTGCACAAAACAATCGCATTAATATTGCAATTAAGAGATTATTTACTAGCTTGCCTTTTCATCATCTCACACTCTGCTTGAATTATTGTGCTGTAAGATCTAATGATAACAGAAATGTTTATCACACCATAACAATGTCCGTTTATGAAGACAAATTACAGTCAAAATACAATATGAGCATTAACGAAGAAGTGTTATATTACAGGAAGTTCTGGTGATAGAAGAAGACAACAGGGAAATCACTAACAAACCCTTCTTTCCTTCACATCCCCTGCAAAACACATGACCCGAATGGATTCACACTTCCAAAATAGCATGCATAAGACACAGGAAGACATTATTTGCAATTTGCGTACAATCTTGCTTTCTGTGCTAAGTACGTAAGCAACAGCTGCAAACAAACGCAGCAAAAACAAAAGCAATATTCACAAAACCAAATCATGCATTTGCCGCCAATTTGCCTTTATAAACACCACAAGTCATGCAAATTGTGCATGCAAACATTTAAAAGCCTTTGGGAAACAATGATAAAAACATTTACACATTTAGCAATAATACAAGTGGCATTTAAGATATTGTGTTTCCTTTTTTCCAGGTGGAAATATTTTCTCCTATGCAACTTAATGAACTTTCCAGGTTCAATACAAGTTAAGCTCAGTTAACAGCATTTGTGGCATGATGTTGATTTCCACAAAGAAGTATTTTGACTCATTACAATTGAAGTGAATATATCTTTACAGGTTAGTAAGTGATTTTATCACTCAAAAATCATGTTAACATATATAATGATTACACCTTGCAGCAATATTTTTGAAACTTTGTGTATTTTACAGTAGGGTTTATGGACTCTCATGGTAATGTGGTTCCAGTAAGGCACAATGAGAGTAAATAGGGCAAATCCATATTTTTATAAAATAGGGAGGAGTTAAAATTATTATTATTATGACTATTTTGTAGAAATCCATATTATGCCACAAATGTTGTTAATTGAAATTAACTTTAATCGAACCAGGAACTTTCCTTTAATGTGCTTATAAGCAAGCAATTATCAAGTCATTATCAGCCATTAAAGTCATGATTTGAGTGAAAGTGAATAAAGCACACAGTTGTTGTAGCGCCCCTAGTGTTCATTTCACCTGGAAACAGGAGACACGTATACAAAGTTTTGCAAAAATGCATATAGAGTCACATTTTTACTAGAAGACCAGGTTGCATTATTCTGTTTATTTGAGCATCCCAAACCAGCCCAGCCCAACATAGCAACACTGGCTCAAGAAATTAGTTTTGGGATGGGGCTATCTGTCTGATGACCAATGGAAGACAACTGGGCGGGAAACCTGTTTGAAGACATTATTTTTGCAGCTTGGCTTGTGACGCTAATGGCTAAGAAATAACAACAAAACACTTGCGTTTGAATTAGGAATGGGTCATGATTGTCAACTAGTCATACAACAACCATTTTTTTCCCCCCGATATTTTTAGCGGTGCTTTAAGAAAAGTTCATTTATTCATAACCTTTACTTAATTATGAGCATTGCATTTTTTAAATAATATGTCACCGAAATCCTGCTCCATTTTGTTGTGTGCCATTTGGTTTTCTATTTTTACGCACTGCCTAACAAATGTGTCTTACTGGGGTCAAGTGAACCCCAACCAGTCAAATAACACAGGGGTTCCTTAACCATTGATTAGTCGACTTGTCAATTAGGCAAGCCACAGGCTAGACATTACTGAAAACATGGAGTTTTGCACATCTTTGTTTTGATTAATCAATGTTGTTGAAGCTTGCATGGAATGCTGGGAGTTGTAGTTGCATAGTGGATTACCATGTGAAAGTAAGTACTATTGATGGATTCCTTCATCTCTCCAATTCATCATTAAAATACAATCACTGTGACTCCATTTCCATTGAAATGATAGCTCTCCTTTTCTCCCTCTTTAAAAATCTGCACAGCAGCCTCGCACAGACCTTTGTCCAGTCTGTCTGTTTTTTCCCCCAGTGCATGTCATTCACATTTAATCAAGCAGAAAATGATCATAAATATTTTTTTCTGTTAGATTTCACTTTTGCATTTCACGCCTGGACATTATACCCCCCCTCTATACTCTCTCTCTCTCTCTCTCTGACAGGGAGCTTCAAATGCATAGAAGCAGTTACTTACATTTAAGGTTCATTTTTCTGTAGTAAACAGCACAACTTACTTCAGAGTACAGTGGGTAAGGAAAAGGCAAAACGAGGGAGAAAGAGAAAACGAGAGAGAGACAGACAGTGTGCTTGTATACATAAAAGGCATTACCTTATTTTCTGTGCCATTTGCTAGCTAGTGCGTTCACAGGCCATCCCATTACATCATGTCAGAGGTTGTAAACAAGCAAATAACAACAGCTCGCTGCCGCTCTGAGCATCTCACGGTGGTGCACCCTACCACTGAGAGGGGAATTGTTCTCGGCATTCTTTCACGCTGCAAAACATTTGTTTCTTTATTGTCCATGTAAATAATACATCACTTTTTCCTTGCCTCCTCCCATTCTTCAAGAAAAAAAAATAGAAAAGGGTCGGGTGAAGGATTTATGTGTACAGTGTGCAAAGGCGAACTATTTATGGTGGACGCCATTCCTAGAACGCAAGGTGCCATCACTGATATTTATGGGCCGACATCACAGAACTGACAGGGAATATCATTCTCCAAATGGTACACAAGCAGTCAGCGACCAACACCATTTCTCTTTGGAATAGAGGCCGCGTCAGTCCCGCACACCTAAGGAAGTGTGGTTATTACTGTCAGGAGTAATGGCAAGAGAGGACTGTGATGAACAGAACTGGGTCTGCTGGAGGAAGAGGGGTCACGATTGTTTATTCTTAACAAACAGAATGAGATTTTGGCTTTTTCATTATCTTATTAGATCTTTGGGGAGTAACGGAATACATGTAATGGGATTATATATTTAAAATACAAAATATTAGTAACTGCATTCCACTAGAGTTACAATTTAAATCGTTGGTAATCAGACTATGGTTACATTTAAAAAATTGGATTACTAACATGATTACTTTTATTGTCTTTGTTCCAATTAATATTTAGTCCTTTTAGTAGGAAAACATCCATATAAACAATGCAATCTGATGAGTGTTTAAAGAGTGGTGAAACACTATCTTAAGATGTGTTACATTCATCCTAGCAGACAGAGAAGTATGTTTTAAGTAAGTTTGGACAGCAGAAATAGAAAAAAAAGCTTTATTCAATTTAGATTTAACCTCCTGAGACCCATACATGCTGTGTGCATTTTATACCCCCCCTTTTTGATTTGTAACTAGCTCCTAAGAAACATGCAAAAAATGTTTTAGAACTAATAGTTTTCCTAAAAATTGATGCCTATATCTGTGAACAGTGGGACTAAGTTGAAACAGTACCAAGTGTTTTTTTTTTTTTATCAGATTGTTAATTATGTTTCCAGGAGTGTTGTTTATTCATGTTTTTGAGACATTAGAGACATTACATCAAACATTAGCATACATATAAGTAATGGCCAGAATCATCCAATCATTGCCAACCATGTTAAAATAAAATTATAAATTCTGAATCTATGTACTAATTACCATTGTCCAATGTCTGCCAAACATATTGAGTGGTCCAAACATCATCTGCAGCCTGAAATTGAACTTTTTATCGGATTTTAGGAGTGAATGCACTAGAAGGATGCATAGAAGGATATAGCATGCTCCCTTGCTCCCTATTAAGTGAATGACTTAACTTCCAGTGTGCTGTCTGTTAGCACTGCTCTCAGAACAGTTTGAAATGCACCTTATTCTCATCCTAACTCCATATAAAGCCTCTGAAAGCAGCATTTTTCAGTCTGATTCTCAATGTGATGATGCACAGTAAAATAAAGTATATTTAAACTGAATTGAGCATACAGACCACAAATGTGGTTATTGTGTTTAACAGCGTGCTGTTTCACGATAAATTGCTCAAATTAAAGAAATGGCATATTGGATGAACCTAGAGACTAATCTTTTGACTCAAACAAGTTCAATGTAAAAAATTGATTTGGTTTCTTACCATTTCAACCAAACACAAACTCTGCTATGATCAACACCATGTTGTTTTGTCACATGACTCTGTACGTCGAAAGTTTAACCCTGTACTGACACCCCAGAGTCTCCTGAATTGAGATCAGTCAGTTTAAATTATATCCAATTATGTGTTGCGAATAGCAAAGCCAAAATACAACTTACACGCATGTGGACGAGGGGTCGCACGAGATTAAGCTAAGCTAAAATGCTATTTTTAGACATTTTACATGCTGACATGATCATATTTGTTTAGCAATTTATTGTCTTGTTTAAGAAGCAACACTGCACAAGATATTTATGTTTTTCAGAGAATGTATTTTTAACGTGTACTTTGTCTTACTGTACTGGCAGATACATTTTTTAGTAACCCTCCCAACACTGTTAATGCATTAGGTGTCATGAACAAACAATTAACCATATATATTTTTACAGTATTTATTCAATTATTCAATTCAATTTATTCAATTCAAGCAATTGTTCAGTGTTAGTTCATGTTAGTTCATTATACATTAAATAATGGTATTATTATGGTACACTGTCTATAAAAAAATAAAAAATGACAAAATACCTACATGGTTATAACGATTTTTAATCATAATCCCTACGTTATTATAAAGATTTTTGCTGCGTCTGAATATCCAGAGCTATTGCTTCACCAGCTGAAAGCAATTATTACACAAATGCACAAAAACCTGTCCATGTTTTGCATATAAAAATGTTCTAGCATTTATGTGGACCATAAGCATCTTTATAATGTCCTTCTAATTCATTAAAACCAGTCTTTACAGTAATGAGCAACTAATAAAGATTTGATTCTGTATGAGCAAGTATCTGTGTTTGTAAATAAAGAAACAAACAGCTGCATTGCATCATCATTATATCACAAGACAATCATGTTTACTGCCATTGTTAAGTCTTTAAAATGTTTGTAGCACTTTGGCAAGTGTGTTTCTCTCTGCCCTCTCCAGGGACCGACACAGGAAGGGCCAGTAGCAGGCTAGAGACTCATAGAGTCACTTTGCTCTGTCAACCGCAGTCTAGCTGATGCGCCGCTCTCTGAATGAACACTGACATCTATTATCCGCCTCGCGTCGGCAGATTATGAATTAGAAATAAAAGCTACCTCAGCTACAGCACTTCTGCATTAGTGACAGGTGGGTACTGTGAGCACACGTACACACACACACACACACACACACACACACACACACACAGAGACACACACAGAGACACACACTCAGCACACACTCAAACATATATGTACTGCACACACACAGTGTGAATTGAAACAGAACTGTGTCCCCTTGAGTATCACTGTGGGTAGGGGATGCCACTTGAAGGGATGCTGCAAATGAAAAGTCAGCAACTAATACCTTAAAAGGGCCCCTCCACAAAACCATTAGCAAGGGTAGATGCGATTTGTCAAGGAAGTAATTTTGCCATTCATGATCACATGATCCTGTAAAGCACATATGCATGATGCATTTTGATAAGTGAGGTAATTTATATGAGTTGCCTGGGATTCCTTACATATTTATATATTTTCATGTATGTTTATTCCAAGCGCCATACGAAGAGTTGAAATGTTACCTTAAGAAACACAGAGGCAATATATAATGTTTTATTTGTTAAAACAAACTTAACATCTGTAAGCATGAACTTTGCACACATTTCCGCATCAGATCCTTCAATCCAAGCCTCCAGAGCCTATTTTGAGATGCCTTAATCTGAGACAATCACAGCTACACAAATTAAAGTTTTATTGAAACAAATAAGTGTTTTAAAAACGGGCCGAAAGGCCTGGTTTCAATTTCAATAGCCCTTATCATCCCGAACCCTCGGGGATCATTCTATGTTAATTGGATCTCCATTGCATTTGCATTGGGGGTGTTAACAAGCACAGTCTATGAATATTAATTACCCAGAAGTTTTTGGTCCTCGGAAAAGAAATACTTTTCTTGATACATATTAATTCTGTGAAGTTTTTTAAAGTGAAACACTCATTAAAATTGCACAAGCCCCGCATTTGATATCCCCATGATATCGTGCCATCTTTAACTTTAGCCCTAATAAATTGGGTCATATTATTCGAAACAAAAAGAAAAGCCCTCCCCTACTGTATATAGGCTTTTCATTTGCTTGTATGTAAACAATCCAATTTAATAAGAGAGTTGTACTGCATCACCACAAAGAGATTGTTTTAAAGATTTACGTTTTTTCATTTAGTATGCAAAGTCAACTATAAGTATTGCCATCCGTAGATTGATTTCCCTGAAAATGGTAAACACAAAGCACTGTGGTCCTTTCAAAACATTGTTCAGCTTGTTTAAGCATCCCAGTCAGCCCAACATGTTCAACCAATGGTGTAAATATGGGGCGGGGCAATCTTTTTATCCAACCAATTGGTTGGGGAGTGTTTGGGAAAAGAGAATCAATAAAACCTTCAAAATAACCTTCATAATAGGCATACATTTATAATGTGAAAACTGCGACCAAAGAAATACCATAGATGTCAGTTTAGGCCTGCACACTGCTGGTATGTTTGATTGTTTCAAAAGCGTGAAGGATTAGAGAGAGACAGACATTATTCTTTCATGAGAAAACTTGCGTGGTGTATTAAAATGAAATCCTCCCTTGCTGCTTTTAGGACACCAAATAAGCCATCTAATACTAAAACAACACGGATGCCTTTCTCAGACAGCCTCAGTCAGACAGCTGCTGGGAACACCTGCTCAGAGTGTAGAGTTCCCCTCTTTAACACACACACAGTCACAAACTGGCATCAAAGACCATCCGGCATCAACAGTCAATAAGAGGTGCTTCATGTTCACTAATGGTACCAGCATATCAAACATGTAGGTCATACATGCCACGAACAATTTACAAATTGACCCCCATTTTAAAAAATGGGGATGCCTACAGAACATAAAAAATGGGAAGTAGAACAATAGGATGTTCCTTTTTACACACATGCAGTGACACGCATCCCACCCACACACATATATATGAACACACACATTTTGGCTCACTTTGGCAGCCTCTTCAAAATCTTAGTCACACATTTGCTGTGTTTCAAAACTTTGTGAGCTACCCATATAGGCAGCATTTTAAGGCATCATAGGCAGGCTATTTATGTGGCTGGGGAGTTGCTTTATAGGTTAAGAATTTCAAATCAGTCACTTATGAGGTACCACCTCTGTTAGGATGCTGCCTTGCAGGCAGCAGACAATTGTGGAACAGACACATTCTCGCACTCCAGCACTTATGTCCATTGCTGACATTTTGACCTGATGTCCATTAGTAAACAGATTTCCGTTTGCACTCTAATGGAAAGCCCTTCGACAACAAGTCTGGATGGTCTGACTGTCGCACACCAGCAAAGGAGACCCCCCAACCCCCCACCGCTGTCGATCGAACCCCCTCCGCCCCCCTACAGCCCATAAACAGGATGTAAACTACTTTAAACTCATGTTGGTGCATTTATTATGGGTGAACTGCGTGGCATCACTGAATAGGTTGTGATGATGCAATGTTATCCAACAGAGTCTAGACTAGAGATGGGTAGGATGGTCGGCTGTGTAAAAAAATCATTTCCTCGGACTACAAATCACCTGCTGTCAGAAATGTTCCCACTATTATGTATAATCCATAGGTCTCTATGTTTTTTGGGCAATGAAAGGTTAAAGCTATTTATACTGTAAATATTAAGCCTCTTTATTTGTTGAATCTCTGCCTTTTACCCTATTAAATGGCTGTGCATTCTTTCAACAGTACACAACATAAGTGTTGCATTTTCAATACAGTTTATCAAGGTAAATTGTTTATTTTTTAAGTAAAAGTTGAAGTAGAAAACGAGCAAATCACTCAATCTCCAATGCAAAGCTATTTTGTTAGGCAGCAAACATTAAACAGCCAACGCATATCGATATTGAACTTTGCATTGGAGATTGTGTGCCTTGTTGACAGCAGCCCCACTCGGCAATGAGCACCTCTCCTTATTGGATTCCTTTTGGATATCTTTTTCAAGCCAAGGTAGCAGTCTTTCATTTGGATTCTTGTTTGATTTTTTATTTAACGCTTCTTGAGACCCCTGAGTTCAGTTCTATTTTGTTGCACTCTATCAAGTTGTTTTTGAACACAAGAACATGTCCCATGTGTACGCCCCCTCAAAAACACGTCTTAAGAAATGGTCACACTACACTTCACGCTCCATTCACTGCCATTCAAATACATGTGAACGAATGAGACTGGAAATGCAAGCTCACGCAAAACATTTTTGCATTCCTCTGCATTCCAAAGTTCATGCTTTGTATGCAAATTTGTATGCAGAGAATACATGTGACCAATAATATTGAAAGTTCACACACTGACCTCTTGGCTCAATGTAAAGAATACATTTTTCAAAGCTACATATTTTTATTGTTGCCAGAAAGTGAGTAGCTGGATTTTGTTTACATTCTGAATGTATTATTATTTGTTACAAAAAGCTTTCGACATCGTATCCTGTCCATTGCAGTGTCCAAAATAATTGTGCATGCTCAAAGCCTAATGTGACCGTGGCTTGATCAGGATCTGTTGGACCCTGAAAACACAGAGCTTCGCTAAGAGCGACTAGTCAACCAGTCGTTCAGACAACTCACTGACTAGTCGATTTTGAAAATATGTTGTTTTGCATGTGCCAATTCCAGACTGCCTGATATACATATCATCGCGGTAAATGAGCGTCAGCTAAAAAGCATCAGGGGGTATCAAGGGGTGAGAAGTGCACTGCCATGAGGATATATTGCCTGCAACAATTAGTTACAATTCCAAAAAGCAATATGCTTCAATTGTAGCAGCTGCAGCCTTTGAAGAAAGCCTTGTGATCAAGTGCTCGCATTCTATGTTTCTGTTTTTTTTCCCCTCGCAAATAATTATTTCTCCTCTCTTCTACGTACAAGCGCATTAATGTACAATTTCAATCTCCATCTGTACGATTATGAATCAGATCGGCCATCAATCGGCTTATCCAGCCGAGAGATTCGTCCCTGTAATAAAACTGTCACCTGTTCCAGGATAAAGACAGATGTTGCCAGTTGGGTGATAACATAATTAAACCGTTCAACGAGGGATTCCATAAAATTATAAAAATTGAAGGAAGCACTAGCGTTTTACCAGTAAAGCAATTTAGGGCAATCCTATCCACAGGATTTGCAATAAGTTGGATGCTCTGCCTTTCTCTAGTGCAATCTGACAATATTAACAGTTTACAAGCAGATACGTTAAAGCAGAAAGATAAATTGAGGGAAAACGGGTGTTTTTCTTGCCCTCTCTCACCCTGCCTCTGACAATGGTGGCGTCAGATGAGGCATGTTGGGTGTGGACATGTTTATGTGTCTCCATTGTGCCCTCCCTCTTCTCAGTTTGGTTCTGTTTTCAGAGGGGTTAGTGTTTTGCCTCCACATATTGAATGTCAGTGGTCTTTTTGTCACTTCCGGTGGCGTCCCTGTACATTTCTCACCCTGGTCTCAACCCACCAAAAATGTGATGTAGGGTCATGAACAGCAGGGGAAAAATATGCAAATAATATAATCCTAAATGCAAATAATAAATAAAATAACCACTTTTTCAATTGTGCATAATGAGCAAAGCATAATAAATAGGCTAGTCAACTTTTAAAAAGGAGGATATGATTCCCATATATTTTGTTGTTAAAGTCATAGGCAGCGCATCCAATCAAATTGTGCTAAAATTACATTTGTTACTACTATATGAACAAGCTGTATATGGTCCAGTGTTTGCTCAATGTGTTAGGGGCTGTTCACAACGAACACATTTTTGAGTCATCTGTGCTGTTTTTCAATTGTTTTACTATATAAACATGCACTAATTGTAATTTTTTACTATTTAGCTTCATCTTGCTGGTTTTTTTCAGCAACTTGGAGCAAGAGCAATGCATTTTTAGACACTGTATCAAGTTAAACAATAACTTCTATGAAAACGCATTTTGAGACATATGTTCTGTTCTATTCTTGGCATTGCATTTACAGTAGCTTTTATAAACACAATGGCATGTTTGGTGTGAAAGGCCCTAAAACACTAGTAAATTCAGTTTTTTTGCCCAACAAAAGCAAAATTCAGTCATTAGAGCAACATTGAAACAGATTTTTTTTTTTAACATTTTCATTAGATTTGATAAAGATGAGAATATTTGAGCCAGAAATCACAAGGTCTAGTTGAACACTTCATTTGCATTCTTGCATCACTGTGGCGGTAACAAACCTCAATACTCAAGGGGGCGATAGAGTTCACTTCAGACATTGCGGTCTGACACATTTTGGAATGCAACCTTGCACAAAATAAATGTGTATCTAGAAGCATCTGCATTCACATACTTGCGTAAAGTATGCTTTGGCTTTAAGAGACCCGGTTTCACAACTGAGAAGGACTACCATGAAATGTTTGCTACATATATAATGCAAGCTCTGCACCTGTGCTTACTCAGACTCTGTGTACCTGTGATCACCCCAAAAACATAGCCCTACTCTAGACTTTACGCCATGCCCCAGTCACCAAGGGCGAGAAAAGTGAGGGGCAATAATAAAAAAATATATATTATAATTGGCTAGCCTTATCTTACGATTTGTAACAAAGCGTGATTTTGACAGAACAAACGGGGATGGGTTTGCCCTTGCATCAAAGAAAAGCAATTACTCATGCCAAAGCTTTTCCTGTCTCTCTTCCTTTCTCTTTTGCGGTTTAGAGATGATGCTGGAATGCATTTGAGTGAGGGAGGGCATTTTAAAAAAACTCTCAATTGTGATTAAAAAAGACTGCCATGAGACAGGGCATTAATATTTAACATTTAAGGGCAATATCAGCTGAACAGGATTCCTGGCAATCACTCCACAAGTCAACCATGGCTTGCTTAAACATGCAAGCGATTAAATATGCACCGGCTTAATCGTTCATAACTCATCAGGAATTGTGCCATATTGAGGCTTGGATGCACAGGAGAAGAGTAAAAATTGCTTCTTTTCAAAAACTGACAGAACTTCGTCAACTTTGCATCCCGTAGGAAAAAAACATAACAAATTTGAGGTGATCTCATAAGAGGTCAGCATGTTGTTTCTGAGAGTTCCAGTACCCACATTATGCCGACTCGCCCACAAGTGCCTACAGACAGCTGACCCAGGTTCAGATCCCACGCTGAAACCAGGAAGCATTCACGTTCACATAATCATTTACAAGCATGATTCGATTTACCCTTTAACATAAACATTTTTCTCCACTGATGGTTAGGTTTAGTTTTGGGGTTTGGGTTGAGGGGTGCAAGATATGCATTACGCTTCACTGTATTGAGCCTACACAGCTGAAAACAACTCTTCGCAACTCGCTTTTTGCGCCCCTCTGTATACATCTCACCTGGAAGATGCAGCTCAGACATGCTTATATGCCCAACAACAGTAAGCGCTTTAACCACTGGGGGCAGTGTTTTGCATTTTGGTAGGCACATATGGATTTTAGCTAAAGAAAAGTCAACCTACTGTTTCCAATTACTTTGAGATCAGTCTGAAATATTAAGATCTCTTTAATAACACATTATTAATGGCTTCTTAATTGGCTTTTTTACAGGAAGCATGCTGGCAGTGGTATGGAATCTTCCCACGCGTATTCTGAAGTTTGACAGCCACATAATTTAACCAAAGGTCCACCAGTCACTGCTAGTCTGTCTGGACCACACACCACCTCCGTCTGCTGCTGCCTCATAAAGCAGTACTCCAGGGCCGCAGCTACACATTGCCAAGCTATAAGCTAAAATCTCTATTCCATTCCACTCCATGTTTTTTTTTTTTTTTTGCATAGATGCAACGCCACTGCTATAGCAACCAATGATGATGTGCCATAAAATTAAGACAGCCACAGGACACACAAATCGGATCTGATCAGTTTCGATACACAGTGCGGATAGTAAATCATGAAAACTGAATTCCAATCAAGGACACACACACACACACATACACATACACAAAATAGGATTTGGACTGACAGTCTGAACATCCTGTATGAACTCAACTCTGATGGGAAATGTTAAAATGTCTTATTATGTTTTTTACACAACTTTATAGCTCTATACTCTTCTTGAATGTCAACATTTTCCAATTTGATTTATTGTTTTATTCTCAAAAGGAAATTTGGGAGAAATATCCAAGGATAAATTAATACATCTGAAAAATTACTTTAATGAAACTCCATAAAAGGCATCGTTCACCCACAAATGAAAATTCTCTCATTATTTACTCACCCTTTCTTCTTTCTTTCTTCACCAGAATACAATAGAAGAAAAATAGAGTCATGTCTTAGCCAAGTAGGCACTTAAAATGCAAGTGAACGGAGATTTCTCTTTTGAAGCTCCAAAAATCACAGACAGTCAGCATAAATGTCATTCATACGACTCCAGCGGTAAAATTAATGTCTTCTAAAGTGACACGATCACTTTTGGTGTGAAAAAGCCAAATATTTAAGTACTTTTTTGAAACTAAATCTTGCTGATGCATGTGAGACACAGTACAAGTGAGGAGGAGGAACACTGTACAGTAGCTTGGTTGGTTTTGTTTTACATCTGTATTTTCTTTTTCTTTACTTACAAAGGTGAGTTTGTGTGCTTATCCTGAATGTCTCAACCAAGTGGAGAACGTGAGATTATGTCTGTATCATGGCAACACAAATAAATCACACAAGAGACGGCTTGAACTCCACCCTCTCATGAAGCCTAATGGAAGCAATGGTTTGTAGTTAAAAAGTACTTATATATTTATATTTTTCACACCAAAGTTGATCATATCTCTTTAGAAGACATTTATTTAACTGCTGGAGTCAATATGATATCAATGACGCTTATACTGGTTTTTGGAGCTTCAAAAGAGAAATCTCCATTCACATGCATTTTATGGACCTACTGAGCTAAGATATTATACTTATCCTGGTATATCATGAAGGTGAGTAAATAATAAAAGTAATGAATTTTCATTTTTGGGTGAACTATCCCTTTAAGACTCCTGAGCTAAGAAAGAACAACCTTTGAGAAATAATAATACATTTCTTCTTGGCAGGGATGGCTTACGATGGTCAATTATTCATTCAATGACAATGGAGAAGTTAAAAATAGCATGTTAAAAATAGTCAAACTTTTATAGCCTCTAAAGACCCTTGCATTCTGTTCCATTCCATTCCACTCATCTAGCTATTTTTGAATGCAAGATTGCATCTTGAGCAAAAACAAAAACAAACAAACTAACATAAGAAACGCTTCCAATCAGAAAACAGCCAAATTATACAGGCCTACCTTAAGACCCTTGATTTTGAAAATACCTAGTTTTGCACATCCCTACTCCAGGGATTGGTAAATCTTATATTAAACTCCATTGGGCCAGATCCTGGAAACTAATCCTTGATCAGAATATGATGACAACTTCCTCCTTGTACAGCTGTTGTGAATGCTGTTCATGCAGAGCGACATCCTGTTGTAGACGCAGCAAAAAACAAAAAAACAAAGTAAAGTTAAAAACACTCAAAATGTTTTGCTCTTGCAAATGAGCTGTCTGTCTTTATTTTCTTTATATCTTTATCTTTCCGATCATCTTCACTTCCTCATCAAAAGATGCTGCTGAAAACCACAACTTCTCTTTCTGCCTCGCTGAGTGCAAGACAAGACTATGAGCACCCTTTAAAGAGGCCCAAATAACAGCCTGTGATGGAGCGTGTTCAGTACAGGATTGTCTGAGATCTCGCTTTTTGCTGTGGTTCCCGAGATCGGCTTGAGTTCTGTGAAATCAGATAGAGGCCACTAAATTGCTGGTTTGAGGCACGATTGTGTCACTTCTCGGGGAACAGTGTAGGAGCTGCAGAGATGCGATCTATCAGATGCCAGTGGTGCATCTGTCTTGGTTGTGTGGCCATGGAAGGATGTTAGTATAGTCAATGGGGAAATTCCTGTGGGTGCACATGCTGCTGCAACGAACGATGTTTGAAATGCGACAAAAAAAGTGCAAAAACACAACATAGAGTAGGACAAAACATACAGTGCCATTCAAAGGTCTGACAATGTTATGACTTAAAATGAACAAAAAATATTTAAGATTATGCAAAAAAAAAAAAAAAAATTCAAATCAAGTGAGCAAATTTGTTACATTGACCATGTAAATTGTTATGAAAGGTAAGATTGCTTCCTTTGGAACATTTTAAAATCATGCTGGGTAGCATTAAACATCAGGTTTTGGACAAACTCGTGCAGTCCATGCCTGCTATTAGTGCATGCTGCTATTAATGCAAAAAGTGAGCGTGCCACATACTAAGAGATTTTGAATTCAAGCAAAATTGTTTAAGTATAAATGCGGATTGTTATCGTCACAGTGATGCAAGAACGCAAATTAAGTGTTCAACTAGACCTTGTGGTTTCTGGACTCATATTATGATCCGTCCTGTGACAGGTTTGGCTCATTTGCTTTACACTCAAATTGTCATACGGATAAAACATTGTGCAATGAATAAAACTATATCAAAATAGAAAAATGCAATGCAAACCACAACGAATAAAAACAGAAATCTGAATGAATGTGGATGACTTTGATATGTTTGTATACTGTCCCTTTTCATTTTTCTCTTTAACTAGCATCTTGATACATGCACAGACCCTTTCCTATACTCATTTCCTGGAATTGCATCCTAACTGTGTGTCATTCCCTGATCTTTTGGACCACAGACCACAGAGGAATGAATTGCTCATTGAAGACGACGCGTGTGCGTGCCATAATGGAAATCTTTTGCATAAAATGCTGACATGAGTAGTCTTTCCATTTCATTTTGTTGAATTATATACATAAACTACTTAGAGAGAGGAACTAAATTCTTTAGAACGAAGACCAAAGACGTTCAAGATGCCTTTATTTGAATCTAAAGGCTCTATTCTATCTAGAGAACTAGCACTGGGGATTTGACGTCCTAATGGAGATGTTTAAATGAAGCTTATGGTCTACTTCCCTCCAAATCTGACTAGTTTGAGAAGATAAATTCCCCTGTCAAGGTCGAGATGATCAAACAGATTACAATTATTTTATCCCTCGTCTTTATTAATGAGCACTGTCTTTCTTAGTGATGTCATCTAATCAGGATAGATGATTTGTCAGCCTCCAGGTTTGTTGTTTTGCACAGATGTTAAAGTAGTCATGAGGTTTATAAATTGAGAGATAATACAATTGTACAGCTTGTCTGGGGAGAAAGTGGGCTTTTAGAGTTTTAAAAAGGTCATACTTTTGTACTGCATGCATAAAGCAAGCAAATGGACTAATATGCAGGAAAAATGCTGTCAGTTATCACGTAATTGAATTTGAAGCTTGTAAGTTAAAAAATAACATAAAAACTCATAGCAAAGGTTAAAACAGTGACACAAATGAATAAAATGTCTATTGACTAGATATTAGCTCTAAAAACCAAGTGAGCTGCCTTGATAACTATGGCCTATGTAGACAGCTGCCTTCTAAGGTAGCATTTTTTCTGATATGGACCTTATAAGTGACTGATTTGAAATGCTTTACATAGACAGAAAATCTATACGGCACACAAATATCCCTCCTCACGCAAAGACATGAGAGACATTAGCATGTTGCTAAGCTAACAATAAGATATGCTAAAATAAATAAAATTGTACAGATTGTCTTGGGAGAAAGTGGGCTTTTAGAGTTTTAAAAAGGTCATACTTTTGTACTGCATGTATAAAGCAAGCAAAGGGACTAATATGTAGAAAAAATGCTGTCAGTTATCACGTAATTGAATTTGCAGCTCGTAGGTTAAAAATAACATAAAATGCTTTATATAGACAGCAAATCTATATGCCACAAAAATAGCGCTCCTCATGCGAAGCACATGAGACATTAGCATGTTGTTAAGCTAAAAATTAGATATGCTAATTATCATAAATACAAAGCACACAGCAACAGAAGATAAAACAGTCAATTTTAATTAAATTGTTCTGTTTGAATTGATATTTACCTGTCGATTTAACGCGTTAATACAGTGCGATTCATTTGACAAGAAATAATGCATTAAAATAATTAACGCATTTAATCGCACTGCCCCCGGACCATAATAGGGAAGATTCCTGAGAAATGCAAGCTTGTAGAACCACCCGTTTACTCCAGAGGGCAGCAAGTGAAAGTTCAGCTGTATGAGCAACGCACAGTTTATACAGTGAAGAAAACACTTCAGTAGACAGTACAACACAAACATGCATTACGTTCTTGCGTTCAAAACACTTGAAGGAGCGCAAATGCGAACTAAGGGATCTCAAGATGTGTTTAAAGATTGAGTATTAAACTATATTTAACTTGACACAGTGACCTAAAAATTTTATTTTTAAGACACAACACACCTGTGACACAAGCATGTCTGACGCAGGTGTAAATTGACGGGCTCTTACACAAGCCCTCATAATAAATCTCAAACTGATTGACAAATTCACTTGTGAAATGGATTGCTGTGAACTGTATGCCAATGATTGACTTATGATCAATAATGTGGTAGTAAACAATACATTGTATCCTAAAGCCACTTTTTGTATTGTCTTATCAAAGATTAACTCTTCTGCCACAAGAATGTAATGCATTTTATGAATATTTTTTATATATATATATATATAATTTTAAAATATTTAAAGATAACTATGTATAATTATATATTGATGTTAATATGTAAAATCTTTATATATTGAATTATTGTTATATGATGGGCTTTCTCAGCAAATATTTGTATATGCGATTAATCGGGACACCATGTAATTAATTTGATTAAAAAAATTAATCGATTGACAGCCCTAACAATTTATGATATTGCAAGAAATAAATGTACTGTAAGTGACTGATTTTAAATGCTCTACATAGACAGCAACTCTATACGCCACACAAATAGCGCTCCTCGCGCAAAGCACATGAGAGACATTAGCATGATGCGAAGCTAATAATGAGATATGCTAATTGTCATAAATACAAAGCACACAGCAACAAAAGGTAAAACAGTCAAATTGAATTCAATTGTTCTGTTTGAATTAATAATTTTTTATATTTTGATAAGAGACTTTAGCATATTGCTAAGCTAACTATGAGATATGATAATTGGCATAAAAATACATAGCACACAGAAACAGAAGGTAAAAAAAATACTTTTTGGTATTGCATGAAATTAAAGTACATTTACTCTATAATCAACAATTCTCTCAACATGTCTGTTATCGTGGGTGAATTATATTTCCCTTCGCTTGTCGCACTGTATTCAGGGACTGATCTGTCTGCAAAGGACACATGCGATGCTGCCTTAAAGTTCACTAAAACAAGAGTATCTTAGAAGACAACAAAATGCTGCTGCATTTGGAACAACCTTCACATTGGAGTGCAACTATTATGCCTTTAAAATGTTGCCTAGGTAGGTAGCTCACTAAGTTTTGGATTACACATTACTAAGAAATGTTTAGAGTTACCATGACAAGCTCACTTCTATTAAACTAAGTGAGCTTATACACTGGAAACCATCGACAGTGTAAAAAGGTGAATAGTTTTATTCATTGATTGGTTGCAGTCTAAACTATGCAGTAATATCTCTATCTTTCTATCTTCACTCTTTTTTCCTTCAGTGTCAAGTGCACATCCCTGAAAATCAAGTGCTTTGGTGTTCACCCACGCTCTATCTCCCCTTCTTTCTCTCTCCATTTTCTTGCATTCATCAAAGTTGTAACCCCTGTTGTCTCAGCCGAGTGAATCAGAGTGAGCCCCTGGCACAAAATGAAGGCAAAGTCAACAGGAATTAAGTTTCAGTGCAACTGTTTACTCAACTGTGGCCTGCAGTTATTGAAATTGTATCCACAGTTTTGTGTGACGACTGCTGTAATGAATTCAGTATGGCTGTGATTTTCGAACTGACAACATCACGCTACGTCCAAGAAGCAGACAACAGGCTAAAACAATTCAGAGGGGTTGGAAAAGGTGTAACCAAGAGCCAATCACAGATGCTTCATATTATTGATTGACATGGACACTAGTTATGGATTGGTTGATCCCATTTTAATTGATCTCATGTAGATTGAAGGGAAAAATTAGATGTCAAATGTGTTAAAGGTTTAATTCTTATACTTAAAGTGATTTTTTTACCCAAAAAAAGTGTAAATTATGTCATAATTTACTGACCCTCATATCATTCCAAACCCATTTGCTGTTACAAAATGTACCACTATTTCCATATAGCAAAAAAAGTAGTTCATACTTTATTGCAAGTTTGTATGGTAGCTTTTTGCAAGGAACTGGCCAAATTGTGTATGTCTTTTTTGACAGATAATATTCTCCTCTGAGCCATTAACTCAAGAACCATTGCAACCGAATCACTCAGCCAGTGAGCTGAACTTGAGAACTGTATTAGTCCGATTCAGAAAGCAGATCAATCGGTTAATTGAAAAGAGCTGACTCAAATGGATTAGTTCAAGAATCAAAGTGATGCAGTTCTCAAATTATCTGACTCATCACCTCACTAGAGGGCAGAATTATCAGTGAATAAGTACTTATATTTTGGTTTGTTCTTCACTCAAATCCAAGTCTTAGCAAATGAAACAGAACACAAAATAATTTTCTCTCGTATGGTATAAGACCAAAGCAAATCAGTTTTGGGCCTTTTTTTGTTTCCAAACCAGCTGTTATGCAGGCCTGTCCTGTTTGGCGTTAAAACAAAGGCACAGTGCTCTTCAGTTCAACAACAGCAATGTTACACCAATGGACAGCTACTTCAGAGGCTCCCCACCAAACAACCCTTGACAACATCTTTCATCATGCCGTGAGGCGTAGATAACACTCGACTGGCTGATCTTTTCAATACTGCCCCCTTCAAGCACAACACTCACACAGACAGAAAAGGCTTGTCTTGTCTGTGAAGATGTTTTGGGGACCATTGTATATGATAAGACTTCAACCACAGTGACTGCAACACTCCACGCTTCAGTGCCCTGAGAAAGCTCTAAGAAATGCCCTCCTGAGTGTTAGTGGTGTTTACAATGCGACAGGTGAAATCCGCGTCATCCCGATGGAAGCCACATGTACACAACTGCCTGTAAATTCCAGTACACCTATGCATTTTACCATCACAACACCCTCACCTTGTTAAATATTTCACCTGAATGCAGAAGTGGGATAAACACTTTGGCAACCAAAAAACACAATCACAGAAAGAGCACTTAGTGCGTTAAAAAATTCAAACCTTTCTCAATATACATAAATAATCATAATAATGTGTTTATGTACTCTGATGGGAGGGGGTGCGATGATTAAATATTTACAAGCACTTAAAGAGGGGAGAAAGGGATGCTGTTGACCTCCGTAATAAGGGACAGGTGCACAAGGATGGATGGAAAGAAAGAAAGAACTAATGAACAAAAGAATTAAAGAACAAATAAACAAATCTAAAAAGAAAGAAAAAGCAATGAGCAAACAAACACAAGTGAACGAATGAAAGAACAAATGGAAATAAGAACGAAATAAAAAAAAACAAAGAAACAGCAGAACAAACAAAAGAGCAAATTAACGAATAAACATATGTAAAGAGACTAGCAAACAAACAAGTGAACAAATGAAAAAGTAAATGAACAAAAAGAAAGAAACAGATAATGAATGAAAGAGCAAATTAATGAATAATTAAAGAACGAATAAACAAACAAACAAAAAAAATACAAATAGCAAGCAAACAAAGGGAGCAAATGAAAGAAAGAAAATCAAATGAAGAAATGAATCAAGCGGATAAGCAAACAAATTCAACAAGGCATTACCTGCTGTTGGTGGAAGGTCACAAGGTCAGACACTGTAATGTCAGAGGAGGGTGTGGCGCTCTTGGATCGAACTTCTCCGTGTCCCTCTACGCTAGGTGGGATACCGTTCTGATTGGCCGTTCCGTTGCTTGCCGCCTCTGTCCCTGACTCTTGCATCATGACTTAAAAACCTGCAGCAGAGAGACCAAAAAAAAAGAGTTACACACAAAAAAAAAAACACTTCCCGCTCAATTTCACATTCCCATCTTTCTGTTTGTGCTAACTGCCTCTTTGTTTGCAAGCTTGACTATCTTGTATATAAAAAAAGTGACAAAACTTTTACTTGAACACTTTTGTTTCCTTTTTCTTGCAATGCAGACACTCATTTGAATGAGTCCGGCTGAAAAGCTGTGGGCTCGAAAGAAACTAGCCATCATTTTCTGTTTGTCTCCCCTCTTTCTGCAGGGCCGAGAATGAAAAAACAGAGCACATGAAATGGGAACCCAACCTTAGTCACATCTCAATAGAGAGGCCCAAGAAAATACACTGCTTCATAAACAAAACTTGTTCAAAATGAAATGGATATATTTACTCGCATTGCTTCCAGAAGAACCACAGTCAGATGGTTTTTTAATGGGAAACAGGGCAGAGGACTTGGTTGGATGACAAATCTACTGAATCAAAACTTCTAGGCAAACGTTTGCATCCCCGGGTGTTGAGTTAACGCTGCGGCCCTGGGTCCACATGCAAATAAACAAACCTGAAAATATTCAGATTTACTTCCAAAGCACTTCCAATAATACATTACACTTTAATGATGACTATTCATACACATAAAATAGCTTTTGTTCTTCCAAACCCTGGCTGTTTCCCATTCAACAACTCAGCAGTTCTCTCCAAAGTGTGGTTCTCTCCATTAAGGCCTTAAGATCCTGATCTATCCGTTTCATCCCAGATGGACACTTAAATGTACAGTATCTCACAAATGTGAGTACACCCCTCACATTTTTGTAAATATTTGATAATATATTTTCATGTGACAACACTGAAGAAATAACACTTTGCTACAATGTAATGTAGTGAGTGTACAGCTTGTATAACAGTGTCAATTTGCTGTCCCCTCAAAATAACTCAACACACAGCCATTAATGTCTAAACCGCTGGCAACAAAAGTGAGTACACCTGTAGGTGAAAATGTCCAAATTGGGCCAAAAGTGTCAATATTTTGTATGGCCACAATTATTTTCCAGCACTGCTTTAACCCTCTTGGCCATGGAGTTCACCAGAGCTTCACAGGTTGCCACTGAAGTCCTCTTTCACTCCTCCATGATGACATCACGGAGCTGGTTGATGTTAGAGACCTTGTGCTCCCTCCACCTTCAATTTGAGGATGCCCCACAGATGCTCAATAGAGTTTATGGTCTGGAGACATGCATGGCCAGTCCATTACCTTCACCCTCAGCTTCTTTAGCAAGGCAGTGGTCGTCTTGGAGGTGTGTTTGGGGTCGCAATCATGCTGGAATACTGCCCTGCGGCCCAGTCTCCGAAGGGAGGGGATCATGCTCTGCTTCAGTATGTCACAGTACATGTTGGCATTCATGGTTGCCTCAATGAACTGTAGCTCCCCAGTGCCGGCAGCACTCATGCAGCCCCAGACCATGACACTCCCACCACCACGCTTGACTGTAGGCAAGACACACTTGTCTTTGTACTCCTCACCTGGTTTCCGCCACACACGCTTGACACCATCTGAACCAAATAAGTTTATCTTGGTCTCATCAGACCACAGGGCATGCTTCCAGTAATCCATGTCCTTAGTCTGCTTGTCTTCAGCAAACTGTATGCAGGCTTTCTTGTGCATCATCTTTAGAAGAGGCTTCCTTCTGGGACGACAGCCATGCAGACCAATTTGATGCAGTGTGTGGCGTATGGTCTGAGCACTAACAGGCTGACTCCCCACCCCTTCAACCTCTGCAGCAATGCTGGCAGCACTCATACATCTATTTCCCAAAGACAACCTCTGGATATGATGCTGAGCACGTGCACTCAACTTCTTTGGTCGACTATGGCGAGGCCTGTTCTGAGTGGAACCTGTCCTGTTAAACCGCTGTATGGTCTTGGCCACCATGCTGCAGCTCAGTGTCAGGGTCTTGGCAATCTTCTTATAGCCTAGGCCATCTTTATGTAGAGCAACAATTCTTATTTTCAGATCCTCAGATAGTTCTTTGCCATGAGGTGCCATGTTGAACTTCCAGTGACTGGTATGAGGGAGTGTGAGAGCGATGACACCAAATTTAACGCATCTGCTCCCCATTCACACCTGAAACCTCGTAACACTAATGAGTCACATGACACCGGGGAGGGAAAATGGGTAACTGGGCCCAATTTGGACATTTTCACTTAGGGGTGTACTCACTTTTATTGCCAGCGGTTTAGACATTAATGGCTGTGTGTTGAGTTATTTTGAGGGGACACAAAATTTACAGTTATACAAGCTGTACACTCACTACTTTACATTGTAGCAAAGTGTCATTTCGTCAGTGTTGTCACATGAAAAGATATAATCAAATATTTACCAAAATGTGAGTGGTGTACTCACTTTTGTGAGATACTGTATATATTTTGCATTCATTGCAGCCTCCGTTGGCAAGGAGTACCTTGTAGCCCCGTTTCAGACTATCTTAATGAAGCTGACCAAGTCTGGCAGAAGTAAATTAACTTGGCTTATTAATTATTGATATGAGGCAGAATGAATGCCCTTAAAGCAGTGGGTGCTAATCAGATAGGCAGGTGAAAATTGAAAAGAATTCAGATTTATAATGATGCCCTCTCAGACAGTAATAAGTGGCTTGATAATTGTTCATCCAGGTTTGGAGGTGAAAGAGGGGATGGGTGATTCCAGTAGTGTGGACAAACACATTGGGCACTGACCCATCTGGACCAATGTAGGGCAAAATCTCTTTGGAGCTAAGACACACAAACACAGTGTCAATCTTTTTGTCAGTCTTGCCAAACATATACATAAATACATCCGGCCTGGAATATTTATATTTTGACTGAAATTTGTCAATTAGAAGTTTCTAGGAACGAACTGACAAGTCGACTAACAAAAACGCTATAAACCAGGCTGAAAGTCTTGGCTGAAAATATTAACAGAAACCGCTACAATTCACATGAAGATAAAGCAGCATGCACATGAAATGCTGTGGGTTTGCACCACGGTCACACTACACTTTGCACTCCATTCATTTCCATTCAACGCATCTAAATGCGCGAGACCGTAAATGCTCATATCCTAGCCATAGCAGCGTCCATTTTCAAAGCCTAGTGTGACCACAACTTTAATCAGATTTAATGCTGAATACCATTTCCTTATTTGTCTTTTTGCTCATGTGTATTGATGTGAATCATGTAAAGAGGAAATAAGGGGAGATGAGGACAAAATGAGTTTGTGAAGTGTTGCAAGCCGGATTCAAACCTGTGTTGCTTGCAAATGCACCACAGCTAAATTTGTGGAAAAACATGGACTGTCTGTCTGTCTATTCAACTGTTCCTGATGCCAGTCCCCTTTTTCTACCCCTTCAATCACATATTTTAGCTTTCTTTCTTCATCTCTCTTTCTCACAAAAACACACTGAACTAAACTACACATGCACCCTATGCTCACAATAATCTTGTCAATTGAAGACAGGTATTGTGGTACTCCCACAAACAAGATGTGACTTGTTTAGCAAGGTTCTCTCTTGATGTGTCTTCTTTTAAGGTTTTTTTTTTTGTATCTCATTTGTTCTCGCTCCTATTTTCATTGTGTTTCATAAACAAGGGTGATAATGACTATTATGGATGCACTGTCATTCCATACCAAATTTTCAGAATTATAAAGGAAGGGTGTCTCTCTAAAAGTAATCACGAGAATGCGCCGAGGGGCTATTTTAATGTATGCAAAACTAGTGACCCACAATAATGACGTGAAGCAGCAATGAATGCAAAGTAATGCATGTATGCCCGTATCCACTGCTGAAGAGGGTCAGCTAAAATTAACACCCAATTAATTTCAGGATTGACAAACAAATGAAACCCATAAATCTACTTTCTCATTAAATTTGGCCATGGAATAATTCAAAAGCTGCAATATCACCTGCCAAAAAAAAAAGGATGAAAGAAAATGCCTTTTATCCATCACAAATATCAAATAGATAAAGGAAACAACTTCATTTAAGGGCATTGATAATCTCAATGGCATTATGAATTAAGATATTGTCTTAGTGTTAAATCATAATGATTCCAGGGGAAAACAAAATGCTTTGATTACTTCACCAATGGGCAATGCTGTGCTTGATTGCTTCTTTCTATATTTCCATAAAAAAATGTAATAAAGTAAAATTAAAACAAATTACAAAATTAGAAAAGATTAAACTAAAGTAAGATACTTTTACATGACTCTAAAACTAATTAAAATAAAAATGGCCACAGATTAATTTTAGTAATTTTTTTTTGATACACAGTATTTTATAATATATTAAACCTTTACAAACCACCTTTATTAGACATGAAAGATAGCATTCAAACATGACAGCAATAAACCCAGAGACATTTTACAGATTTAAAAATATTTAAATTATACAATTTTATTAAATATACTGAAATATCAAATATTAACTATAAAAAAACTAACAAAAATTAACAGTCAGAGTGAAAAGTAATGAAAACTAAACAAAATTCACACAAAATTATAATAATTTTAAGATTTTAAAGATTTAATTTTAATTTCAAAACAAAATTCCATCAATTTGAAATGAGTAATTTGTAATAAAAAAAAACAAAACGCATTATATTAAGTTTTATTAATTAAATGTTGTTAAAGATTACACAATTCAATTTATTTGATTTTGTTATTATTTCGTAAATCTTAAAAATAGGCTAAAATATATGTTTCAGTGTTGAAAGGCCAAATTAAAAATAAAATAAAAAAAAATTTGAAAGTATACTAAGCATAATACAAAGAAAATTGTAATTAGCATTTTTGCCTCCAAAAAAACAAAACAAAAAACAGGCAAATACATACACACCACACACATCAGAGTTCACGAGAATGAGATTTGTTTCTTTACTGTGTTTATCGAGGCATAATAAATAAAAATAAAAAGATTAAAGAATAAAAAAAACACCAAAAGAATGGAAATTCACAGGGATTAAGTCCTCGCCACCAGGCGCCCATCAAACAAACATCTATCATCAGATGTCTGTGCCTTTTCTGAGCACAACATCTGCTTGCTAAACACAACAAGTGTGTGAAACAAACAACAGATAATACAACAAGGTCAGAATTTCTGTTTGTTGATGTTTCATTCGATTCATCGAATATCGCAAGCACAACACACATATACAATCCTGTGTAGCACGCCACACCTGGCCTTCATAAAGAGAGTAAGAAAATAAAGAAAATCAAGAGCCCTTATTTATTAACTTCCCGGATCAGACTGCGAGAATGCATGTATGTTTATGGAGAGAGAGTGTGTTTGTGTGCGGCATGCACCAGGCCGGAAAGTAGACTTCATCAGCGTAAAAAAACCTGCTGTTATTCCGGTAAGTTATGAAAGCCCACCTGCTCTTACAAGTTGATTTATCCACACCACCCCTGTTTATACAGCTCTGAACAAAAGCACAACATTCTTACACTTTAGATAAGCAGTCACAATAAGCACAACAAAACCCCATGATGACTTTTGGTTAGGTTCAATCTTGTTGCTTGTCTAGACAACACAACAGTCTGTAAGATGGAGAAGGTGTGAGGCCACGCCTTTCCCCAAGGATTCTTGGCGAATTATGTGGACAGCTGTATTTTGGCAACTGTGGTTCACCGCAAGTAACCTTAAAGTTTCTTATAGGCAAGTTTCAGGCCCTTCTATTTAACAGGATAGTCCAGACACCCCATTTCCAGAGCAGTCAAATCTTAATTCAAAAGCAAACAATGATGTTCTAGAGAATTGCGTGCTCGCAACACTCTGAAAAAAGTTTAGGGAGGGCCGTTTTCTGTTCCTTTGAGTCTGGTGTGGAAGAACTTGACTGGCCTGCATTAAGCCCAGACCTGAATTCCACTGAAACATTTTGGGTTGTATTGGAAAGCAGACTGCCAGCCAAGTCCCATCGCCCAACATAAGAGCCCGACCTCACAGATGCTTATGTCTGAATGCAAATCCCTGCAGCCATGTTCCAATATTTAGTGGAAATCCCTTTCAGAACAGTGAAAGCTGTTATAGCTGCAAATGGAGGACCAACTTCTATTCTAATGGCTTTGAAATGAAAGGAATAGTTCACCCTAAATTGCAAAATCTGTCATAATTTACTTACCCTCATGGCATTTCAAACCTATATGGCTTTCTTTCTTATGCGGAACACTAAAGGAGACATTTGAATGAATATCTTGATCTTAGTCTTTTTAAAAGGAATATTCCTTTAAAGTTAAGCTCAACCGACAGCATTTGTGGTGTAATGTTGATTACCACAACAAAATCATTTTGGCTCATCCCTCCTATTCTTTACAAAAGGCAAAAATTGTGGTTACCCTGAGGCACTTACAATGGAAGTGAATGGGGCAAATATTTAGAGGTAAAAATATGAAGCTTCTAATTTTCTAAAGGCACTTGCATTAATTCTTCGGTAACACAGTATTAATTGAGCTGTCTAGTTGTTTAAATCGTAATTTTTACAGTCATTTTAGAGTTTTAGGGTTTACGCAGTTACGTCGTCATGGCAACGGAGTTCTAAAATTGGATAAACTGTAAACAGTCATGGTTAGTAAGTGAATTTATCACATTAAAATCATTCAACTTGTATATATTGAATGATTATATCTTGAAGATATACTTTTGAAACGTTGAGTATTTTAACGTTTAAGGACTGGCCCCATTCACTTCCATTGTCCTGTAAGTGCTTCACTGTAACTCAGATTTAAAAAAAAAAAAAAAGTTGAAATACATTTTTGTGGTAACCAACCTTATGCCACAAATGCTGTCGATTGAGCTTAACTTGTTCTGAACCTGGTCCATTCCTTTAACAAAATGGCAGTGGATAGTTCTTTACTATAAAGCTTAAAGGACCCAAAAGGTGCTCACCGGATGAGAAGCGCCATGGTGCAGACAGGACAAAGAACAGGTAACTTACACAGAAATTGTCGGTGTAGTGAATGGAGGTTGCAGTCCAAAACACAGAATCACAGTACAAGCTAAATTAAGTTACATAAAAAGGTTTTACATCTTCTTCAAGAATGAACAAAGAGATGTATATGCAGGTTGGTGTATAAATATTTATTATGTATACTTCTTTATATATAGCACAGGCTTTATTCAAGCAGTCAGACTATGAAAATAAACTTGTTGCCTGTACACAATGTATCTTCTAGTATTGGCTGAAGTCAATAATGTGTGCAATGATTTGAATCTAATGTAATGTTGCGTCGGCACTGTGCATACAATCAGTGAATACAATGGTTTAAAATTTTAGGACTGTGTATCTGTGGTGCTGTTAGTCGTTCACGATTACACGTTCATTGTGATCCCCTTAAGAAAGAAAGTCATACAGGTTTGGACCGAGGATGAGTAAACTATGACAGAAATTCTATTTTTCGGTGAACTACTCCTTTCAAAAGTTTTCATCATACTGCACACATATGGCTGTGGCGTTTGGGTGTCCACATCCCTTTGGCCATCTATTGTGTCACTCATAATGTCTAAGTGACAAAGCAGACAGACATCTTGCACATCAAACGTAATAGATGCCAAGCCTCCTCAAAAGTCTCTCTATCCGTCGTTCTCAAAGACAGATATCATGCATCTTCTTTACCTTAGTTTTGAGTCTTCTATCTCAAGAAACAACTTTGTATCGCTCAAACACGCTGGCATAATCTGGGCTTGTGACTCACACTCATCGAAGTGAAGAAGAATTGCTCATCGCCATCTCAAAGAGTAAATTACAGTAGAGATGACAATCTGCCAAAAGGAGATTTCTAAGCGCGACCAAACAGACCCTCTAATCTCACTATCTCTACAGAACTGTGGCAACATTTTGAAAGTAAAACTTTCACCCTTTCCTAAACATACCCTCATCTGGACAGATGAGTTTTGTCTTTTCTGTTTTCTTGAGTGTGCTACAAGACCTTGTAGGGCTAAAGCCGGTCCACCGGTTCCCACAAACAAAGCTTGCTATTTGTTTAATAACTGATTGCTGCCATGACTTCGGTAAACAAGGAGGGGAGCAGAGCCTTTGTATTCTATTTATGAACAAACACATCTTCTCGAAAAGAGCAATTTAACATTAACCAGGTGGAATGATCAACAGATCCCATAGGTTACGCAGAGGGCAAGTCGTAATGTAAACACTCTTTAGAGCAAGAAAGAGTGAGAGCGAGAGAGAGGCAAAAAGAATGGAAGACGAGCTGGCGAGCATATATGGACAGCAAGGTCGATGCAAATGCAGCCCGTCTTGAATAAACAGCTGGAGGACAAACTCAAGACAAACAAACAGTCATTCTCCTGACATTTAAAGAAGCATTAAGATGGGTGGGCTACAGCTGCTAGTGGTCAACGTGAATGCAGGGCATGGTCTTGTGGACCTCACATTCCTCATATAAGTCAGTCTCGGTGTGCGGAACAAACAATGAGACAAGCCTCATCATCCTGATTGCCACAACCAAAACAGCAGCAAGGAACTTGAAAAACACATTAAACATCACCACAATCAATTATTTAGTAATTAGTCCTTGGAAATATCAATTATAGCTGTGGGTT
The DNA here is from genome assembly GCF_025860055.1 of Xyrauchen texanus. NCBI lineage: Eukaryota > Metazoa > Chordata > Actinopteri > Cypriniformes > Catostomidae > Xyrauchen > Xyrauchen texanus. Next base: position 36,678,706 of record NC_068288.1, read on the forward strand.
CTTGTGTCTTTACAGTGACAAAGTTGACAGTACTGTAAACATACTCACAATCGTATTGACCGAGGATAGTAAGCGTGTCCACAACTACAACCAAACCCAGATTACATTAAATATGCACTATTATGCTTTAAACTGATTTCTTCTGGAATAGTGGTGAGTGGTGATGGACTAATAGTTAAAGTGTCTGATACACTCACAGCAAAGTTTTTCTTTGTTCCTCTCTCAGATCTAAAAAAAGAATTTCAGTTTCTTCCTTTTTTCCTTCCTCTCTTTCATTCTTTCCTTCTATATTTCTTTCTTCCTTTCATTTCAATTCAACTCATATTGCTTTATTGGCATGCCATACATAACTCTATATTGCCAAATTGATCAAATATACATTAATACAATAAATAGATACATAATGATCAGACAGAATAACCTATCTTTCTTTCTTTTTCATTTAACACTTCAAATCGATTACTCCCTAAAGACGTACAAAAACAAGTGATACAGGGCTCTAAACATGTTTGTTACACATTGAGAGGAACGCAATAACATCCTCATGCGTTAAATCCACATTGAAACATATCATCAGACCAACACCGCAAGCCATGGCTTGACGTTCTGTTATGTTGCACACCATGATTCAAATAAATACTGAACCCATTATCACACTACAAACTTGAGAAATGAACATTCAGGAAAGCATCAAGTAGATGACAACTCCAGTGGTGAGGCTAAATACAGTAGATGTACAATTTCAAAAGATACACGAAACAGTTTGCCTCCTCAGAATAAATTTACAGTACGACAAAGTCAGTGCGGAGTTAAAGGCCCTGCTGTGACGAGACAATGACAGAACACCCAAAAGTAAGGCAGGCCACGGTATTTTTAGCGAAACAGCCAATAGAGACCAAAGTAAATAAGAAAAAGTCTAATGAGTTTTAATGCAGCCACTACCAGGATAGAAAGGGCAATTTTGGGATGTGGAACTACAGTCAGAAGTGGTTTACGGCAAATTCCTCTGCGACTCTCCTTCAAGCGACATTGAAAGATTTGTTCGCAGACAGCTTGTGATGATTAGCACACTGGAGCAGCAGCGAAGAGTCTAACAGTGAATCGGGTCTTGCCGTGTTCATGTGAGGCATTGTGCAGCGGGTACGGAAGCCTTCACTCAAAAAGCCCCACAGCACAACGGACAAATTAGAACTGTCAAACACCCGCACACACTCAGTAAGGAAAACAAGGCATTCAATCTCTCGCATCCTTTGGGTCTGGCCAAAGTGCATAATGTTTTAATATTATTTAAAAGTGTGTCATATATTTTTAATCATTGTTACTCTAAATTCATGCAAGGAACACTCCCATGGGTGGACAGAACATGGACTTTTGCGTAGAGGAAATGTGTCAACTGTTTTTGTAGGACGGGGAGTTTAGCCTCAGCAAACTTTGTCTAATTAATATTTCCAGTCCAAACCATGAGAGGGCCCGTATTATTAGAAACATTATCTTGGGGGTAAATTACCCAGTTGCACTGCCACGGTGTCAATTAGCATTAATGGAAAAAAGCAACAACATAACTTTAGTAGAGTATCTTGGATAAGCAACACCTGAATTGGCCGTTCGCTAAGTTCCGCAACCCTTGGTTACAGTTGCTCGCTCTGACGAGCTCTGCAGAACTCTTCATTGGAATGAATGGGAGATTTCCATGAACGACACGGTTCTTGGCAAAATATTCTCATAAACGGAATGGATAATATTTTTACGTGGGCTGGTAATATGAAGAGTGACATTGTAATGCGAATTGATCTAAAGTTTTGTAAAATAAATTGTTAAATTACACAATAATTTAATAAAAAACTGAGGAGACTGTGAATCAGAATCAAGGCAACTGATTATTACAGTCATCATTTTATTTGTAAAGTGCTTTTCACAACACATCCTTTCAGAGCATCTTTACAGAAAATCATGCAAACAAAAGTTTTTACTGTAATATCTATCTTAGAATGATTATTGCGTACTTTGATTAAATATTATTGAACATTTTGTATAGAAATGAAATAATCTAATCATAATTGTATTTAGAACCCCTGTGAGCAAGCTGAAGGCGACTGTGGCAAAGAACACAAAACTCCATAAGATTTTGGTTAAGAGAGAAAAATAACCTTGGGAGAAACCAGGCTCACTGTGCGGGCCAGTTCCCTCTGGCTAAACAACATGAATATAATGACAATATTAATTATTTATGTGCTTTGCAAGTCATGGTTTTAAAATTTGTAAATTAAATAAGCATTAAGGTCCATTGTTTTTAAATATTTTTTTATATAAATAAATAAATATATATAAATATATATATATATATATATATATTTTTTTTTTTTTTTGTAAACTTTAAGATTAATGACTAATGTCTTTGAAGTCCATCCTGGATTGACTGCAGAAGTTCACATCGATGCTTTGTCCTTTGTTAGTTGGCTGTTGAATGCTTTTGACAATTCAATGATAGTCTATGTATTCCATTTCAAAAGTGTAGTACATCAATAGACAAAGGTGATGCAGGCAGAGATTAATGAGGTGCATCACAGTTAAACCTGCAGGTAATTTCGGTGAGGTTTGGTAGGGTCAATCCTAAATCCAAGGTTCAGGCAGTGGCATATTAAGTATCCCATGTCTTACAGTTGGAGTTGGCATCAGTTCATCCTCTGAAGTCAAAAGACTCAAGTGATGTCTGGCTGACACCGGCTGTAGTTTGTTGTCATCTTTCAGTGACATGTGGCAGTGGAGTCCAAAACCAAGCTGGAATGGAGCTGGATCTGGCTAGCTCTGGGAACCTCGGGATATGAATACAAATTTATATTAGCGTAGATGCATTCGATTTTATGCAGAGTTACAGATCATGATTGATGTTTCTGGTAAAGCAGCCTAATTTTGAGTTGATGAATAAATTAGGTGTATGCCTGGCTAAATAGATGAGTCTTTAGTCTAGACTTAAATTGAGTGAGTGTGTCTGCATCCTGAACAGTGTTAGGGAGCCACGTATTAAAATAATCTAGTATTGAGGTCATGGGCATATAAATTAGATTTTCGTCATCAGCAAAAGAGAGCAAGTGTCGTAATTTAGCAATATTTCTCAGGTGGAAGAATTCTGTTCTACAAACATTGGAAATTTGATATTCAAAGGACAGATTAGTATCAAATATAACACCCAAGTTCTTTTTCTGTAGAAGATTACATAACAGTACATCTATTTTATATTTTAGCTGCTTATTTTTTTTTGTTGAGGTTTTTGGTCCAATCATCAGTACCTTGTCAGAATTGAGAAGAAGGAAATATCTGGCCATTCAATCTTTATTGATACACTTCTCATTTGGAGAATTGTGAATTTTTGTTGGGTTTAGAAGATATATAAAGTTGGGTATCATCAGCATAACAGTAGAAACGTATTCCATGATTCCTGATAATATCTCCCAGGGGAAGCATGTATATGGAGAAAAGTAGAGGTCCTAAAACTGATCCCTGTGGCACTCCATGCTTTTCAATATATCATTTACACATACAAAGTGGTAGCGGTCTAATAAATAGGACAAAAACCATGCTAATGCAAGTCCACTAATGCCAACATAATTCTCCAGCCTATTCAAGAGAATGTTGTGATCTATCGTGTTGAAAGCAACACTAAGATCTAAAAGCACTAGAAGAGAAATGCAGCCGCGATCAAACGATAAGAGCAAGTTATTTGTTACTCTGATAAGTGCAGTCTCTGTACTTTGATGGGGCCTAAATCCTGCCTGAAATTCTGCATTCATTCAATTTCTCTGTAGAAATGAACATAGTTGGAAGGACACTAACTTTTCTAGTATTTTCGACATAAATGGTAGATTTTAATTAGTCGGTCTGTAATTAGTCAATTCACTAGGATCAAGCTGTGGCTTCTTAATAAGCAGTTTGATAACTGCCATTTTAAAGCTTCTTGGAACATGTCCTAAGGATAGCGAGGAGTTAATAATATTAAGAAGAACTTCTGAGATTACTGGGAATACCTCTTTTAAGAACTTAGTTGGTATTGGAATTAACATGCATGCTGTGTCTTTAGATTTTTTACTAAGTTTTGTTAGCTCTTCATGACCTATGACAGCGAAAGACTGAAGTTGCTAGTGAGCAAAATTATGAGACTGTTTTCTGAGGTGTTGTGACAGTTTATTGCATAGTTCCAATTTTATTTCTGATCATTTAAATTTTATCAGTAAAGAAATTCATGAATTCATTACTATTGTGCTGCAACGGAATATCTGGTTCAGTCTATGCTTTATTCCTAACCAATTTAGCCACAGTTCTGAATAAAGACTTAGAATTGTTTTTTCTGTGAGTTTGCTAAAATATGCTGACTTGGCAGCTTTTAGCGCCTGTCTATAACTACAGACACTATCCTTCCATGCACTGTGAAATACCTCTAATTTTGTGTTCTTCCACTTGTGCTCCATTTTCCAAGCTGAGTGTCATCATTGTACCATGGTGCAAGGCTTTTATTTTATTTTCTTTAATCGAAGTCAGGCGTCACTATCAAGAGTGCTAGAGAACCAACTAAATTTATTGGTGACTGTATTTATACATTCTATTATTATATCAAGTTCTTCTAGACTTTTTGACTTACGGAGTGAGACAATTCTGTAATTTTCATAGAAAATAGAATAGAAAATTAGTGAATTCACCAAGGAAACTAGAGTAAGGCCCGTGTGATCTATATACTTTAGCAAGGGAAAAAGATAACAGAGATATTTTATTTATATCTGATGGTGTCACATTAAGCATTATTAGTTCAAAAGACTTAAACTTATACCCTGTCCTCGGAGTAATACTAAAAACGTCACTGTAAATTTTAGCAATACCTCCTCCTTGATCCTTCACACGAGGCTCATGTTATAACAATAACCTAGGGGAGTAGATTAATTTAAACTAATATATTCATCTGTTTTAAGCAAGGATTCAGTCAAACAGAGTGCATTCAAACTATTATCTGTACACATTTCATTTACAATTAGTGTTTTGGTAGAAAGAGATATCTATTGTTTAGTAGCCCTACCTTTATTTGATGTTTAAATTAATTTTTGTTGATTTTTTTCAAGTTTGAACTTTGACCATTTTTTTTGTAATTATTTAGAGAGAATTTTTTGTTTGGTAGTTCGGGGAACAGACACAGTCTCTATGTAATATCTATGTGATACAGTCTCTATGTGTTGTAGTTTATATGACCTGTGTGACATCTCAAGGCAACTAGCAGATGTTCGGATTAACCAGTTTGTCTGCTTCCTGACCTGGGCCCCAGTTAGTCAGATACTGTCATTATTAAGACTATGAGCCAAATTACTAGAGAGGAGAGCGGTACCTTCCCTGGAGGGATGGAGCCCATCTCTCTTTAGCAGGTCAGGTATACCAAAAAGAAATCTTCCAATTGTCTATAAATCCTATGCTATTCTCTAGACACCACTCAGACATCCAGCCATTCATTGACACTAATCTACTATAAACCTCATCACCACGATGAGCAGGGATGTGGGCCAGACCATATTACAGTATCTGACATAATTTTTGCAAGTTCACACACCTCTTTAACATTATCTCATTATTAGCTGGACATCATTAGTGCCGACATGAATAACAATTTTCGAAAATCTACGTTTAGCATTAGCCAGCTCTTGTCAGTGGTTAAGGCTCTGCATTACTGACCAGAATGTCAGGGTTCAAGCCAGAGCACTGTCGAGATGCCACTGTTGGGCATTTGAGCAAGGCCTTTGATCCTATGCTGCAGGGGCGGCATATCATGGCTGACACCAGCTTAGCTGGTATATGCAAAAAAAAAAGAAAAATGTGCAAATGTATAATGTGTGACAAAATAAAATCTTCTTATTAGGGCTCTTTCAACATGATTCTCAGTGAGTGAATCACTGAGTGGGGAGAATCTATTGGAAACCCTGACAGGAGAATGGTGTCGCTTTGCTGAATGAGCATGTTGCCGAGACCTCACCCAAACGCCCTGCTGCGGGGGCTTTTCAGCCGGAACCAAATTGTGTGTGTTGCTCGCTGTACTACCAGCATCCGAAACAGCATCTACCATCTTCTCTTTCTCACTGACCTCCACTAGCATTCGGATGCATGTCTCTAACTCATTAATCTTCTCTGTAAACTTGAGTTATTCTTTACATTTATCACATGTAAACCACTCACTGCTGATGGAAGAAGCTTTAGTAAACATGCGTCATGTAATGCAGAAAGCATGAGAGGATGCTATGACTTACCGCAATTGTTTGTTGTTGTGGTTGTTCTTGAATGGCGAGGGTTTGAGATCAATGTGGTGCTTAATCAGCAGATGTTTGAGATTGATGCAATAATCCGTGTAAAACACGAAAACGAATGCACATGATGAAGTCGAGACACAAGATGTAGACAAGCAGAAAAAGAAAAGAAAAAAAAACGAGAGAAACAGGTGCGCGTAGTAAAATACACACTGATGAAATAGTAGAAAAGAGTAAAAACACAAAGCACGCGGTAAATGGCAAATGATAAAACGATGAACATACAAGAATAAAAATAAGAAATGCTAACCAGGCAGGCAAGCTACAAATACTCATGCAGCGTGCTGTGAGCAACAGTCACTTGAAAATAAAAGAAAAGAATTTATAACATTAGCATAAGTGAACAGAGCTGTTTATAACCTTTATAACAGACTCAATTTGATGCTGTGAACTGTTTATTTACTATCACTTTTACTTGAGTTGAATCAATACATAAATAAATTAGCATTCAGTTATCAGCTTTAATTTAATTTAGAGCAAATGGAGGTGTCATTGCAGATGTTATATGTTAATTTGGGAATGAATGCTGGCACAGTTTAATCCATAACATGCTCTTCTCCAGATTTATTTAAAGATAAAAAAAAATTAAATAAAGGAAAACACTGCGGGTATCCTCTCAGGGTAACTCATGTAACCTTTAAACATTTTGTTTTGGTATTATTTTGATGAAATCTTACTTAAAAGTACTCAAACACACATTACTTTCATAGGCTATCCCTGAAAAATACCAAATGCATGTCAGAGTAATGGTGGCAGGGCAACAGTTGCTAAGACAGGATTGGTTAGAAGTTCTTTTAAGGTGGGGCATAATGAAGGGTCAATTGCAGGACCATCATCCAACTCCCATCATAACAATAAGTGCTTGCTAAAAATTTTTTAATGTAAATACCAAAGTTCTAAAAACATTTGAAGCAATTAAATTATGATTTGTCAAAGCTTAAATGATGAGTGTGTAGAACAAGAAAGGAAGTTTGTTATAGATTATATTGCTTTACTGACCTCTGACCTGTGTGTTTGGGCATCTTGATATTGAATGGTAGGGTATTGTTAATTGTTTTAAGATAAATGTCTCATTCCTCAACTAAATTACTTCTCATTGGAAGAGTTGCAAGTGTGTGGTGTTTATTACCAGACAAAATTAATACAATCACAAAGAATGACATTTGTCATTTCAGTCCCTCCAGGGCTTAGAGATCATAAGATAATGCAAATGTATCCTATGTGCACATTATTTGTGATAGCTTCCAATTGAATCTTATTTCTGCAATTTGATATCAAATGTAAACATAAGGGATAAAAAAGTGTATGCTTCAGTACTTAAGGAGCTATTTCTACCCTTAAAATTACTTTAGTTGGTGTAATCTAATGTATTCATGTCAATTTCTTAATATTATAACCTATAATAATATTTTGACTTGTATACAATCAGCAAATTTAGACGTCTCCACATGAAGCACATGAATTTAAGATATTTGACAAAACATTTTTGCAGTGCACCAAAACCTCATAACCATAATTGCAATAAATCATTCATTACACACTGTATATGTTGCACCATTGTCTTGAACCTAATATTTGCATGTTTATTGTATATTGTTATTATACAAAAAAAACATTTATGGATAATTGTGCTCCCTCCTTACTCATTCATTACTAGAGTGTTTCCACAACATTGACAAAATACTAGATGCTGGGGGGCCTGGTTTTAACTAGTGTGTGCTTGGTGATTTACAACAAGTCAAGAAGCTTTGTGAGACATGTGACGTGCTTGACAGGTGTAAACATGCTGTAAGTCTCAGAAATTTTACATGCACAAAGCCTAAATTCTGCACAAAAACATTTGCCGTCACTGCTTGCGTCTGGTGAACAAAAGCAAAAGCTGTAGGGGAACCCCGTAAGATTACTTTGCAACATACAGGAATCACATGTTATATACGGCCAAGATTCTTTACCACAGACATCAACCACAACATTGTTTGGTACAGTTTCCATCCTGCATGCTTAGCCAATATCAAGAAAGGGATTTTGCACAGCTGTGAGATGCTGATGCCAAATTGTAGAGTTGTGTTCAAAATTGAAATACCTTTCTGAATATTTACTACAAAGGGTTTGTTCCAAAAGGAGCGCACATATGGCATCCCTTTTGTCATATTGGTGCCATACACCTCTTCCTATAGCATTACTGCAGCCAAGTCATTATGCTAAAAGCTCCAAACTTCTAAAAACAGTTTGTTGAGACATGTATAGACACTATATGTATTAATACAGTGAACGAGTTAAAAGAAAAAAGGTGTTGAGTCCAGTGTCTTCCAATAAGCAGTTAAACCGAAGGTAAAGGGCACGCTATGGGTAAACAGCGAAAGACCTTGTGTGAATCCGACGAGTACTTTAATGGAATCAGCTTTCTTAACTCTTTTTTTGTGTTAAATACCATCCATGTCAGCAAGATGCATCCCACCCATAAAGCAAGTGCAATGACAATGTACAGTGGGCACAATGCAAGGACATAGTTCATCATGCCATTTTCTGCAATTCCCAGCTGATTAGGGTCATTATGTTGAACCCTGATTTATGCTGTCATTTCCTCTCACCCTATCCTGCATCAATGAATCTTAATGAATTGGTAAATAAGGGTGAGGATTACACTCCGCGACACCGAAACATTCCTCACCCTCCACGCCACCAGATTTATGGAGCCAATTAGGGACTAAAGGAGAAAATTGGCTGGCAGGAAAATAATATTCTTTATGGTACAAAATGGAAAAGCATTCGCGCTGAAGGGCAATTGTATTGTCAGCATTATGTCCATAAAATATCCCCTCCACCCTACACAGAGAGAGAGAGAGAGAGAGAGAGAGAGAGAGAGAGAGAGAGAGAGAGAGAGAGAGAGAGCGAGAGACTTTCGGGCAATGTTTCTTAAAATACGATACGGAAGTGCAGCAGTACAAAACTGCTTACCAAACCAAGGCTAAAACATTGAATAACAAATGTAACGTGTCCTGACAGAAATAAACAAAATACATATACTCTTTGCAACAAAATTAAATAATAGCAGTTTACATTTTGATGTGGCATTTGGTATATTTTCCTAATTTTTAAAGACCACAAGTTCTTTCAAACCATAAATAAATAAATAAACAAAAGAAACAATGCAAGAAAATCAACGACGGCAATTAAAACGGCGATATTGTAGGATTTACAGCGACTGCATTAAGGGACTGTCGGCGTAATTGTTATAGGGTAAAAAGGGATTTCATAAACACATGCACCCTGCTCGTCCCATGACCATGAATCATGCACCAACACAAAAATAAATAAATAAATAAAATCGTCCTATAAACCAATCAGTCGCCTCAATGATCAAAACAACAGCGCCCGCTGCAGAATGGCTAACGCCATCCTTTAGTTCTTTTATTTATTTATTTTTTGTCTTTTTTGAGGTGACAAAGAGGGAAAATAGTCTACATCTACAAAAAGAAAAAAAAACAGGTTGTAAGTGCATCTACAAAAAAATAAAAAGCCACCTTTTCTTATTAACGGCAGCATCTTAGCGACATGCTCTGTGTGCTAACGAGCCCCTTTTATGTATTACATATTGTGACTAGACTTGGAGCGTAACAGCAGCTCTCCACATCAAACAAGAAAAGGCCTGTTATTAGATGGAGGCTGTGTGAAAAGAAGTGGAAAATTAAAGTTGAAGCCAAGCAGGAAAGGCCTTAATTTACTGGCTTGTACAGTATGCAAATGAGATTACTCTCTGCTTAACTGCATCATTTATGTCCATAATACTGGCATCATCATTATGGGACTCAAATTAAATTACATCGTAATTAGCATATCAAAGTGATTGGTTAAAGTTTAAAACAAATACCCAATTTTCGCTAATGAAAAGCTGTAATCGCCACTCGTGTACAAGTCGGAATGAAAACAGACAAAACAAATATGTGTTTTCTAGGGGCGGGGAATCCTGGCGCACTGGCTTTCCCAAATGAAAGCCTTTGTCGTGATGTGGAAGAGGGTTACTTACCTTGTGGAGCTCACACACTCCAGTTCCATTTCCTAGAGCCGCTCTGATCAAAGGTACCATTTCACACACTTGCCATTTCGGAGCTCATCAATAAAATACAAATCACTTCGGGACTGATCTAGTGGGTGGGACAGTGTGTGTGAGAGAGTGAGAGAAAGGGGGAAAGTGAGAGAAAAAGAGAAAGTGAGGAAGAGTTGGGGGAGGGATGACATCAAAAGGCCTTATAAACTTACATTTGAAAGGGGAAGGAAAACACCTCCAGTTTCCAACAGAATAATCATGAATATTGACATTTAACCATTGCCTTCTACTGCAACTTGCACCAGAAACAAAAGCCCTAAACCCAAATCAAAGTAGCTATAGCAGCTTACCAAAACTCTCCGACACCTCCCCCAGACTCGAGTAGTTCACCCAAAAATGAAAAGTCACTCATACTTACAGAATTTAAAAGGAGAATGTTTAATGAATATCCCACTCCATCTTTTCAATACAATAGCAGAGTGGTTCTCTTTTAAGCTACAAAAAATATGCCAAAGAATCATAAAGTAGTCGGATGCAACTCATGTGTTATATTCCGAGAGGCATATGATATGTTTTGGTTAGAAACAAACCGAAATATAAGTCATTATTTAGTGAAAGTTCTCACATGCACATGTGAACTGCAGTGAATGAGCTTCTCTAATAGTGCTTACAAATAACACAATTGTCATTTTTGGGTGAACTATTCCTGGTGAAGTATGCAGGTGAACTATTTCCCAGGTGTTGATGCTGGGGACATGCCTAGTTTAAAGATATTAAATAAAATATGTCAGTATAATATTTATTCACTTACATTTTTTTAAATAAGTATGATCGCTCCCACAGCTCATTATGTCAAAATAACTTTTTTTTTTTAATGTAAAATATAACAATTATATTTCAATATGCCACTGAAATGGTTGCTTAAATAATTTTATATAAGTTAAATTACTTTAAATAAGGTTCAATTAGCTCATATTAATAAATGCATTAGGTATAATGAACTAAAAATGAACAATATTGTTAACAACCTTTATTAAAGGTTCAGTATGTAAGATTCAGAAACCCTTATTATTAATGACGCCTGTGGCCATTAAGTGAACTGCAGCCAGCTACCCGTTGCTTGTGCTCGTACACACATTCCATAGGGACGCGAGTGAGCATGACAGATGAGGAAGCATAATTAAAATTACACAGTTATGATTGTTTTACTACAAACTTGAGACTGTATATTATATTTGAATCTCCAGTGCTGGAACAGGGCTAAAACAAAGTGTGGATATAGGTCTGACTAAGCGAGACTGTAGTTTGAAGAGATCACTTTTCTTTGCGTGATACATAGGCTATCGTATAAATGCAGTCTATGTCGGCGTTAGCTAGCTAGCCAGCTTTATCAATAGCTGTTAGCTAAATTTGGTGGATGATGACAGTAGCTGTATATGAAATAAACTGAACATTATAAATTTGTTGACTCAATTCAGTATTGATGTGATTCCATCACAACTGTCATTTTGATATATTGATGCACTATTGTTTTATAATAATAGATTTTATATATATTCTGTATAACCAAGTTACGTTACACTAATGAATGGGTATTTTTGCATTATCTTGAACATTGCCTAGCATTCATTTAATGTATTATTGTAGTTTACCTCGCTGAATAATTACAGATTAACATTGTTTATGTCAGTTACTGTGAATCAGCATACTTGACTTTTAGTATAAAGAGAAGATCGTTAAAATTATTTATAGGTGGCTTGCAATTCGTCAGCATTAGCAGGCAAGATCAAGTTAGCTAACATGACACAGATCAATCCTTATGGCACTATATTTAACAGACTTTGCATTTATGTACGCTTACCTGTCCAATAAGAAGAACGCCAATTCAGGGTCGGTTTTGCTTTTTATTAACAAAAAATATCTGTATCTTTTGAAATTAAAATGAACCAAGATGAATAAGTGCCATACAATTATTGTTTAGTGTTAGTTCATCTTACCTAATGTAGTTAACTAATGTTAATGAATATAACCTTATCGTAAAGTGTTACCTTTATTTCTAATCATAATTTTCTTTTAATTATTGACTTTCCAGTTTTGACTAAAACAAATGCTCCACTAAACTACCTATCTCTAGATCTAAATATCTGACCTCCCCCACCCCAAAACACTGTCCCCACAACTTTTTAACACAAAGTGTCGCACATAGATCACACAGTCACTTTCGTCACACAAACATGCCTGTCTAAGAGCAAATGCCAGATTTTGTGTCATACACTCCCGTTCTTTGATCCACAGCTTCAACACTTTCATGTCACCACATTATTGATCTCATTCTGAATTTATGATGCACTTCTCCATTTTTCAAGCAAAATCTGAGGTCTTAACTCTGTCATAAGTCAATCTCTCCTTGCCCCTTTCCTCGAACCCTTACGACCCCCCTCCCCCACCCCACCACCCAGGATTAACGAATTGGGCCGCACATATTAGCGGCAACAGACTCTTCAAATTTTAAAGAAGTGCTGTTTTATTTTATTCATTGTGGAATCCATTATAGACCGTACTCCTAAGAAGTATGTAAATGACGTGCCTTTCAAGGTAGAGTCAGGGCAGAATCCTCTCCATCAACTAATGACACTGCTCATTACATGCAGAACAGAGTGAAATGAAAGTGCTCCTGTCTGTGCTAGTATCTTCCCTGTGTAAATCCCTATGAAATGCTAATATCTCACTTCTAATTAAAGGATACTAAGTCCAAATGTACCTACGTGCCTACTAGCTGGCAACATAAATGTTATAAATTATTTTCCCGTGACAACAGCAGTGTCTGTGCAACATTCAATTAATTCATATTTAATACCATTGTTGCTCAAACATTCTTCTCTTTTTTGCTTTCATTGAATTTTTTGCATTTCATTTCTTTCTTTTTTCTTTTCTTCATCAATTGTGTCTGTGATTATAAACAGACACTTATTGTGAGCAATCACATCATTATAGGGTTGTGAAACTAAACTTTTTTGCAGTTGTGTGTGTGTGCCTGGCCACACAGACATTCGTACAAACATGCTTATGCGCACAGGAGGTGCTAAAACTATCCAAAACAAGAAAAGAAAAACAACTAAGCCGGTATGGTCTCTAAGAGCCTGTACACATATACTGTATTTACACATGTCTGAATGTAAACATGTTTACAAGAAAACGTGCAGCCATTCTACGAATTTGACCTTGAAGTTGGCAAACAACCACCATACAAAGTTCATTAAGAGAAGGTTAAAAGAAAATGCTGCACACTTTTGGCTGCAAAACAATTAAACTCTTTTTGTAACAGTGTTTTTTCTAAAACACAAAATGCAGAGAAAATTGATTACTTTGGTATCATCATTGAATTAAAAAGTCTACCTAATGGTTGGTATGATATACGGCCTAATTAGGGCTTTGGTTTTATAGCGCCTGTTAACGCAGTTATCACTTACAACGTTGTAATGTCAAAATCAATGCGGATTACTTATGTCCCATCCGCATCCATTCCGTGAGGTGACAATAGCTTATCTGTCGTGCACTTACTAGACTGGATTGAGCCAGACAGCATTTGAAATAAAGGACCAAAACCCCCCCTATTTAACTCTATTTATATGGTATTAGTCACATAAACAGACCATAAGCAATTTATTCCAGCCTGAAAGTAGCTGTACACTACACAACAAAACATATTCACTATTTTAGTCTCAGTAAACTATAGTGAATAGAAAAATAGTTTAGTGTGTGAAACATGTTAAAGAAAGAGGATAAAATCACTTGTTTTTACCAAATCTCACAAAACCTCACAAAAAAGCATAGGTTCATAAACATCACAAAACAGAAGATGCACTTACACAGCGCCACAGCAAAAGATAACGTATTTTCCTGAGTTGTGAATGTCTGTTTTCAGTCTAAATTGACAATGTACCACAAATAATAGCAAGGAAATATGTCTGTTGAGTTTGTCCTCACGGACAGAACACAACAACATCCAGAGCCTGTATTCCAATTCACAAACAAATGACTCTTATGAACCAATTCTTTTTAGTGAATCAAAACAGACAGTGCATCTAGTGAAATCCTTTAAAACAATCTCACAAACTGACAAATTTTCCTTACGCTAAGCTGTAGTTATAGATACATATTTGCAACAAGTTGTATTTTTTCTAAATTTTAATTCATAAAAAACAAAAAAACATTAAAACCACATTTCTCAGCGAATAATCAGAGTAATGGCAAGCAGCATGTAAACAGGATTGAAGAGGTTTGCCTAGACCATGTACACATCTTAATCTGATTATTCATTATATTCTGATTATTCCCAAAATAAAAGTATTGGTGCACATGTAAACATAGTCACTGATCAAGTGATGGAGAAAGGACCTCTTAACCAGATTTGTTGAACAAAACAAACTCAGATGGGACCTGTCAAAAACTGCATTCACATGACTCGCAGGAGTGAAGCATCAGCGTCTCCCCGGAGATGTGTTGCACTTCCGTCTAACTGGAGAATTTGGATCACGTATAATTTACGTGCACAGTGCTGGCACTAAAAGCAAAACAAGACATTCTCTGCAAGCGCTTTTCATGTGGAGTTCAAAATGGATTAATATTGCAGAGGATTTGAGTTTTAAAATGTAATGCCCATTGCAATGAATGCTCAACCAATGGGAACGTGTTATTTCAATTAGTCAACCTCCCACTCAGACATTGGAAAATGTTTAATGCTACTTGAATTGGTGCTATTTTAGTGCATTTCTGTCTTTACATTGTGGAATACTTTGTTTGGAAAATGTGAATAAACCATTATTGGTTTATTTTATGTTTTCTTTTCTAAGAAGGAACTAAATGTATTTTGACCGTAAAGGAAGTATACAGTACATAGTCATATTTAAGCACTTTCGAAATCTGCGATTAATTGTAGATTAATTAATTAATTAATTATAATGGATGCATTAATGAGAATTTTGGGGAAAATGTGCTTAATTATAATAACAATGCAAGAAGTATGAATGCCCCTATAATATGCATTTTAGAAAATATTAATTTTAATGTAATTTTTAATTTAAATTTTTATGCAATTAGGATTTTTTAAATGTCACCTGGGCACATATTTTCATGAGATTCACCCTTCTACCACAAGCTATGGACCTTTTCATTTACTATTTTGGAAAAAACAGCTTACGGGTAAGTAATAAAATTTAAAATAAAAATAAATATATTTTGCATGCATGATAGCGAAGTAAACAAAAACACTTTTGTACAAGAAATGGCATGTTATACTGACAGAAAAAGTACATATTTAAAAATGCAGGTTATTAAAAAAAAGTCAAATGCGAGGAAGAACACCCCAGAAACGTAATCGTCATTTAAAGCTGTGTTATGACAATATAGCTAAAGATAAGGTGTATCCTGCATTAAAGTGTGTATCTCATTCAGATCTAAGGTTTCTCTGCCTGACCTTCAACATTCCTCAATGTCCCATAACGCCATTCATATACAGCTGCAGATAGCGCTGTGTAAATATCATAAGCATGAGGATTTTAGGATTGAGGTGAGACCAGCCACATCCTTGACCTACAAGGAAGAGAGCAAAAAAAGCTCTACCCTTTAAATTATCCTTCCTTTCCAATAACACTGTGGTTAAAACACGTTATTAGCAAAAAGTACTTTTCGTATCAATTTCCTTGAAAATCAAGTTTTACATCATCCTTTCTAAGGTTACTTTTACTAACAAGCTCTATGTACAGAAAACCTGAGCTAAATTGACAGGATTTCATTACACACAAGCAGAATGATGCTTCAAAAGACACTCACCAATCAGGGAAAAGAATAAAAGAGCTTAATTGGTTGTTTAGCAGTACGAAGTGTTGAGTGAATAATGTGCAGCGAAGAGAGGAGGGACATGACCTGTGTCTGCAATAAACTGTTCTGAAACACAACAACCCTTATCCCCTACTGATATCTATCTAAACAAGACAAACATAGGCAACCAGTGAACAGGCAACCACAACAAACATAAGAGTGCAAGACCGAAAGACAGAGCGAGAGTGAGAGAGAGAGAGAGAGAGAGAGAGAGAGAGAGAGAGAGAGCGAGAGAGACAAACACAAAAAGAAGAAAAGCTGAAGTAAATAGAAAAAAAAAAAGTTCATATCTGTCAGCTTTGAGGTCATCTATATGCTAGAGTACTCCTAAATGTTAACAAAATTATCTTTTAACAGGTATACATGTAAAATATATAATATTTATCATACAGGAAAATCTGAAATATTGATGACTTAATTTGCACACCTATTTTGTCCAATAAAATGCCCTCTAGAATGAGAAAACCCTTCCCCTTAATACCACCGGCAACTAACTAGCAGTAGCAAGTAGCTAATCATGATTAACAGTTTATGTTACAGGTTAATGGCTGTTACATTAACTTAATGCCATTAGCTATTAAAAAAGGACCATGGATATGTACCGCCCAAACTTCAAATTTCAATAGGAAATACGTCAACATGGGAAAGTCAACGGCACTCATTGAACGATTTCATGTGGTCTTTAAAATGAAAGATCGAGCAAAGATGGAATATGATTGCGAGGGAGGGAAAATATGAGAAGAAATTGTTTTCTTTCTTAGAGGAAAATGGCAAACCGAGACTTGGCCCATGCCATTTGTTTCTTATGGTCTAAGTGGCAGTTTAAAAGCCGCTCTGCTGGACCGGGCCCCAGGCTTTCCTTCTGCACTGTTTTAACAGAGATGAAGCCATATTAGGATGTGTGTGCTAAAGTAAACAATAACATAGTTGCAATGAGATGGAAATTTTTTCAGCTAATGGTGTTTGTCATTCCTGTTTTCAGTCCTGGGCTTAAGCGCTTTGCTTCCTTTTCTTTTTTTTCCCTCTTCTTTCTTTTTTCCCTCCCCCAAGCTTTGGAGGACTGTGTTTATGGATAACAACTAAAGAGCTCAGTCCTCAACCTGGTGCAAAACACACAGTTAATAGATCTGCTTTTATTGTGCCAGTTCACTTTATTTGTTTGATTTGCTGAATATGCCACTTCATTCTAAGGAAACTTCGGCAATGCAGTAACTAGTCATTTTTAGTAGTATTTTGTTTTACTTCAAGTTCAACCAAGATCTAAACAACTTGCAAATTTTGTACAAATCTGTGGCGATTTTAGGCAGGAGCGACAGAGACTGTTGAATAACTTTGAACTCAACTTTATGCAAATGTTTAGAAACAGAATTTTTGCAATTCTGTTTAATGCTGAAATTACACACTTCAGCTTTTAAGGTGTATTTTGTGCCACTAGCGGTCCCAAACAAAGCAAAAATATTGACCTTCCCATCTTCCATTGGTCATTTACATTACATTTATGCATTTGGCAGACGCTTTTATCCAAAGCGACTTACAGTGCACTTATTACAGGGACAATCCCCCCGGAGCAACCTGGAGTTAAGTGACTTGCTCAAGGACACAATGGTGGTGGCTGTGGGGCTCGAACCAGTGACCTTCTGATTAACAGATATGTGCTTTAGCCCACTACACCACCACCACTCACATTGGTCACCATACAGACAGTCCCGCCCCAAACTCACGCCATTGGTTGAGCCAATTAGGGTTGGGAATCGTAAGGAATTTTACGATTCCGGTTCCAATTCTGATTCCTCTTAACAATTCCGGTTCCTTAATGGTTCCTTTTAGTAGGCTACTTCTTTTTTTAAAAGAATGAGAAATGCAATTCTTATTGCATTTACTATCCTCTGCTGTCAGTTACCAAATAATGAGATCACTTCAGATTTGTACAGAGAAGATATAACAAATCAGAAATAAATGTAATACAGTTCTTGTAAATGTTGATCAAAGTGATGTTGTACTTCAGGTTTGTGAGTCTTCAACAGTTCTTATTTAGTTTAAGTTGGACATTCATAAGTTTTACATCAGTATTCAATTACTTGTATACTGGGAGCGATGTATGTTTCGAGCTGTAGATTCAAAAGAACCGGCTCCTTTTGAATAATTATTTTGGGTATCGCTCTGTAAAAAGAGCCGGCTCGAGATTCGTTTGACTGGGAATTAAATACACTGGTAGAACTGTGTGTTTTTACACTGTAGAGTCAGTAGAGGGCAGCGCTGATGCAGAGATGCGCTGCTGAAAACAACATCAGTGGAAAATTGCACACTGGAGAACCATCAGCGGAACCGAAAGTCAGGAAGATCATTCAATTCTGGTATTTTTTAAAGAATGGAACCGGTTCTGAACAAGAACCAGTTCTAGGTTCCCAACCCTAAACCCAATACTGCTATGTCAGGTTAGTCCAGATAATCAAACAAACAGAGCAATGTTTTGATAGAGACATTTTATATGTTATTTTATTCATTTACAGTTGTCTCTGCACATTAATCAAGACAAAGTACATTAACCATGACAAAGATTTCACACTTCACCTTTAGCTTCATTCCAAACTTAAACAATTTTTTTTTAAAGCCACAACAAAACATTTGTAGGTGTAGCTTTTTTTTTTGTTTGTTTACGCACAGCTCAATTACTTTACCTCTCTCTCTCTGATAAACACACCCCTTTCAAATGCAAGCTGTTTATTTACTGTAAAAGCTTTTCCATTAAGCAGCCAGGCCCAGGTGCATCATCCCAAAAAGGGGATTTTGCTTCCTCAAATAAATACTGCCGCGAGGCACTGCCAAAATGATATTGACCATGAAATGAATTCAGCGAATGTCAAATAGAGAACAATAAACACAAAGCTTCATGAGTCATCAAGGATACATGCTTTAATTTCATTGAATGCTTCAACTTTATGATGATTTACAAACTTAATCGGACCATTGTTTAGTTTATTTTGAAGGCACACTAAGACTCAGTGTGTGGCTTACTTGATTAAGATTGTCATTGTGCTAATAATTTCTGTTTCGTCTTATCAAATTAGTTGAACCGTGCAATGTGTTTGCATTGCTTTACAAAGAAAATAAATCGTCTTGCACAAGCAAATACACTCATTTGATCCCTTAAGTTAGTCTATAATGTTTCTATCATTCAATTGGACCCATTTAAATATGGTCCCCCCTTTTGGCTGAATAAAGAAATTGAAATGCAATGCACAGAAATAATAATAAAAAAAACGATAAATAAAATAAGTCTTCAGATGCAAAGACAAACTCAACTTTGTTATACATGTGACAAACACTCTCGCACACTCTTGCTCAGAGTGTTTCTGTGGACCGATCTCACTTTTATCTCTCTGAAGACAGCTCCTCTGACAGAAGCCGAGACTGCTGACTGCCTGACTGCCATCACTTCCATTCAAACAAAGAATCTGTCACGAAGACTCGCTCTGACGCAGAAGCAGACCGACTATATCAAAGCTCTTCACCCTCTAAGAGACCACAATTCATTCATTTGTCGATGCCATGCCAAATATAATGGATTTGTAATTGTGATTTTTCAATACGCATTTGGAAAAGGATTCACCTTTGTCTCATTCCCATTAAGAAAAAGTACCTGTGAAGGTACCATGGTACAGTGATTGTATCAGATGGCACTACCATGGTACTTTGATATCTACAATGGTACTGCTTGATTACTATGATAAACTCATCTTTTTTTGACATGGTACTATGGAAATAGTGTTTTTTTTAATACCACCATGATGGTAATACCATGCTGTTTGAAATGCCTGAAATATGAATGTACCATGTATATCTGATACTACCACTGTAATGTACTTTTTTGTAAGTAAAAATACAAACACTTTACATGATTAGCAAAAAAGTCTCAGCTAAGTTTTTTTTTGTTCTTTTTTCAAACTATATATTTCTAAAATGAAAGCCTTTTCATTATAGCAGAATAAAAAACATAAGCCTCACTGGCGTTCTGAGCACAAGCTTGAGCATCAAGCACATAAACAACAGCGTGACTAGCGTAAGCATTTAACTTTCTTGTTTGCAATCTCTCCCGTGTGGTGCTTTAGCCACGCTGGCTTGTTTATTACGTTCATAGCTTAGGCAGAAAAAGCTATTTAAGTGAACTCCTATGATTCGGAAGCACTTGTAAATGCATAGAAACACACTCAGCTGTAGAAATGGGAATTAGGGGCTTACCAAATGCTAATGCTAATACAAAGCAATTTTCAAACTGATGCTGATACACAGAATTACATTTTTTGTAGTAAGCAATAAATGTACTCGGAAGCGCTATTACAGGGACCCTAATCCATCCCAGTGCCCTGACATGCATCAATATACAACTTTTCATTTGGTGTGTTAGGGCAGAAACCCTAGAAACCCTGTGCCAATACAAACAATTGCCCAATTGCTACGCCTAATCAAAAAGCCCATTAGAATATCTTCTCAAAATTCCTATTGGAATGTCAAAACCTACACCCTTCCAAAATGCCCACTTGAATACCCAATTCCCAAATAGCCATTTGAAAAGCCCATTGGAATACACCTTCAAAATGCCTATTGGAATGCCCAAACACTACGCCCTTCCAAAACTCACCAAGTTTGTATTGAGAAATGACAGTGATAGAGGTCAACAAATGGATTAAGCAGAAAGAGAGACCATGGGAGCTCTTTGAACAGGTGAGAAAAAAATAGAAAGAAATAACAGAACAGAAAAACAGACACAGTGAACTAGATTTCGGATGTTTGTGTGTGTGTGTGTGTGTGTGTGTGTGTGTGTGTGTGTGTGTAAATGTGTCTGTAAACATGAGCTCATGGAAAAGGATGGGAAGTCCCTTCCTTGTCTACAACACTGTTAGTGACAGAACACAGACATGCAAACTCTGTCTCTCAAAGACCCTGGGCCCATACTGTGTGATCAACCCCTACTTCAATCAACTGGTTTACTCCAGTCTACATATAAACTACTTGGGATTGAACCATTCTGGAAAATGGAGAGAAGACTATAGTTTTGCATGTTTGTACGTAATACAGTATATTTGTATCAACAAATATTCAATCATATTGCTATTAAAGGGATAGTTCACCCAATCATGAAAATGATGTCATCATTTGCATACCTTTCTTGTTTGCAATCTCCCCCGTGTGGTGCTTTAGCCAAGCAGGGGTCCATAAAAACCAAACTTTGTCTCAAAAACAAAAGAGCATAAACAGAGCAACAAAAAGAACAGTAAACCAGTGCAGTTAGGAAAATAAGCCTTCCTGTTTAGCCGTAAACTTGACTGACACAAATAAATGACCTCTCCTTTCTCCACAACCTTGAGGAAAGCAAAGAAATGCCAGAGCTGCAATGCATCACGCGATTCATTAAACTAGAGATGGAAGAATAGCACCAGTCCTCCTATGGAGCTAAATAAAAGACAAAAAGATTTCAATTTTGTGCATTAGAATTTTAGACATGTGGCATTTAACAAAATTGATTTTTCCATATCATAGTTTACAGTTTTCAATTTGAATTTCATACATTTGAATTCTAAACATGTAAATTGTAGTTGTTTTGTGGCGTATCTTATAGATTTGTATTTTTAAACAGCAGAATTTTTTCTAGATTTTTTTTAGAGGTGAAATTAGCTGTAAATATTCAGATGGTTAGAACTTATAGAAAGTAGGCCAGAAGTCAAGTATCCCTGTTCCACAGGGAGAAGTAGAGGGTTTCAGAGAAGTCAAATGGAGCATTTTGGCCAAACACAGAGCTACAATAGCAATTCCAGCATTTGCAGTGAAAACGTAAAATGTAACATATATCAAGCACTCATGACCAGTATATATATATCGAACCATTTTAATGAATTATCAAAGACACCTGCAGATAAAAGTCCAGACATCAGAAAATGTTCAGTCTAAACAAGTTTTCTTCCAGTTTAGATGACTGAAGTGGACATGAGTAAAAACTTTGTGAATTGAATTGCACAATCCAGAAATAATGCCAGCCACATGAAATGGATGCTTCATATCAAATCATATGTATGTCAATTAGAAACACAAACATCAGTGCTCCTTCTTTTACTATGATTATTCTGATAGATGACTGACTATTGATTTGGTCTGTGACTTATCTCAAGCTACTACATTTACTGCCAGTATTTGTGAAGGGACCATTTTGACAAACTTTGCAATTTGAACTGTAAAATGATAAACATAATTGCTGCACTACTCTGCGTGTTCCGCTTTTACTCTAGTCAGGGCGCCACTCTCTCACGCAGCGCTACACTCTCACGCAGCGCTTTCTGAAAGGGTCAATGTGGACTAAATATTTAAAATTGCAGCCCATACTGGGTTTGTATTTGTGCAAGGCCATATCGAAATTTGAAATCTAATTTCAATCCATCATGCAGCTTTGACGTTTATATCATACGGATGTCTCAGAGATCAAAGTCTACAAGTTTTAGTGTTTATTGTGCATTTTAATTCACAACTTTTTTACTCATGTCCACTTTAATCACACATGAATCGCAAGAATAAATATTTTTCTGATGTCTGGACTCTATCTGCAGGTGTCGATGATAATTCATTGAAATTATTTGATATATACTGGTCATGGTTAATTTCTACATTTTCACTGCAAATGCTGGAATTGCCATTGTTGTTCTGTTTTTGGCCAAAATGCTCCATTTGACTTCTCTGAAACCCTCTACTTCTCCCTGTGGAACCAGGATGGTTGACCTCTGGCCTACTTTTTGTAAGATCTGAATTTCTGCGTTTTGAATTTTAGAATATTGAAATCTATATTTAATTTTTTAATATTGAATTTCTTTGCTGTAATTTTATAATCTGAATATTTACAACTAATTTCCCCTCTAAAAAATTCAGAAAATCTGCAGTTTAAAATGCAAATCTATCAATTTTGTTAAGTGCAACGTCTACAATTCAAATTTATGAAATTCAAATTGAAACCTAAAAAATACACCATGGAAAATACTATTTTGTTAAATGCCACAAATTCAAATCTTTTTGTCATTAATCCAGCTCTATATCCTCCCCTTTCTAGTAAGTGAACACACACACATACAGCTCTGTTGGAGTCTAATAACTAATCGTTTGCTTACCTTCTCCAAGGACTTGCTTATTTGAGGCCGTCTTCAGTTCGAGCGCTGTGTTTAACCCCCCTGACCTGCATAAACAACAATCACACAGGAAAAGTTGTAGTGGTATAATCAATGCAGCGGTCACAAACCAGCAGTTATCTGTGTCTGTCTGTACAAAATGAAATTAAAGAAAGCTATTATGGTGTTTTGATGATGTGGGGGGGTTGGAGGAACAAAAAACTTAACTATGGTAAACCTAATAAAAATATAACAAATCCCAACAGCAACAATCCTAATCATCCATACACTTCAATCTGGAAATGAGTGATTGAATAATCTTCCTTTTCAAACCATATAAAGTTCTAATTTACCCTTGAAATGACAGTTAAAATAGGATTATCCTACACCCAACCTAACTACCACTAACAAAAAAGGTTACAAAAAAGTACCAAAAACATTTTTTGGGACACGTTTTATGGACATGAATCATGGCAATACAATGTTTTCTTACACTGCACTATTGTAGCACCACTGCATTCTTTGAAGCATCTTGGAGGATGAATATTGTAACATTGCAGTAAAATGGTACAGGATATAAATCAAAATGCAATAGTTTTACCGTTACTGTATGATGGGAAGGCCAAAGTACTTTTTGTAATGTGTCTTCTCCTGAAAGACCATGGTAATGCCATGTTTTTTTTTAGACCGGTACCATCGTCTATCACTGACCTGACCAGCACAGTCATTTTTGTGCAAGGAATCTCCTCCCAAAATATATTTTCTGAACATGTACAATAGAAATACCATGTTTTTGCACAAGTTCAATGGTAAAACCATAATATTATTTGAAGCACTCATAGTACCATGTAAATACACACAGTACAATGGTATATGCCAAAGTATTACCATCTGATATCATAATCGTCACAGTATTTTCATGTTAGATACCTCCACCCAAAAAAACTGAGACAATCCTGTGTTGCACTTTATTTTTACAGTATGTGTACTTTCAGTCTACTTAACCACGAATGTGCTGAGTAACATTAGGTAACTACATGTACTTAATATGGGATAAGGTTAGGTTTTGGGTTAGGTTTAGGGTTAGGGTTAGTACCTAGTAATTACTGTAGTTGTTGTAATTATATAGTACGTAAATATAGAACAGTACTGTAAAATAATGTGCTACCCAACACTGATATACAAACAGTTTTGCTGCTCTTTGGATTCGCTGTTTTGCAAATATGGTCTAAAAGTTGATCTTTTACACGCTACGATACACCCAGAATCACAAATATTCACTGAAAACACATTCTTATGCTAAACTACCAAGAAAGAGACTATAGGGCCAATATCCCTGGAGCATTTGAATAAAAGCATGAAAGCGTATCCAAATGTGAAAAAATATGCAGTTTACATTTGGCAGTCAAAACAGTGGCTGGCCGTTTGTGCAGTTTGATTCTGTTTATCTCAGGTAAAGTGAGCGCAGATAAAACACATTGGTACAGTCTGCCAATGTCCCTCCATCAATTATCTGTTAAACACCCTTGTTAAGTTGGGCGGTCTGCATTTACACTGACAAAAAAACAAACAATGTGACTGCCAGGAACTGAAAACACTATTTGTTTCCCACAAATGTTGTTGTTGATTCCACATTCTATCATTCTAATTCATGAGATATCAATTAACACGTCATCCCTGCTGTTATAAATCAATATCTCATGGTGACAGGCCTTAAAAAGCTGAACATCATTTATTCAAATCACCTGCTAAGGTCTCAGGTGCTAAATGAGTTTACAGAAATACCGAACGTTCATTTAGACAAATGTTCCCTCTTGCTAATGACATGAACGTTTTGCATTTAGAACGGGAGAAATTCAGGGAATGCACAGCAGCAGCACTTTTCAGTTTTAGCGCTGTAATGTGTAGCTTAAACGATAACGGACCAGACTGAGAGCATGAAGTTGGATGTAATAGTGGTGTTCTGAGCAGCAGGGTGGTGGAGACCTGGGGAGTGAGTAAATAGGCCCATACCGATTGACCCAGCTGGAGAAGGTGAAGAACCAGCACTCAGGTGCTCAGAGAACTTGTTCAGCTTGATGATGAACAGAGATGATCAGCTTACTGGGTGTATTATAGAGGAAACACAGTGAGAAAGTCGGCTAAATGAGGACATGGGCTATATGCTGTCTGAAGATGATGGTGTAGAGAAAAATTGGGAAAAAAGACAAAAAGATAACAATTTACAGTTATCAAATAAGGTGTTAGGTCTTGTCGAATAACATTCAAAAAAGAGAATATACAAGCATCAAAGGATAATGGGAAATTATGGAAATACATTTGCAGACACCTCTGTCTTGCCAAGGCTAATTTTATGGCAAGCTAATATATTTGCTAAATATTTTTCACATATTTTGCATTATTTGACAAAATTACAGCTAGATTGGAAATTACACACAATGAAATAATTTTCATCCCAAGTCATTTAATCTCATGCATGCACTTCAATGACACTGTTGTCTCCTTGGAAACCAAGTACAATAACTTGAATTAACTTCACTAAGGGCAAAATTATTGATTGTGATGTAAATGACGACATAACTAAGACAGAGATGTATTTAGTGATAAAGTTATTTAAAAAAATTAATAATATATATATATACATATATATATATATATATACAGTGAGGAAAATAAGTATTTGAACACCCTGCTATTTTGCAAGTTCTCCCACTTGGAAATCATGGAGGGTCTGAAATTGTCATCGTAGGTGCATGTCCACTGTGAGAGACATAATCTAAAAAAAAATCCAGAAATCACAATGTATGATTTTTTAACTATTTATTTGTATGATACAGCTGCAAATAAGTATTTGAACACCTGTCTATCAGCTAGAATTCTGACCCTCAAAGACCTGTTAGTCTGCCTTTAAAATGTCCACCTCCACTCCATTTATTATCCTAAATTAGATGCACCTGTTTGAGGTCAGTTAGCTGCATAAAGACACCTGTCCACCCCATACAATCAGTAAGAATCCAACTACTAACATGGCCAAGACCAAAGAGCTGTCCAAAGACACTAGAGACAAAATTGAACACCTCCACAAGGCTGGAAAGGGCTATGGGGAAATTGCCAAGCAGCTTGGTGAAAAAAGGTCCACTGTTGGAGCAATCATTAGAAAATGGAAGAAGCTAAACATGACTGTCAATCTCCCTCGGACTGGGGCTCCATGCAAGATCTCACCTCGTGGGGTCTCAATGATCCTAAGAAAGGTGAGAAATCAGCCCAGAACTACACGGGAGGAGCTGGTCAATGACCTGAAAAGAGCTGGGACCACCGTTTCCAAGGTTACTGTTGGTAATACACTAAGGCGTCATGGTTTGAAATCATGCATGGCACGGAAGGTTCCCCTGCTTAAACCAGCACATGTCAAGGCCCATCTTAAGTTTGCCAATGACCATTTGGATGATCCAGAGGAGTCATGGGAGAAAGTCATGTGGTCAGATGAGACCAAAATAGAACTTTTTGGTCATAATTCCACTAACCGTGTTTGGAGGAAGAAGAATGATGAGTACCATCCCAAGAACACCATCCCTACTGTGAAGCATGGGGGTGGTAGCATCATGCTTTGGGGTGTTTTTCTGCACATGGGACAGAGCTGACTGCACTGTATTAAGGAGAGGATGACCGGGGCCATGTATTGCGAGATTTTGGGGAACAACCTCCTTCCCTCAGTTAGAGCATTGAAGATGGGTCGAGGCTGGGTCTTCCAACATGACAATGACCCGAAGCACACAGCCAGGATAACCAAGGAGTGGTTCTGTAAGAAGCATATCAAGGTTCTGGCGTGGCCTAGCCAGTCTCAGACCTAAACCCAATAGAGAATCTTTGGAGGGAGCTCAAACTCCGTGTTTCTCAGCGACAGCCCAGAAACCTGACTGATCTAGAGAAGATCTGTGTGGAGGAGTGGGCCAAAATCCCTCCTGCAGTGTGTGCAAACCTGGTGAAAAACTACAGGAAGCGTTTGACCTCTGTAATTGCAAACAAAGGCTACTGTACCAAATATTAACATTGATTTTCTCAGGTGTTCAAATACTTATTTGCAGCTGTATCATACAAATAAATAGTTAAAAAATCATATATTGTGATTTCTGGATTTTTTTTTTAGATTATGTCTCTCACAGTGGACATGCACCTACGATGACAATTTCAGACCCCTCCATGATTTCCAAGTGGGAGAACTTGCAAAATAGCAGGGTGTTCAAATACTTATTTTCCTCACTGTATATATATATATATATATATATATATATATATATATATTAATCTAATTAATTTCATGGTGTCCCGATTAATTAATCGTGATTTATTGCATATACAAATATTTGCTGAGAAAGCCCCTCATATAAATATAATTCAATATATAATGTTGAAATAATGATACAAAGTTATCTTTAAATATTAAAAATTATATATATATATATATATATATATATATATATATATATATATATATATATATATATATATTTATAAAATAAAAAAATATTCATTTAGATAATTAAAATGCATTATATTCTTGTATCAGAAGAGTTAATCATTGATAAGACAATACAAAAGTGGCTTTAGACTATAATGTATTGTTTACTACCATATTATTGATCATAAGTCAATCATTGGCATACAGTTCACAGCAATACAGTTCACAAGTGAATTTGTCAATCAGTTGGAGATTTATTATGAGGCTTGTTTAAGGACCCGTCAATGTACACCTGCATCAGACATGCTTGTGTAGCATCTCGGGTGCGCTGCGTCATAAACATAAAAATTTTAGGTCACTGTGTCAAGTTAAATATAGTTTAATACTTAGACCACATCTTGAGATCCCTTAGTTCGGATTTGTGCTCCATCAAGTGTTTTGAACGCAAGAATGTAACGCATGTCTGTTGTTCTGCTGCTCAAGGGTGTTTTTCTTTACTGTATAACCTGCGCACTGCCACACAGCTGAAGTTTCACTTACTGCCCTCTCGAGTAAACAGGTGGTACTACAAGCTTGCATTTCTCAGGAATTGTCCATATTATGGTCCGGGGGTATTGCGATTCAAAAAATTTTAACGCGTTATTTTTTGTCAAATTACTCACATTGAATTAACACGTTAAATCGACAGCCCTAATACATATATATAAATATATATTTTTTTAAATACTGAAATGGTTTATAATTGTTTCACTCTGTATTATAGGCAGAGGTGGGTATAGTAGCCAAAAACTGTACTCAAGTAAAAGAACAATTACTTTTTCACTGTGTGGAGCGAAGAAAGTGTTTCACTTTGAAGAGTTTGATGCTGCTGCACTGATGGCTTGAGTGACAGTCTCATCACTCAAGTGGGAGCGTCTCATCGCGCGCAGCCGTGAACGTCCGCTCACGTAAAAGTCCCATTTAATAATCTCTCAATAAATTACACATTCACTCAAATTAAACCCAGTAATGTAATGACAGTTACTCCACATATTGTTAAGAAGTAAAATTAAAAAAGAAAATCATTAGAAATTTACTTGAGGGAGAGTAAAAAGTACCCACTTTTAAACCTACTCTAAAATTAAAATTTTCCCCAAAATGTTACTCAGGTAAATGTAATGGAGTAAATGTAATCAGTTACTACCCACCTCTGATTATAGGATTGCTAACTTTTCACCACGCAAATATAGGACGCTTGAGCATTTTGTCATTCCAATATGAGTTTCGATGTCCGACCGGGGTGGGTGGGGTCCCACTTGTGTGTTTCGCATTTAAGCGGGACAAGACAGTGTCTTGGGACAGTTGGAAACCCTACATTATTATCATATTAAAATATTATATATTAATAGTTAATATTTTATGATGGGTTTTTATATTTTAATGTAGCCTTCATATAACAAAAATACAATACTTTCATCATTTATTTTTTGCTTCTTTACAGATGCCTTTTAAGTACACAATTTGTAGTTTTATCCTTGTCTTTTACTTCTTAAAGTAAGAAAAAAATGTCAAATTATGCAAAAAGTGCCTGTTGTTGAAAAACTGACTGATAATTTGACAAACGAAACCATACCACACCATTGCATTTGAACTCCACTACATACAGTTTCTATGTATAGTATCTGTAAAATAAGGGTAAAGGTAATTGTATTTGACCTGCTAGCTTAATCACGTGCATAGCAATACTTGGTCATATGTGACAACGGTGGCTTAAAATGATAGTATGCACATGAACATCAACAATCCCATTTGGAAATCAAAGACCAGAAGAAGACTCCTATTGAATTTTGTTCTTATTCAAGCGCATTTACTTCGCACAGGCTGTTGAATTACATACTCCAGTTGACGCCTGGATAAATCCAAGCCATTCCAATCGAAAAGCCCCTTGTGGTCATTATAAACGCCTCTTCAATCCATCTAATGGACCTTTTTTTTTTACCTCACTTCACCAAAAACACTAGAGCACATGAATATTTACCACCAAGCAAAGCCATTCCATTAATCGGTTCACAAAGGCTTAAATAGCATTTCTGTGTCTACTTCTGCTGTGGGGTCATAAATGAACATGCCTGCTTTATTAGCATATTAATTTATGCAGAGATTGAGTTCCGCCTATAGGCTGTGAGTAGTTTCTCTCCTCCCCTAATGGTCAAGACAGCAGGCCGGCATTGTCTACTGAGAAATTCTATGGTATGATGTAATATATCTTTGATGCAGTGACAAATCTGTGTGTAAAATCTGTTGAAGTAATAGTTCACCTATATTCTACAATATAAATAGCAGAGGTCAAACATATCATTGTGACATGGCTTCTTTTGTCAATTTAACAGGTAATAACACCCTATCTGAAGGTTATTTTTTATTTTTATACTATTTGCACTTTTATGTCCCAGGGTTTGATTTTTTTATAAAATATAAAAATCTAAATTTTAAGAATATTTCACCTAGATTTGAAAATCCTGTGATAATTTACTCACCCACATGTCACTCCAAACCAATGTGATTTTCCTCCTTCAGTGTAAAAAAAATAAATAAATAATTGAATTAATAAGACACTTGTTCATGCAACTCATTTCCATACAACTAAAATATAGTGACCAGGGGCTCAAAAAAGAAAAGAAAGCACAATATAAGCATCATTAAAACAGGGCATGATTTTCAATTAATATTGACGTAATTTTCAGTCTGTTCCTCCCACAAAGCTATGATTTGGCATTTGAAGACTTGGAATATTTCACAAAAGTCACTGTATACTTTCATTGTATGGAAAATTGCAGCGTGAACATGCTTCCGAATTTCTATGCATTCCACAGAAGAAAGAAAACCAATAAAGTTTGGAATAACACGAGGTTAGTAAATTATGACAGTTTTAATTTTTAGGTGAACTACTCCTTTTACCTTTAAGTATGTTTAACGAATACCTTAAAAACTTGAAAAAAGTAAAGGAATATCAAAAGGATAAATAGAGAAATAGAGAGAGAGAGAGATAAAGCAAAGTGACTTAGCAGAGGATAGGCTGTGATATCTATATTGAGTCCATTTGTGTTTGTTTTTAGGGTGTGTGCACATGATTTTCCAAGTCACTGTCTGTGCTCTGAAATACAGGAAAATTGTATGACTCACTTTGAGACAAATAAGTTTTTTCAAAAGGCCTGACAAAAAAAGGTGACTGATCCAAGGTCTCTCTGTCTCTGTCTCTCTCTCTCTCTCTCTCTCTCTCTCTCTCTCTCTCTCTCACAAATTGCTCTCTCATCACAGTCTAATTCATTTCCAAACTATTTCCAAAAACCTGAAAGTCATTTTCAGCGTTCGGTTACTAGCAGAGCTCGCTCAGTGTTTTCCACATCTACGTTTGTGTAAACAGCGGCGGTTTCCGACATGCAAACAGATGCGAACCTCTAATTTATCTCTGCTTTCACATGGGTCACTCAAGCTTCTGGAGTCCGAGTGATTCGGTACATAGTCTGCTAAATGTCATGCAGTCTGCTTTCTTTTGCAGTCTTTTTTGGACCTGCCCTTGCATTTTGCTGTACAAAGTACACAGAGAACACACACACATACACATACACAGCTTTCACTGCCTTAATACCAAGGCAGAGGTATTTTGTTCCCATCCCAAAACAAACAAGGAAGTGCATTTCTTTACACTATTTAAATGTTAACAGGCATAGAGCATTCTTTCACTCTGGATACCAGAAACGGCACAGCCAGACTTTCAAAACTCATTCTAATTAAGTCATCCAAATGATAAATAAAAAAACTGCAATTGTTTTCTTTTGCAAAGCTCACCTCCCCTTCATTTGTTAGGGCCCATGCACTGAATGTGCGAAGGCCTTATTGTTCTTCTAAGGCAGTGGTTCTCAAACCTTTTTGATATTTATAAGTTTATAATGTATTATACTCCCTCACTCCCCTAATGTAGCCTATGTCAAATTTAATAGAGCTGAATTAGTGATATGATAATATAAATTATCAATTTATTTTTGCCAAAAGTACAGTTAGTGTTACTATTGTAAATTCAAGTGTGGTCATGTAGAAACTGTGCCGAATTAAAATGTTTTCTGCTTCTCGTGCCTTTCTTCTCACTGATTCTCGCCATGCTACATGATTAAGAGCTCAAGACCGGTCTGCAAGTAAAAACGCACCTTCTTTGTGCTCGCACTGCTCTGTCCATTGAGCCATATCCATCAACAGAGCCATTCAGGTGCATTAACGGAGGTTGTGCCTCCACCTGTGTATTTTACCCTGCTAAACCAGATACTTTAGATGTGTCGCTAGACTTCAAAATCAGATGAACCGTAGTACAAATGCATACCATCCCATATAATTGAGAACCAACTGATATTCTCAAAGTCTAAACATTTTAATGCAAAGACCCCCCTCTCTACTAATTTGTTCTCAGCTCCCCCTGGCATCCATTGAACGCCCCTGTTGAGAAAACTTCTTCTAAGGATTATTTTCAGTTTTAGGGTACTTATCATGCGTGAAAACTCTTGAAATTTTGTTTCAAGATGTTTCAATTTGCATTGTTCTCATCAAGCCAAACAACTAAAAATTACAGTCATTAGGTCATCCAACAGGAAGTCGGACATTTTTAATTTTCTGAAAATCGCAGGCTCTGAACTTTTAAATACTCCTCCTAGGGGATTCATGTGACTGGCACATGATATGTGCAACATCATGCCAGACATTGTAGATGCTAATTTGCAAACAGATTTTGTATATTTTTAATTGTGCCACCAAGGTTAAACAATACATTTATGGCAAAAAATAGGAAGTTGGTCATGACTGGGCAAATGTTCACACATGGACGTATAGGGATGGCTCTGTAGTGCCCCCTTTAAAATGGGCACGTAAGACGGCCTTTGTTGCACCCGTATTTTCACCTACTGTCACCAAAATTAGTACATATATAGTTCTCTTCAAGCTGGAAAACGTTCAGAATTATAGTTATTAGCTCCGCCCAAAAGGAAGTCAGCCATATTGGATTTTTTTCTATTGCAGTCTCTGAAATTTTAAATAAACCTCCTATGGATTTCATGAAACAGTCATCACATTTAGAAAACATTATGCCAAAACATTAAAGAAGCTAAATTGTGAACATATTTTTGATGTATCGAATGGTGTTGCCATGGCGAGACATTAAATGAATGGCAAAAAATGGGAAACAAGAAAGGTCTCATATATTCCATGTGCAATGTGTGATTTAGATAAAAATTGTGATGTATGTTTAGTCTTGGGGGCTAATCACATGGATGTGACTGTTTTGGGTCATGGTCATAACGCTACCTCCTGGCAGCAGGAAGAGTGGCTCTTACAACAGACTTTAAAATAGTCCTCTTATATTTACCCAAATTGCTTACATTTTTTTTAAATAATGTCAAGTGACAAATGCATGTGTTCACCTTGCATTGTTTTCCGAAAGCCACTGGGTGGAAATGGGCCCCTGGTGCTTAGGCCGTCATCATTGCTTGCAGCAATTTTTTTCTTTTTGTAATTGGGTTAAACTATTTTATTTCTAACACGGACCAGGGATAAGCGTGGAACTATTGTAGAGGGATTTCTAACTCTATTGCTATCTCTGATGACATTTGATGAGCACTAAAGATATAGATATCATTGACAGGAATGAAAACAAGGCTGTTAGGAATAGACTTACATTCTCTTCAATTAAAGACACTGTATAAAGCTTTCAAAAAGCTACTAGATCACATGTTATTTTCCACAACTCATGTTGTCTGGAGTATGTCTACTTAAATTTCTTGGAAAGATGTTATTTCAGTGTTTCGTCGGCAGAACGATCCAAAAACACTTTAAACAACTGTAAAACCCATTGAAGAGACTGAACAGTTCTCTTACAAGAGGGTCTCTCGTATTGCGTAAGCTAGCTTACGCTACGGGAAAGATTCATCTTTTCTGAGATATTGAAGCCAAAAAATTATCCTTAATTTTGTATCCATTGTCAACGCAGTGCAGCAGCTGCATACCTTGAGCGGGCTATCTAGCGAGCTCATTGGTTGCTCTCGCGGCAACTGCTGCAGCCTATAGGCGAACTTGAGTGAACTTGCGTCCAATGAGAGCGCCAGCGCCGTCACTGTATCAAAGCCGCCAAAATGGGCGTGGCTAGAGTGCATATAAGCGTAAGTTAGTAGGCTGGAACCCTGATTTTCATCTATTCAGCGAAGCTCTTCGCATCTCTGAACTGCAGAAGCGGCGTGCGCCGTTCGAGGGGCATCTAGCAAGCTTGGACAGCGCTTCGAAGAAGCCGGCCGTCTTAGCCACCTTCAGCCATCCTGCGAGCTCGCCATCGGCGGCGTATCCTTTTAGAGCAAGCTAGTTCCTCAGTGAACTTCACAAAAGAGCAACGAGCCTCTTTTAAAGATGCCTCGCACCACCTGCGCCTCATGCCGTGCCCCTCTCAGCGCCGGAGACCGCCACCTCATCTGCGCTCTCTGCCTGGGACTGGAACATGCAGAGCTGCGCCCTGCGCTGGCGGCGGATGCGACCTCTGCGAGAGCTTCGATGTCGACCCTGCGGGCTCGACTCGAAGCACTCAAGACCGAAGCCGCCGCGCCGCCTTCGTTCGCCAGCGCAGAAAGAAGCGCCCGCTCCCAAAGGCTGCGGAACCGGTGTTAGAGCGACTACCTCGCGGAGCCTCTCCCTCGAGCATCGCTTTCACCCTCCCGTCCCCGGGGCCAGCGCAGTTGCCGCTGGCGGCCGCACTGTGCCATCTCGGATGGCGAGGCGGAGGATAAGGGCTGCTGTTCCACCATGGCTCGGACAGCGAGTGGTCAGGCTCCCAAGCCTCCTCCTCGGCCCAGGAATCCAGCAGGACCAGCGCCGGTCGAAGAAGAACTAGCGCCTCCT
The DNA here is from genome assembly GCF_025860055.1 of Xyrauchen texanus. Classification (NCBI taxonomy): domain Eukaryota; kingdom Metazoa; phylum Chordata; class Actinopteri; order Cypriniformes; family Catostomidae; genus Xyrauchen; species Xyrauchen texanus. The sequence goes on from NC_068288.1 coordinate 36,713,476, forward strand.
CACACAGGCCGTCGACTGCCTCGGGCTCAGTGGTCACCGCCCGCTGAGCAGGCTCCCAACAGACTTCGGCGGCTGCTTTCTTCAGAGCCGTCACCGCTGGCGCCAGCGGCCGGACGCTCCTTCCTGCGGAACTCCACGCCGAGCTCTCTAAATCATGGAGCAGCGCTCTCTCGGCCAGGAACCCGATCCCATGTCTCCACCTCTCTCGCTCGATTGGGCCGAGCCATCGAGAGGGCTACTCTTCCATCCCCGGTCGAGGATTCGGTAGCAGCACACCTTTGCCCGCCCTCCGCGAGATGGCGGTCTAAGCCAGTGCTCCCGTCTAAGGCCTGCAGAACTACTTCCGCCTGTGTTGGCGGCGCCTATGCGCCGCCGGCCAAGCGCATCTGCTCTGCATTCCATGGCGTTTACAGATCCTCAAGCGGACCTTCTTCGAGAGTGGGATGAGAAGGCAGGCACCCAGAGGCTGTTTCAGATCTAAGGAGCACGACGGATCTGCGCCGCTCAGCGCCACCAAAGCTGCAGCTCAAGCCCTAGGGAAGTGCATGGCGGCTGACTGTGACCGAGAGACACCTATGGCTAGCGCTAGCCGACATAGGAGAAGCTGAGCGCTCCACGTTCCTCAACGCGCCGCTCTCTCCGTCCGGTCTCTTCGGTTCCACGGTGAGTGGCATTGTTGACCGTTTCTCGGAAGTCCAGAAAGCCACCCAAGCCATGAATCTCTTACTGCCTCGTCGCACTAGCTCCTAACAGGCCGCCCACGTGACCAGCCTCCTGCACGAGCCTCTTCACAGCGCCCAGCTCAGCAAAGCCAGACTTCTCAGCGTCGACAGGGCGGCCGCCCTAGATCGTGCTCAGACAGCAGCCGCAGACCGCCGCCCCCCCGCGGGCCTCGGCCTAAGATTGCGCTGAAACCTGAGCAACCGAAGTCCTCCTAGCTTTGTTGAGGAAACAACGGCTCAGTCCGCCCGCGGCGGACCACCGTCAAAGCTTAGCCCCTGTCAGTCCCCTTCTCTCAGGCTACTGCAGTGGTGGATTCAGCAGCCAACAAGCCGGTGATACTGCCCGCTTGCCTGCACTCAAATGCCGTTTTCACGGCGACCCAAAGAAATCTTGTAAAAAGCAAACATGCCTTATGTGTAGAAAATGTGCCCACAATCCAGTGTTCACCCCTACACACAAGCATTACACTTCCGTGTCCCTATCAGAGCCCACTCACATAAAGCGGGCACAGCCAGCTCGAGTGTTAGAGTCAATAAGCGCGCCCGCGAATCCGTGCTGGCAGCCCTTCTCTGCCGGCTCTGTCACACGGCCAGCAAACACCTCTCTGTATGTAAGTCCCATGCCCGTGACTATGCTCGCGCATCACTTAACAGATGTGACTCTTTCCCCATTCACCTCAATCGGAAGTCACTCACAGAACAGCCTGTCCCTGCTGTTCTGCGAGCAGTCATGCATAAGCACAGTAAGCGGCTCACACATTCTGTTCAGCTCGCTGTGTCGCGGCAATCAGGGCGACTTGGCCATTCACCCTCTAGCATTACAGCTTCAAAGCGTGGAAAGCTATCCCAGGGATATCCAAATGGGTGTTAAGCACAATAAAACAGGGCTATTTACTACAGTTCGATCACCGCCCTCCCGCTTCAGAGCGCGGCTCGAAAGTACTGTGAACACGGAAGCAGCCTGCATGCTTCGTTCAGAAATAACAAACCTTCTGTGCAAAAGGGCCATAGAGAGAGTGCCACCTTCTCTGAGCTGAGTCGGGGTTTTACAGCCGTTATTTTCTTGTCCCCAAGAAAGACGGCGGCCTCAGACCAATATTAGATCTCAGGGTTTTGAACAAGGTGCTGCATAAAAGACCGTTCAAAATGCTTACAATCAGGAAACTCCTCATGCATGATGCGCCATGGGGACTGGTTTATTTCTCTCGATCTGAAAGATGCCTACTTTCAGATAAATCCCGTCACAGGCCATTCTTGAGATTCAGCCGGCGGCCAGGTTTATCAATACACCTTCCTTCCGTTCGGCCTGTCTTTAGCACCCGTACTTTCACGAAGTGCATGGATCGCGGCTTCGCACCCCTGTGGAGTCAGGGCTTGCGAATTCTGAACTATTTGGACGATTGGCTGATTTTGGCACAGTCACATACGGAGCTTCTGTCTCACAGGACAGTTGTCCTCAGTCATCTGAACAGTTTGGGTCTTGCAGTCAATTGGACCAAGAGCTCACTACAGCCCAGTCAGGCAATTTCCTTCCTTGGAATAGAACTAGACTCCATGGCGATGGCGGCTCGCTTATCTACACAGCGCGCGCCGTGTTCAGCGACTAGACGGCGTCCTTTCAGATGAACAGCCTCACGCCTCTGAAAAAATTTCAGAGAATGCTAGGTTACATGGCCTCAGCCGCAGCAGTACTTCAGCTGGGTTTACTGTGCATCGCCCGCTTCAGCATTGGCTAAACACCAGCGTCTCGCCGGGCTTGGGCCACGGGCGCCAGCCGATCAGAGTGACTCAGACCTGTATCTCAGCTCTGCAGCCCTGGGCAGTGGCGAATGGTATCAGCGGGGAGTGGCGATGGGAGCTGTATCTCGCCGAAAAGTCATCTCGACAGGCAGCGTCCAACACGGGTTGGAGCGCGGACTCGCGAGGGCTCTCCGGTTTTTGGCCTATGGTCAGTTCAGGAAAAGCTCCTTCACATAAATTGTCTGGAAATCATAGCGGTCGAGTGCGGCTGCGTGCGCTTCCTCCCGGTCATTCAGGGTCACCACGTCCTGGTCCGTTCGGACAACAGATCTGTGGTATCCTATCTAAACCGTCAGGGCGGTGTCAGATCCAGGAACCTCTTCCATCTGACAAACGCATACTGAGTTGGTCCCAGTGCCACCTGCGCTCACTGAGGCGCGTGCCAGGCCACCTGAGCGGCGGCCCAGACAGACTGTCCAGAGACAATATTTCCCCAGGGGAATGGTCCCTGCACGCTCAAACAGTCCAGAAGTTATGGAGCATATTCGGCAGAGCAGAGATAGACCTCTTTGCGTCAGAAGAGAACTCTCACTGCCCAGTATTTTTCTCAGCGAGGGCAGCTGGTCCAGGACTGGCCCAACCGCCCGCTTCGCCTTCCCTCCCGTCTCGCTATTGCCACAGGTAATGCAGAGGATCAGGAAGCAGCGTCACTCGGTGCTCCTCATAGCCCGCGCTGGGAGAATCAGACATGGTTCCCGGAGCTTACGCAGCTGTCACTGACAGCCCGTGGCCCATTCCAGTGAGAGCAGATCTCCTCTCTCAAGCTCGCGGCGCGATCTGGCATCCCCACCCAGAGCTGGGCTGCAGCGTGGGTGATCAGCGACTACCCGTCGCTTTGCCAGAAGGAGTAATAAACACTATCATACACGCTAGAGCCCCTTCCACGAGAAGACTCTATGCGTCCAAATGGTCTGTGTTTTCAAAATGGTGCACCGACAGAGACCTGGACCCACGGACATGTGGGGTGTACGTCAGCTGCTCGTGATTTTACAAGAGCTGCTGGATAAGGCCAGATCCCCATCCACGCTCAAAGTGTACATGGCGGCCGTCGCGGCATTAAGCTGAACCCCTGCACGGCCAGTCACTGGGAAAAAGCGAGCTGGTCATCCGGCTTCCTCAGGGAGCTAGAAGGATGAACCCCAGCGCCCCCATCGGTTCCTATCTGGGATCTTTCTATAGTTCTCGAAGCTATGAAAGCCCCCTTTCGAACCGCTTCAATCCGTGGATTTGAAATACCTTTCACTCAAAACCGTTTTCTAACTGCCCTGTCATCAGTCAAGCGTGTGGGAGACCTTCACGCGCTGTCTGTCAGCGCTGCGTGTCTTGAGTTTGGACCAAGTGACTCCAAGGTCATTTTAAAGCCTAGATACGGCTATGTCCCCAAGGTGATCGGTACTCCTTTCAGAGCACAAATCATTTCCCTATAGAGCTGCCAGCATCCGATGCTGAATGCGGCGCCAATCTCCTTTGCCCAGTCAGAACACTGAGATTGTATACTGCACGCTCCACCTCTTTCAGGCGCTCTGAGCAGCTTTTCGTTTAGATTGGGGCGCACCAAAGGTTTAGCCGCCTCGAAACAGACACTGTCTAGATGGATAGTGGGCGCTATTGCTGCCGCGTGCGGCGTCAAAGACCTACCATGCCCGTTAGGCATTAGGGCTCACTCCACTAGAGGCATGGCCTCCTCGTGGGCATGGTCCAGCGGGATTTCCATTCACGACATATGTGTGGCAGCGGGCTGGGCTTCCCCTCCACCTTTGTCAGATTTTACAATCTGGAAGTGCCCGCCCTGCAGGCAAAACTACTAGCGGTTTAATACGCTACAGCTCCCCTGGTGAGCTGCACTGGCGGGACACATTCCACACAGACCGGCACTGCCGCTCTGTCTTTCCCTTCCCACTATGTGCTTATGTATTACACACACACTGGCCGCACTCTTGCCGGCCAAATATTATTCCCCACTCACAAGGGCTCCCCGGGTCCCCCACCCCGGGGCTCATGCAGTGGATGCTTGGCGCCGCGGCGTTGACAATGGGTTCCCATAGCGTAAGCTAGCTTACGCAATACTGAGAGGACCTCTCGTAAGAGAACGAATCGGTTACCTAACGTAACCTCGGTTCTCTCTAGATGAGTGAGCAGTATTGCGTAGCCGGCCGTGCTTCAGCGCCCACGGCGACTTTCGCTTCATTCAATGAAAACCAGGGTTCCAGCCTACGAACTTACGCTTATATGCACTCTAGCCACGGCCATTCTGGCGGGCTTTGATACAGTGACGGCGCGGGTGCCTCTCTTTGGACGCGAGTTCACTCAAGTTCGTCTATAGGCTGCAGCAGTTGCCGCAGAGCAACCAATGAGCTCGCTAGATAGCCCGCTCAAGGTATGCAGCTGCTGCACTGCGTTGGCAATGGATACAAAATTAAGGATAATTTTTTGGCTTCAATATCTCAGAAAAGATTAATCTTTCCCGTAGCGTAAGCTAGCTTACGTAATACTCGTTCCCTCATCTAGAGAGAACCGAGGTTACGTTAGGTAACCGATTCGATATCCCTCATAGCCTCGTTGTCATTCTCATCAAAAATCAAAGATGGCGCTGTAGAGGGTTTTTACCCATGGTCTGATGCAACAAGGAATATTCTGGGTTCAAAAGTTAAGATAAATCGACAGCATTAGCGACAATGTCATTAACCACAAATAAAAAAAAAAAAGTCTCGTCCCTTCCTTTCTAAAAAAAATAAATAATAAACTTGCTGTAAATTTGGTAAAAATATTTGATTTTACAGTTGTTTTAGGGTTTTAGGGTTTACGGTGTTAAGTCTCCATTGCAACAAAGCTGTAAAATTGGATATAACTTCACACAGAAAAGGTCAGTAAGCAATTTTCTCACACTAAAATCCTGTTGACACACATTGTTTGTATCTTTTGCCTGTACTTTTGAAACAATGAGTATTTTAACATGCACAGCTTGGCCCATTCACTTCCATTGTAAATGCCCAGATTTTAGCTTTTTTTTTTTTTTTTTTAAAGAAAAGTAGAGACGAGTCGAAATGAATTAAGCCCCAAATGTTGTCCATTGAGCTTAACTTCTACGGAACTTTTAATATTCCATTAAAACTGAGTGTTCAATTTGTTTCTACAGATTCCACTACATTTGACAACCAAACAGTATCCAAATACTTGATATTATTCTTTAAAACTGTTATCTTATAAATAAATTCCACTTATATACAGTATATAAATTATTATACCCACAGTAACTGTATATAATGTAAATTAATTATAATAACACAGACTTATTTTATACAATATTTACTTCCACAAAAACAGCCATTTGAAACTACAGTATATTGGAGGTCACTACTTAACCACCATAGTATAATGGATCATGGTAGAAATTAACTTATTAAATAAAGGGTTTCTCAAAATCCTAGTAATTATGTTGCACATCCATTGTTCCAACCACGTTGGTTGAGCTGTCGTTACTTACGTTACTCAGGGGGTGGATTAATAACTTCCACAAATATTAAATTATAATAGCTAATTTACACGTAAACCAGTAAGCCATTTAGTGCAAGAAAGCTGCAGAAGACACAAAAGCGGCATGCACTTTGTAATATGTCACATTCATTGCAGCGCAATAATGGGTTTCCCTCTACGTTAGACTTCAGTGTTCCCGACGCACTTGAGCATATGCATATGTAAACTCCTATAAATTTATTAACGTCACTTATGCGTTAACATGAACACATAAAAGCCATGTTCTCCGATAGAAACCGTGTGTGATAAAGCACTTTTTCTTATCAGCCTTTAATCCATTAAACGGGTGCACTCGAGTTTATTTGACGTTTCAGAATGCTACTTTCTGCAAAGCTCCAGAATAAGCCGTTATCTTAAACGCATGTAACCGTGGTCAAACTCTTGGCAGAATGAAAGATACAGTATATATGGAATGGAAGATATAGAAAGCCTCAGTGACATCAAATAATGTCCACACAGCAAACCAATAAGAAACTATGCTTCTAACCACATGTAAAGTGTTGTAGTTCCAATCACGCATCTTTGAGATGCTGTTTGCGAATGTTTGTTGAACTACAGTTTCGGGAGACACAAAATCTTTAAATTATGCTGGTAACTATGAAACTTGCGGCCATGGTTGGCTAACAACGCTATTGGGAAATGCACCCCTGGCTTATATATGGGTGTATTCCTAATTTTTAAGGTTCATTTCTTTCTACATAGAAGTCAAACACCCTTTAACATTCCCTCTGATAACATGTTACCTCTGCCTCTCCCTTTCTCTCTCTCTGTCAATCCCATTTTTCTTGCTCTCTCTTTTTCTGATCTATTCTCTTCTTCTTTCAACCACAGATCCTGTGCACTATTAATATCAATAACCCACAAATTCCATTTCCCTCCACACAGACAGAGTGAGCGTAGTGAATGAGGAAAGACCTCTCAATACAGATTCACTTCACATTTTGATGGAAAGATCTAATTGGATGAGAGACTGGAGGCAGACGCAGACAGGGATTGAGAACAAGTCTATCAGAGGCAGAGTCGCAAAAGTCAGAGTTTAAGCTTAGTGAGTTAAAGAAAAGGTCTGTGAACACTTACCCATGAACATAGTGCTCCACAACACAAATCCAAAGAATTCAGCGTTCCACACTTTGATCTGCACAATAACACAAGCCCTCTCTGCAACCAGTGTCTCTTTATCAAGTTGAAAGTGAGGTGATAGCAGTATGTGACCGGCAGTCTGGCCCCGTTCACTCTCTCTCACTCACACACGCGTCTCGGGGGCTGGAGGTATGTGGTCTAAACACAACAAAAGCCTGAGTCGAAGACTGAATATGCAGGAAGAGGGCCTCTGTTTGCATAAACACAAACACTCAGCAAATGAAGGGCTGGCACTGATCGCACCACTGCCTGCAGGGAAATTCATATCTGTCCAGTACTGGCCCTGGACAGTCTACTTTAATAAAACAATAGCTGAAATAGGCAGGAGAATCCATGCACTCTACAAAGGGTTTTGTTTGATGATTCGCGAATGAGTAAGTGTGAAATAGTTTTTTATTGTGCTTCTCTTACATCTCTAAGTCATGTATTACTCATCTCAAAAAGAAAAATATTTCCCTTCTGGATATTTTCTGGGAGGAAAAAGTTATTAAAAAATCATTTTCAGTGTATCCATCTTTTTTATATCTTTTTTAAGTACCGTGTATTAACTACATCTGATCGTTCCAGTTCTTTTACAAGTTTCAGTTCCTCATTTTATTTGTAAGAATATACAATGGATTCATGCTGAACTACACCTGATTTCTTTTATTGTTCTTTTTGCCTGAACTACAACGGATAGTTCCAGCTCTTATACAAGCTTCAGTTTCTTCTTTTTATTCACAAGAATTTACAAAATTCATTCAGGCTCAACCACATCTGATATTTTCCATTCTCCTACAAAGAGTGCTTTGTTGTCCTTGTAAACATTTGTGAAATTATTATTGGCTTAACCACAACTGACAGTTCAATTTCTCTTACAAGTTTGAGTAATTTGTGTTATTCATAAGAACGTATGCATTTATTTATGCTCAATGACATCTGATTGCTTTACTTCTTTATAATTCTCATTGTTTTAGCTCGACTAAAACTGATAGCTCCAGTTCTCTTACAAGCTTCAGTTCTGTGTTATTCGTAAGAATTTACACATTTATTTAGGCTCAAATATATCTGATTGTTCCACTTCTCCTATAAACTTCAGTTCATTTTATTCTTAAGAATTTACAAATGTATGTAGCTCAGCTACAATCGATCGTTATAGTTCTCCAAGAAGATTTGCATTTATTTATATTATTGCACAGGTCACTGGAACACTCGATTTTTATTGGTCAATGGCGCCATCTAGCTGTCTGATATTTCTGAGTAACAACAGCACATCTGGGAATTAAGTCATATTGGGCCTTATATCTTGGTATCGTGAGTCATCTTTTCTTACTTCTTGGATCACTGTTCGGTCTCTACAACTAAGCTAATAATATTAAAAACACAATTGTATTTATTATTCAGTGATTTAATTCTTTTCACATAATTTCAATGTAAATCAATATTTTATGTCAATTTATATATTTATTTGGTAAGCAGTGGGATAATGTACAGTCAGCCAGTTGTTATCACAATATAAACCCTGAAAAGGTGATCAGGACCCTGAGTGAACATTATCCCTTATAGAATTGTGGTAGTTCCAGTTCTTATACAGTTCTTCTTATACTTATACGGATCTTCAGTTCCCCACTTTGTTAGTAAGAATTAACTTTATTTATTCAGGCTAAACTACACTGATAATTTCCACTATTCTAGAAAAAGTTCTTTGTTTTCTTGGCAAGAATTTTCATAATTATTTTGGCTCAACCAATAGTTCCAGTTTTATTTTCTAAGTTCCAGTTCTTTGCGTTATTAATAAGAATTTACAAATATGCTACCAACTTCATCGGATTCAACCACTTCTCCTAAAAAATTCTGTTCTTTTCTTTATTTGTAAGAACTCACAAATTTATTTTGGAATGTAAACACTGTTGACGAATAGGATATAGGTTAAAGGTGAAAAGGACAGCGCAGTTTTGAACTGCAGCGCAGTTCACCATCAATGTGGTGCTTTACAAGTCGTAACCTCTCTTTCTCTCTCTCTCTCACTCTCTCTCTCTCTTGAACTTGAAGTGGCGGTTGAGCGATCTTCACATGATCAAGACTATGGTACTGTAAGTTGAGGGATCACCACTTGGTCCTGCAAAGAATGCTAAGATGGCCATTCATAAAAGCACACTTGTGACATCACTTGCTTAAAAAAAAGAGCTGAGAGAGAGGACAGAAGAAACTCAAGGGGGTAGAAAGATAGAGACATGGACATAGAGAGAAAGAGAGGTAGAGAAGGGGGTTGACGGATGGGGTGAGTGAGAGAGGAAATAGATGGGACCTCCAGAAAATAAACAGGGTGTCTTGTTTCAAAGACGAGGGACACACACAGGCATTCCATTGTTCAAGCCAATTATCAGAGGCAAATAATAACAGCAGATGGATCCAGTGAGGCCACAGAACGAGTGAGTGAGAGGTGGAGAGCTGCAGAACAGATGATGAAATGTGAGGAGGAGGGGTCAGACTACTCCAGTCCTAAAGCCCCACATACCAGATGTGGACTTCCAATGGGATGGTGCACAAGACGCTCTATTGCTGGCTTTGGCTTCTACGGTCACATACCCAACACATATATATTAGATTAAAAATGATAATGATTTGAAGCTAAAAGTGTCTAGTGGAAAGCTTTTGCAATGTATATTATATTACATTATATTTAATATATACATATCTAAAAAAGGATCTTGACATTTTTAGAATAGATAAATGCATATTAGATAAATAAATAAATAAATAAATAAAGGGCTGATTTGAAGCTGAAAATGTCTAGTGTAATATCGGAGCTATATTTTAGTATAGTATAATAAATTATAAAATATTATTAAAAATACCTATTTATTTCTTAGTTACTTTTTATTATATTACATTATTTAAATATAATTTTGGGGAACATTGACATTTTTTATAGATAAATAGAAGTAATTAAATAAATAAATATGAGATGATGATTTGAAGCTGAAATTGTCTAGTTCAAAGCTTGACAATAATTTTAATGATGATAATAATTCATTATATTTTTAATTGTATATATTTATTAGGTGGGGTAATTTTTTTTAGTTTATATATATATATATATATATATATATATATATATATATATATATATATATATATATATAACAGGATAGTATGGGGAAAGAGAGAAGGCGGTAATAAGATGGGGACATGACGCAAACTGTCCTCAAACCTGCATCTCCCATATGAAAGCCCAACGTGTCAGAGAATGTGCTAACCACTAGGCCACAGCTCCAGTGTGTAATCATTTTTATTCTGATTACACTGATTTACTCATTGCACAACCAGCTCTTGAGATTTCAGATTGAATATGTTTAATCAAAACTGCGTTTTTGTATTGCATCAAAAAGTTGCTTTTGCTTTGAGCTACTAGGTAAAGGCTATTTATTAACTTGAGAGTATTTCTGTTCTGTTTTGAGGACGTCTGGGTGTATTTTCTTAGCAACGGAGCTGCAGGGAAGAGCATCTGAAGCGAGAGGAACCGGCAACTCAATATGCTGAAGGATGTGTCATATTGCTGCTCAACTGACAGCCCAAGAGTGTGTGTATGGGGGGGGGGGGTTCTTTTTTTCAGCCTAAAACAAAACGCATCCTCAATGTGCCCCTGTCAAGGGTGGGAGATGTCTTCAGATAGTGGCACAAAAGATCAACCCTTCCTTTTCAGCCGAGAGAAAAGAAAGAAAGTTTTCGTTTCATTAACTCAAGACTAAAGCGTAATTATCTCCCTATGGGCCGCAATCACCAAAAGAAGGATAATAGAACTGAAAGCACTTTCCACTCCACTCATCTGAGCGCTTCTTTTCTTCTCTCGCTTGTTTTTCCGCTTGTTTTTTCTTCTCCGCCCTCAGATGAGATTAACCAATCGAATAGTGGCAATAGATTGCAGTGGCAATAGATTGCGGGGGCAAGATGAAAATACAACTTTCAGACTGGTGTCTGTTTGAGAGCTTTAAAGACTCCCCATGTTATCAGCTTCAGTGTCCTCCTACTAGTCAGAGAAATGGTTTCTTTTCCTTTCGTCTAGCATCTCTGTTCCACTTTATCTCTTTCTGTCGCTGACTTTGGAAAGGGAGGATGCAGGAATGGGGTGAAGGAGTTAGCAATAGCCACTAAGCCGCCTGGATTTATTAGTAAATGTGTGCGATGTCATAAATTTGAGATAAAATCAGAATGAATAAAAAAGACTTGATAATTTCATCTCTCTTTTTCAGTCGTCAGGACTACTTAAAGGTGCTTGTAACTAAACGTCAGGTATGTTAATAGCCAACACAAACAGTATTTATCTTTTTACTTATTAACATTCTATATCTCCATCTATCCATCATGATGACATAAGTTAATCTTATTTGCTCAATTTACTGACTGAAAAAATAATTACTGTTTTCAGTAAGTTTTCCCAAACACTCTTCCTGTCATACTTAAATTGGTCTGACAAACACACCCAAAACAGGATGCTTAAAAAAACAGTGCAATGTTTTGATAGTCCCACTTATTTTTATTTATTTATTTAAATTTTACTTGTTGGGAAAATCAGCCTAAGAATTACCTATATTAATCTCTATATATTAAGATGACATAGGAGAAAGTATTTAATTTGTATTTATTTTTTTTCCATTCAATTGGCCTGCATATTATATCAGTTTAGTACTTCTTGTAAGTCTCTAAAAGATTTGAAGGCAGAAACGGAAAGAGTAAGTCCTGGATTTAATTATCTTATGAAAATAAATGCCATTAGCAATTTTTTTTTTGCACAGAGCTATGACGGAAGGAACCTCTGGAACTGAGCGAGGACAAAGAAATGGTGTAAAAAGGGAAACTGGCAGGCCAAGTGACTGTTGTGTGCACTGACACAGAGGTCGAGTTAATTAGACTATTGTCATTTTAATCAGGACAGCTTCTCGGTCAGCCTTTCCTCAAAGAGTGAGTGTGTGCACTCTGACGCCATGCTCAGGGCCTCTGCTCTGCTTTAGAGAGTGTATGTGCTGGACTGGATCTACGGGCTTGCTTCGCTAATGAGCGACGCCATAGAAACAAAGCCCCCGAAGGATCACCGGAGGAAACTCCATGCCGTCTCTCTGCTCATTTGTGTGTTCATTTGAAAATAATTTAAATATCTAATATTTGAAATCATTTGCTTCTCCCTGGCTATCTGATTTCGAAAAACAGATCTTTCATGTCGCCTTTATTATGTTCTTAATACCGGCATTAAAATTCAAAACTATTATTACAAGTGACTATATTTATTACGGCAGCTATCACTTGGATCAAAGTCACGGATTGTTTTTGGATGAATATGAATATTGAATTCTGACAATACATTGTTATGCAAAAATATCCATTGTGATTTTTGGGACAATGAGAGCTGATGCACTATAAATGAATAAATCAAGACCAGGCATAGATAGAAAAAGGAATTTGAATTAGCATTGTAAAATAACTCATAATGTAACTTCATGTACAATGACGTAGAGGGAAAAACATTTGGATCAGCTGAACAGAGGGGAATGTTACAGACTCACCTAACGCATCTAAAGCAATATGTTTGACATATTTGTTACTCAGTTGGTCGTTCTCTTCGCTTTAGGTTGACTACTTAATTTGAATATGCCTTCCTATGGAAATGTAAGTTTTGCTTATCTTAAAAAGAATCTCTATGTCCTCCATTATCATATGAAGTCATCAAACTTGATGGTTAGGTTGCCATATTAAGAACATACGGTTGAACAACTGAAGTTAACTCCAATTTGAATCCATTTTGTATAAATTAAGCTTCCACATAATTTCTGCCAGCAGCCATGTCAACAAGATTAAGCACATGTATAAATTGTGGGTTCCAACATTGCAATATCTTGTAACGTCAATACACACCAGCAACACAACACAACAACCTAGTCACTCACTAGTTGCAACAAACTTCTCTCAATCCAGTTGAACAAAAAAGGAGATGTTAGGCATAATGTGAGGAGGGACTGACAGACTCAGTCATTATTTACTTTCATTGCATGTTTCACCATACAATGAAAGTGAATGGTGACTGAGGCTAACATTCTGCCTAACATCTCCATGTTCGCTCCTAGAAAGAAAGTAAGCCATACTGGTTTGAAACAACAATGGTAAATGATGATAAAATTAGCATTTTTGGGTGAACCATCCCTTTATAATAGCCTTGACACATTGAAAACCTACTTAATTAGGGTCATGTGGCCAGAGCAATGAAACGCTATTGGCTATTCAGTTCAATGTGATCCTTGAGATGTTGTACTGTACCTCTATTGGGGATTATCATGGGTTACAATAATACATTATAATTCGATTTTAATTTCCTCCCCAATGGACACTGTCTATTCTCTCAAAGGAACTTACAGTTCATTCCCTTTTGGTACATTAATTGTTCACTCAAAATGAAAATTCTGTCATAATTTACTTCCATATTGTTCCAAACCGGCACATATGACTTTCAGGTAACACTTTAGTTTCAGGATCAGAAATTAGATAGTAATTCATGACTAATAAACATTTATTCATGATTTATAGCCCCTTTATATTTGATTTTGTCATAACAATGAATTCCTTAAATAGAAACAAAACATATCAGCTAGCATGATGCAAAATACATCCTTTATAGGTTTTCAGTACTCTGTGTGACTTATAAGTATGAAATACATGTAGAATGCATGTTGTATTAAGTATATACTATTTATATTTATTTTATACTTATAAGTTGCACATTCACATAGTGTAATGAGAATCTATAAAGGATGTATTTTGCATTACTAGCTATCGGTATCTTTTATTTTTACCTAATAAGTTCATTCTTAGAAAAATAACTAATGTAAGAGGCTAGGCAAGGGTAAGAAATCAATGAACAAATGCCTAATAAATACATTATAATTCCAAACAAATTTGTAACCTGTAAATCTCTTATAAACATTATACATTATTTACGGTCTAAATTCTGATCCTTAAAACAAAGTCTTACTGACTTTCTTTCTTCTTCATTTTCGTATTATTTGTTCCATGCATTGAAAGTGAAAGTTGACGAAGGCTGTCATTCTGCCTAACGGCTCCTTTTGTGTACCATGGAAGAAAGTCAGTTGCATGGGTTTGGAACAACATGTGCTAAATCTGTGTGTCTAAATTTATACAATACTTAATAAATCTCATTTTAATATGGAATATTGTAACACTTCAGCATTGTTTGCATAAAAGCTTAGATAAGTCCTAACATTTCCCAAAGTGCATGATCAGAAATATGGAGAAATTTCCTTCTGAAGCACAAAAACGATTATAACAGATATTTCATTGAAATCATTTAAGTTGTGATGACAACGGATTAATCAAGCCAACAGACAGAGACACTAGCTAAATTTAAACAGTCATATGCCTGCTCTTTCAATTTTTCATCTCTACGTTATTGCTGAACACATAGAAAAGAAATAAAAATAGCTGATTCCTCCTAATTAAGGTCCTGTAGTTTCTTATTACAGATGTCTTAGATTTCTCCGTTGATCATTCACTGTGTTTAACCCCATCAAACATCCAGGCTCTCTATTTTGTTTTCTCTTTCTTGACTTTGTGCATCTTCAACTCCCCTATTTCTCCTTCTTGTCTAACCGTCCCATCCCCGCCACTTTCAGTTGCATCTCTATCTCTTCCAATAAATCACCTTTTGATGTTTCTTCATTTATTCTACTCTTTTATTTTATTTTTTTTCCTCGCTGTCTCCCCTCACCACTTTCGGACATACATTCTCACATACACAGCAAAAAAATAAAAAGGGGGTCTGTTTTCTTTGGGGGAAACATACAATGTGAGAGAGGAGACTTTAAATAAACATCTGCTCACCGTGGCCACAATAGTCTTTTGTGTCGAAATGTGGAGAGAAATTTAGATGTTATGAGGGCCGTTTTCTGCAGTACAGCGGATGCAACTTGAAAATGCAAAAACAGGTTACATTCATATTTCAAGACAAGTAACACTAGAAAAAATACAGAAATATATTTGTATAAGTGACAAAAATGCTTTAACATATATATGGGTGTGTGTATGTGTGTGTGTGTATATATATATATGTATACATGTATGTGTGTATATATATATATATATATATATATACATACATATATACATACATATATATATAGAGATATATATACACACATACATGTATACATATATATAGAGATATATATACACACATACATGTATACATATATATAGAGATATATATACACATACATGTATACATATATATATACATACATACATATATACACACACACACACACACACACACACACACACACAGTCAAAAGTTTAGGGTCACAATTTCATTCTTTATTATTATTATTTTTCACATTTATGGATAATAGTAAAGTCATAAAATCTATGGAAGAACAGAAATGGAACTATAGGAATTGTGTTTCTAAAAAAAAATACAAAAAATAAAATAAAAACTATATTATAATTTAGCATATTGAAAGTAGTCACCCATTGCAAAGAATATTCAGAAATGTACTCTTGACCTTTTCTCAACCAACTTCTTGAGGTATCACCACTTTAAACAGTATTGAAGGAGTTACCATCAATACTGGGCACTTATTAGCTCCTTTTCTTAATTATTCAGTCCAATTCAACCATTTAAAAAAAAAATATTTTGTAAAAATAATATATGTTTTGTAATTAAATACATTAATATGGTGGCACAATTATATTTTTGTCTACAAAGCAAATTTCAAACATTCATGCACTCGCCTTCAAATCAAAAGGTTTTTAAGATCATGAGAAACATTTCAGTTAAGTGACCACAAAGTTTTGAACAGCAGTGTATATATATATAAATGTTTTAAAGATATTTACTCACAATAATTTTTTACATAAAAAACTTTTAGTTGAAATGTCCTGCATTGTGATATGCTACTGAATCAAAAACTATTTTAAACAGCATTTTTATATATGCACTATTATTTGTGTGGCTATAAGAAATATTTGTACTTTTTATCATTGAAACTTTTAAATCATTTGTCACAGTCGTATAAAATATAACCCAAAATCTTGATAGACGTGCTTTTAAGCATCACCTACCCTTTTGCATTTTAAGTCAATAATGTAACAATCCATGAGCCGTTTCCAGCAAGAACTTACCAGGATGTAAACGTAGACTCAATAATCTTGCAACACTTTTTTCTCCTGCTTTTCTGCAATAGAAATTCTGTATATGCCTCTGTTTCCTGTCACCCTGCGTTTGTTCTTTGTTCCACACCAACAAATAACACTCTATGCAAAGTAATGCCTGCAAATTGTTTTGGATCTGTATTTGAATATTTAAATACTTCACTTCAGATCTAGATATTTGGTGGCAATTTCCATAGGAGTGTGAAGCAGGTACACACTACACGATAGCGGTGTGTACCCCCCCCCCGACAAAAAGATCAATCAGATAGATCCCATACAAAATCAAGGTGGCATTAATTTCAGAATCACTCGGTCACCAAACAAAGAGAATAAGTGCCCAAAGTCTCAAACGATCAAAAAGGCCACCACACTATAGCATTTAACCAAATGGGAAGTTTGATAATATTATATTTACATATAGTATAACTGCAGAGCTCTGGGCGATTACTATCGAAAACCCTCCTTGAGACAAAAATTAACTCAACACAGGTTGCTTACAAGGAGCGCGTGGGAAAAACATATAGGTTGAAACAAGCAGATAATGTTGGCAAATCAATTCAGGGCCATCAGCCCATCCAAGCCATAATCGGGTCAACAAGAATGATGCATGCCCTGTTGTTCCTTTCAGTTATGTCAGGCCATGCTATTTGCTTAAAAAGATGGACAGATTTCACTGGAAGGATCGTAATCCGTGGCCCGAGTGCTCCGGCTAGCGTTTGTTACTTTGTGTGGCTAGAGGAAAAAAGAGCTGTTTTTTATTTTTTCAGATATTGAGAAGGACAAGATGAGAGATGCTTTGATCTTTTGACTTTGAGAGGGTGATACTGACACACTGCTGTCTATCTGTCTATAAAGAAAAAAGTATGACTGCATATCTTACAAAATGTCAGGAACAAGTGTGTGAACATGACGAACATGTTTTTTTATTTGATTTGTTTCCCAGGAATGAGTAGTGAGAAGACATGGGCTTTCAAATGTGCCACAATAACAGGCTGTAAGATGTATTTCCCGGAGAATGTGCTCATCTTGTGCAAGAACAAAAGTTAAAGAAAATTGTGCTTTGTCTAAAGAATAGATCAGATATTTAATAGACAAAAGTGACACTTCTTTTAGCTGGCAACCACTGAGAAGCCTTAACGTCCCGAGACCCGAGAATGACTGCTGTGTGCAGTTTTTTATTTCCTTTAAGAATTGTAACTAGTAATATATAATTAATATAAATATGCTAAATAATAATAACAATATTTTTTTTTAAGAGTAAATTGTTTTTCTAAAAATGTATGTCCTTATATGTGGACAATGGGTCTAAGTTGTGACATTTTAAATAATACCAAGATATATAGAATGTCAGATTTTTTTAAAACAAATTGTTTATTATGTTTCCAGGAGTGTTGATTCTTCATGTATTTGAGACGTTATAGACATTACAGCTGATTTCCTGTAGCTGTTTTGGAATAATGTGTATTGGGAAACGCACAAATACAAAATTAAACAAGTACAAATTACTTTTTATTTTTCTACTTCGGCAACAAAATCTCAATGTTCTCTCTTTGCATTGTCAAACAAACAAGTGTTAGCCAGTTCTGAAGCATTTTACCAATCAGAAATCAGCATTATTAGTTCTGATTCAAAGTAATGGCCAGCATTGTCCAATCACTGCCAACCATATTAAAATAAAATGTATCATCATAAATTCAAAATCTTTGTACTGACTAACATTGTTTCATTGGTCATTGTTGCCAACCATGTTGAGTGGCCCAAACATCATCTGTAGCCTGTAACTGTTCTTTTGACTGGAAGTGAATGCACTTTGCTGCATAGGAAAGCTATAGGATGCTCCCTTGCTCCCTATTTAGTGAATGACTTCTTATCTGCACTGGTCTCAGAACCATTTGAAATGCATATTATTTTCATACTAACTCTATATAAAGCCTCTGAAAGCAAAGTTTTTCAGCTTTTGGATGAACCCATTGATTCTTAATGTGATAAAGCACAGTGAATAAAGGATTTCTAATGGAAAAATAGCCATAAAGTAAGATGTCATTGTGTTTAACAGCATGCTGCTTCACGATGAATTGTCCAATTTTTCTAAATGCCACATCGGATGAAGCTACAGACTCTAATCTTTTGATTCAAACTGGTTTCAATATAAAAACTTAAGGAGGTTTCTTACCAGATGTAATTTTGTTGGTGTTACTCGCAAAGACAAACTCTGCTAAGGTCAGTGCCATGTTGTTTTGTCACATTGCTCAGTGCATCAAATGCAATAACCCTTTAATGACAGCCCAGAGTGTCCAAAACTGAGATCAGTCAGTTTAGATTAAATTAAATTATGCATAGAGTTTCGCAAACACAAAACACACAGTCCACACAGATGGACACTGGGGCACTCAAGCTTTTAAATCCTTAAACAGGAATTAAGATCTCAAAATAACTAAAAGGGGGCAAGAAAAACAGAATCTAGTGATCCAAAATCTAGTGGTACCTTACCTAGAGAGCATTTTAAGGCAGACGGGGGGGATGCAGTTAAAGTGAATGGTGACTGCCCAAATTCAAATAAGTCACTTATGAGGTTTAATTTCAGTAAGGATGCTTCCTTAGAAAGCAACTGTCTATGTAGGCAGGAGATAGCTAGGCAGCTCATTAATTTCTGGAAAAGAGCCATATTGATAAACGGAAACAAAGCGAGAAGGGGGAGTGAAAAGGAACAGAGACAAGTTGATATGGCAGGGTTTGGAGTAAGCCTGAGATGCCAGTGAAGGTGTCACTAATATTCATGTGACTCCAAGGGAGAAAGAGAGTGACTGTTGGCTTGCACCGATTCGGGGTGCTGTGACTCATCTGTTGCATGTCACATTGGGTTTTGAGCATCTGCGAGGCAGCCATGACCCGAGCGGCACCTGTGTTCTCTATCTGTGTATTTACAAACAAAACCGGGGAACAAACAGACTGAGGGTGAGACTTTTTGGCAGAACTGTGTGAAGGGCGTAGAATGTTACCGAGCAGAGGGAGAGTGTAGAAAGCACAGATGGGATTGACCCTTCTGACACCATTCTGGACAATACGATGCTGCCAAAGTGTGTATGTATTAAAAATAAGGGGATATATTTGGAACCATGGCTGCTCTCACACAGCATGCCAAAGTGCCAATTCAGATTATTCGAGTTCCGAGTTAAATGTCCACTGTGTGGTGCTAAAAGGGAGTTAAATATTCTCCCCAACAGATGATTTTTAACAGTGTTAAGGTTAATGCTCTATTGAGTTACATATCAATAATATCGATATCTCCCTACCCTAAACCTAAACCTAACCAATACATTTATGAAAGCAAATGTGACATGAAAAGTGGAATTGCTGAAGCAACCTTGTCGTTTTTTGGTGCTTCTAAGACACTTTTGGCTGAAGTGTCGATTGCTCTTCGGGACTCGTAACTCTATCATTCGCAACACCCCATCATTCAAACTATCGCGCAACTTGAGCGCATTCAAATAAGCTTGTAAATGTAGTTGGTTAAGTAAAGCAAACATTACATTGTAAGTCATGCGCATTAGTAGAAGATAGCACTGTATGAACAGACCACTGATATATGTATACAGAACTGGATCGCTGAAACAACGGTGAACTGCCACCGGAAGTGTTCGATCGGCCATCTTGGTATGGCCAAGATGGTTCGAGCGACCATTTCACCATTTCCGACCTCCATCAGTCACATTTTGCCCTCTCGTGGCAATCGTATTTAATGCTTAATTTGCACGTGATGGACAATATTTGTTACGAGGGAGAAGATATTTGCGGATCGCAATGTCAGAGCATTCGCCAGCAGCTTTTCTGCACAGCACAACGATCACCAAAGGAAGCGGCAAAACTGTCCGCAAGTTTTAATTTAAGTAGGAAAAGCTGTAATATCTGCTTGTTTTGGGGTGACAACACGTCCTTTCCCCCAGAGGGACTTCAAAAATTGCCAGAGATTTGCCTGTTTTCATATTGAAGTAAATGCGCATCATTTGCCATTTAAACTTAGCATATCAGTTTAATTTCAACCAGCTTTGCTTTGAGAGAGTGAGCTCTTTTCAAGTGACCGTGAGAAAAAGGCACGTTTTGATAAAAACATTTAAACAAGCTACTTTGAACAAACACTTCAATGTTCACAAGAAATAAGTCTGAAAATGTCTGTTTGAATCTTACCTCAGTTTTAGTGAACTTATTTACATTCAGCTGATCTGTTCGCCGATGACGTTTTTTAGAGGTACTGTAGATATCAACTCGCTCTGGCTTTCAAGAAACAGGAAAAATTCCTGACTTTAAATAAATAATATTCAATAGGGACATTGGAATGTTTGGGCATAGCAATATGGCAGCGCAGTGGCTTCACCTTTGTGATGTCCTCAGCAATCCAGTTCTATATTATATATATATATATATATATATATATATATATATATATATATATATATATATATATATATATATATATATATATATATCTCAGTGGAACAAACCCAAATTGATAATCTGCTGTTTTACATGGGATTTATGTGAAAGTGCTGCAGTGTGTTTAAGATCTATTCTAACCTAAATAATTAGTCAATATTGAAAAGCTAACATTTAAAAGCAAGTGGGCCTGGATAGCTCAGCGAGTGAAGATGCTGACTACCACCTCTGGAGTCGTTAGTTTGAATCCAGGGTGTGCTGAGTGACTTCAGCCAGGTCTCCTAAGCAACCAAATTGGCCCAGTTGCTAGGGAGGGTATGGTATGCATGGGGTAACCTCCTCATGGTCGTTATAAAGTGGTTTTCTCTCTCGGTGGGGCATGTGGGGAGTTGTGCGTGGATGCCGCGGAGAATAGCGTGAAGCCTCCACACACACTAGGTCTCCGCGGTAACAAGCTCAACAAGCCACGTGATAAGATGCGCAGACTGACGGTCTCAGACATGGAGGCAACTGGAATTCATCTTCCACCACCCGGATTGAGGCGAGTCACTACGCCACCACGAGGACTTAAGCACATTGGGAATACCAAACTGGAGAAAAAAATTTATACAGCAAGGAGAGCTTTCATGTCCTCGTGTAGAGTCATAAATATAGTCCTCTCATTAGTCATTACAATCTACAACATGCAAGAAGCAATTACTAGGCCTAAAAGTGCTTTTAAAGAAAGTGGTAAACAACCTGCAAGACGTTTAAGCATAGATACGCTTCAGTCTCATGTCACTGCGGCCTTGCTGGTCACTTTAAAACCAGTCCAACAGTGGACACTGCAAAGTACACTTTAATGAAAAATAAACCTAAAAGGAGTTCAAATAAAATGTAAAAAAAAAAAAAATAAAAGTCTGTATCCACCTGCTTTCACTTTCAGTTACAGTCATAAATCAGAATAACTTAAAAATAACCTGCACCTAAATGTTTTTGGAGTGCTTTTTAACTCCGACTGCCAAAAGTCTGTACCTTCAAAAAGCGACATTTTCCCAATTTGCTCTCAAATCAATTTTCAAAAGGAAATAAACATACATTTTGGGTTCATTTGCGTTGCATGCAGGATTAATGCAATGCCACTCATCAAAAAGTTTGTTGTAAGAACATGTTTTTGTGTTTGTTATGTTTAATTCATGTTGCTCATATGGATCCAAGCCAATGTCACCATATTGACTTTCAAATCTTTGATCTCTGAACTGCTGTGAAATTGTGTAGTTGGAAAATGACAAGAGATTGATTTCCATAAGTCTCATAAGCACAACTGACTATGTAAATAGGGCTGATTTCTTTACGGGGGTGGGGGAAAATAGCTTGGCACTACATTTACATTATCAAATGACACAATTTACATTCATGTTTTCCATTTAATATCAATCTATAATGTACACAGTTTTGCAAGCAAGCGTAACTGTTAGAAGCACTTCTCTTAAACGTTGTCTGGCTGGGCTAGTAGTACTACAGTCTTTCCAGCAGCTCCATTAAACACACTGCAAGACAAGCATGTGATGCGGTAACAGAGAAACAGCCCAAGTGCCATTCAATGCAATAAAAACAGACTAAAATACATATTCACATTGCACATTGAAAAGAAGTGACATTTGGGAATATTCTGGGTTAATGTTTATTTAGCACCCTGTTTCAAAGGTGTAATTCACCAAAAATGAAAAATCTGCGATCATGTAACCCATATCACTTTATTTCTTCCAGAGAACACAAAAGCAGATGTCAGGCAGAATGTTGCCCTCAGTCACTGTTCACTTTCATTGAAAGTAAATGGTGACTGAAGCTAATATGCTGCCTTACATATCATCGTGTGTTCTATGGAAGACACAAAGTCTTTTGGACAGCATGAGGGTTAGTAAATGAAGAAATAATTACATTTTTGGGTGAACTATTCCTTTTAGAATATAATATAAATAAACACTAAAATGGTGTGTCATGTGCCACAATGTTTTTTTGTGACTATAGGTCATATATGAATGTTTACGCTAAGCAAGAGGGTTTGAACACAGGCTGGCAGTTTGGCTTGTGGGCAGTGTCATGGTTTGTTTATTGTGTTTACACATCACACAGGAAGCTAAGGCCTCGTGAGACTTGGGTCAAAAGTGACAGTACACAAAACTGGGACTTGGGACGAAGAATTCAGATTTCTAAAAAGAGTTAAACTATAACACAGTTTCACTGCGTACACACATTGCGTACACACTGATAACGTCACAAAAGGCATATAAATGGCGAACGCTTTTCAACAGTTGTACTTTTTTATGTGTATGTAATAGATATGAGTTGAACTTTTTTATGTGTATGTAATAGTTATGGCTGATGTATATCAAAAGCAGGGAAGCACTATTGTTTTTGTATCTGCAACTTTATTCCCAAAAGCTGCTTAAGACTGCTACTCAAACAGAATTCAAAATACAAATTCTTAACTATGCTCAAAAACTGCTAAATATCTTAATATAAACTGAAAAATACAATTTAAATAAATGTGCTATGTTGATTGCAATTAACAACTCTGCACTGGACAGCAGTGTTTTTATATTTCATACACTGCCAATCACGAACATCACGTTTCAATTATTGGCCTTTTATTGAAAAAAATAGGTAAATAAATGGACATTTTGTTGAGCACATATAAGAGCTCTCAGATGCATAACCATAGCATATAGAGCTCATAAAGCTCCCACAGACTCCAAGAGAAGCACAGCGCCCAGGGGCCTCCTGTCCTATCAGCATTTATATTTTGTGCCATTGATTCTAATGGTACATATTTCTGGTTTGACTCCAACTAAAGCATGGCTTCAATGGAGGTGGACCGTGCGTTCACAGACTTCTATGCAGATACTGTTTTCATGTAGAAAAAAATCACTAATAATGTTACTTGAATGAACAGTGTGATATCTGACAATTCTATTTGCTAAAATATTGAAATGCCCTAAGAGTGATATGCAATTTACATAGATCATTTGAATGTATATTAAAAGGTAAGGTTCACCCAAAAATGAAAATGATCTCATCTTTTACTGATCATCATGTCATCTCAGATGTGTATGGCTTTCTGTCTTCTGCAAACACAATTTAAGATTTCTGAAAAACTATCTCAGCTCTGTAGGTCCATTCTCCTTTTTCACTGTACATCTTGTCATTGCAGTCTTTAGCCACGATCATTATTTCAAGCTTGATTTCTAATGCTTTATACATGCACAGAGTGCTAGATGATGCAAGGAAGTGCAGTCGAGCCTGAAATCATTATCGGCAAGGAGACTAGATATCAAGATTGGTCTGATGGATTACTTTAATGCTGCCTTTATGTGCTTTTCGAGCTTCAAATTTTGGTTCCCATTCACTTGCATTGTATGGACCTACAGTGCTGATATATTGAACTAAAAATATTTGTTTGTGTTCTGCAGAAGTAAGAAAGTCATATGCATCTGGGATGACATGAGGGTGAGTTAATGAGATGGATGATTTGTCATTGCCATATTTCTGATGAAATATTAGGGGAAGCCAGGCATACAGTGTCTGGCATGTGCATTAATGATGGTATAGTACATATAAAAGGCCTTCCAAATCTTATTTGGACATTAAAACCACACTTAAAAAAGTTAAATTAGATAATACAATATCAAATCAAAAGTCACTTATTTTAAAGAAAGTTTGTGCGCACATGCACACTTTTCACTCAAAATAAAACAAAAGGAAGTTTATGTTTTAAATGATAAAACAATAGACATACGGTTTAAAAATTCGGAACCATGATCCGGCACTGACTCCAAACATCCAAGAGAATAACCGGTTGGTTAAAAGGAATTGCAAAAAATGTCTAAAGAGTCAAGTTAGTTTTGAGAAAAGGTCAAGTATCATTTGTTTGCAGATGCCACTTGGTTTAATATTTTGTTATTGTGACAGGGCGGAGAGCTGGGCCGGGTCATGATTCCACACACCCAGCCCCTAATCAAGCATCAGAGAGGGATAAAGGCCAACTGGAAGCTGCATTGCGAGATTTATGGACAGCTGTCTGACACCTGTGTGTTTTTTGTTTCAGTTTTATATTAAACATTATTTATTATAATTATAATATCATTAGAATCTGTCAAGCCGGTTCTCGCCTCCTCCTTTCCATTAATCCCTTTACAGTTATCTGATGCAATAGAATGCATTTTAAGTGTGAATTAAAGTGTTTAAACAAATTTGGGGCCACTTTTCTTGCTATTTAGACTCTTAACACATACCGTTCTGAATTCTCAGCATCCACAGGGCTGGACCACTGGACTCTCCTGCCTATAGAACAGACAACAAGAGAAAAGAAAAACAGGAACAGGACAGAAAAGAAAATACATTAGGCAAAAATTTGGTAATCCAAAAAAAAAACTTTGAATCATCAGAGACTGGTGCTCCACAACCGTTACCCCCCGCCCCCCAGTTATGTGGATTTGTGCTAATTATCCAGCCAATATTGTGATAGTTTTACCTCCAGACAAATCAAATAGAGATTTGTTCTTGTAAGGAGAACAAGGGGAAAGAGAGGTCACTTTGAAACAATTGTTCATTACCAGTTTCCGTCATTTATTGTCGCAACTCATTTAAATAATCTCGCTATACATGTTTAGCATCTTAAAAGGGCAAAATTCCCTTGATTAAACAAATAATAGCACATTCAAGAAAACTGTAATTGTACAGGGGAAAGAAAGAGGTCACTTTGAAACAATTGTTCATTACCAGTTTCCGTCGTTTATTTTTGCACCTCGTTTAAATAATCTCGCTACACATTTTTAGCATCTTAAAAGGGCAAAATTCCCTTGATTAAACAAATAATAGCGCACTCAAGAAAACTGTAATTGGGTTCATATTGATACACGCGGATGCTCTAATTGCATTTAAACACTCTTCCTCCCTAACCCTGTATCTGCGGCTTCTTAATTACTGGCCCTCTCTGCGCGAATCCCTCAGGCGCAAGGTAGAAAAATAAAAATAGTGCAAGTTTTACGGAAAATTGTTAAACTGACCTATAAACTTTTCATTCAATATAAATAAAGGCCCAGTGGAAGCGTTGGTGTTGGGGGAGTGCTACTGGTCTCAGATTAGCCCAATCCCCAATGGACTTAAACCTGTCACTCATCTTCACTCATTCTCAGTGCCGCTAAGGGGAGGGAGAGGCAGAAATGTGTTTCCTGAGAGAGGTGGAAAAGGCATATCCTGATTAGCGGAATGGCGGCCTGCCTGGCAAGCGCAAGCACCACTAGTGTCATTCTTGCAGAGGCAGCAAAAGTTCCCAGAATGGGAAGCGTCTGCCAACACAAACAAGGTTTTGTTTTAGGGGGCCGGTGTGTGTGTGTGTGTGTGTGTGTGCGCACGATGACCCGCAGTGGGCTTCCTGAGGGTGCGCTGCAGCTGGACCTCTCTGAATTAAGGTAACGGGCGAAAAGTCAATGCTACTGTAAACTCTCCACCCTCCCCCAATCTGTCACCAGGACATTCTGAATCAAAAGAAAAGAAACAACCCAACCTAAAAACACAACGCATTGTTTTTTCCCTGCAAAGCCTTCACACAAAATGCAAGGCAAAACGTTTGTAAAGAGGGCAAGCGCTTGCTTTTTTCCCAGGTCTGTGATCATGCCAACCAAAATGCCAGGAGAGAGAGTGACATTCACCATTGGAGCAGTTTCAAAGTGATTAGAGTCTTTATTTTATTGTTATGAGCCCGACACCAGAGAGGAAACCAGAATAATCCATTCAGCTGTGATTTCCTTTTTTTTTTCTCTCTCTCTCTTTCTCTTGTTCTCTGAATTTAGAAACACTAATTAGTTTTGCTCTCATAAACCCCACCTGAAAACGGCCAATTAGATAGTGTGAAGTAGCAGACGTGCTGAAGAAACAAGTTCTTGAAGTAGAGGAACAGGAAAAAAAAAAAAAATGAGTTAAAACCTCATCATCCTTCAATTATGGCCACATCCACGGCAAGGAAAAGGAAGAAAAAAATTTCACACTTTTCATGGAGAACATATGCTGGTTTAAACGCAAAGCTTGAAATGAAAAAAGGCTACATGAACATAACGGTGTTATGTGCTGTAAATGAAATGCAATAATGCTTCATCTGTACTGGTTGTTATTCAAGTCTCTTGGGTGCACTGAGGTCACCACGCTAACCGAACCACCTGGCTAAACACAACAGCAGCTGGGCTTTAACATAGCAGCCAGGATCTGACCAGCATGTTCGCCTAAACCACCTGCGTTAATAGCAATTTCCTCTTTCAAGGGTACCTTCATGCAAAGGCCAGATTGACGAAAAGAAGTGGTTGTTTGTTTGTTTGTTTGTTTGTTTTCTACGAGGGCGGTTTCATTTTCTTGTCACGTAATTTAGTTTGATACAGAGAAAATGATACAAAATAAATGATAAATCTGAGCAAATTGTCTACAAGAAGTTTTGGGGCCGTCCCAAGAGCTACGCTTGAATGTAATGCACCGGATCTGACCAGGACGTTCCTGGTTTAATGATGTGACACTTGTTCAGATCTACTAAATAAATCACAATTCACACAAAACGATTACATGAATACACATCTGATGTAACGGATGTTACAATTATATCATACACATGATTTTGTGTGTTTCCAGAAAAAGCAAAAAACCTTCAAAGTCTCATTAAAAGATAAAAATTCTTAATAGAAAATGCAGTTGAAAAGGCAGTTGTTACCATGAGAAAACGTATTGATATTCTTGAACTGCAAATACACATTATCTTGAGGGAGCCCGCATTTTTATCATGGAGCATCTAAACGACCTCTTTGCTTCGAAGAGAGATGTATTTGCTGTAATAAAGCAATTGTGCATTATGATATTAAATGCTGACAGGAGACGTCGCAGAATAAGTGCAATAGCTCACATACTGAGGGCTCAAATGGATATTCCCATTCGCCGACAGCCTCCATATACCTGGGAGTGCCCACGCTAAAAACAGTTCTGGTGGATTGTGAGGACCCATGTTAACGAAGATGTGTGGGTGAAGCACTTTTGTCTAATCAGGGCTGTGTTTGAAGAATTGTGTGTCATGGTCACGCCTTTCGTTGAGCCAGTTACGTCAAGCTCTCGCACAACTATAACATCCGACCAGCGCATTGCCATCGTGCTTTACAAATGGTCATGACACATCATCGTTCATGCGAATAAGCCGTTTCCATCACTTTAATTTCAACTAATGCAAAACGTCATTTTTGAGTTGCAATTTTGAGTTTATTCACATATCAAGCGTTTACATTCAGTTTACATTTCCTTTGAAGAGAAATTGTGCATAAAAATAGTTGGATGGAAATGGATTCTTTGGAAAACTGGATTCTGATTGGTCAATCACACCTTACAGAGGTCTGATAATTCGGATTATAAAGTAATATTTTACCAGTCATCCGGGTATTGCGAGTCACTTTTCCAGATTCCAGTATCACTTTTCAATCCCTACACATAAACCAATTAAATAATTTCAAATCAAATCAATAATACATGTGCAATTATTTATTTATTTTGCAAGTAATCTTGTATTAAGCCATATAATGAGCAGTCAGACAGTCAGTTTAGCAAAATAACACCAATAGAACTCTTCCCGCGCAACTGACGCAAACCACGGAATTCAGATGTTTCTGGAGACTTCGCAGTCTCTTTCTTCTCACATTATAAAGTAATTTCAATGCAAATCATTATTTCAAGCCCATTTATTTATTTAGAAAGTAGTCTTGTAATAAGTGACATAACAAGCAGTCAGACACCAACAGGTTCATCAGAACTTTGATACGGACCTGAGGTGAAAATATGTGTTTTTATTAAATTACTTTGTAGGCAGAAGTGAAATAAGCAGAATAATGTACAGTCAGCCAATCATTTTTGCAAAAGAAACCCCTTCAGGATAATACAAGACCTCTATGCTCTGTATCAGGGCCTGGCCCTGGTATCAGGGTTTATTTTGCGCTAATCCTTGCCAGACTGCAGATTATCCCTTACATAGCAGTGTTCCTAATCCTGGCCATGGAATACCACCAGCACTGCACATTTTGGATGTCTCCTTTATTTGACACTCGCAACTCAGTTCATAGAGCCTCTACTAACAAGCATGTGTTGAATTAGGTGTGTTAGATTAGGGAGAAAACCAAAACATGTATTGTTGGGGGAACTCCAGGACCAGGTTTGGAAAACTGATATAGCAATTCAATTCCCTCTTTCAAGAGTACCTTCATGCAACAACCCAACTGACTTGCGCCAGAAATCGTCGCCTTTGTTTTCAACAAGGCGCTTTTGTTTTCTTGCCAAGTAGTTTATTTTCATACAGAGGACGTCATACAAAAATTAATGATAAACTTGAGCAAAATTTTTTGGGGCGAGTCCCCAGAGTTGACCTGGGCGAGTCTTTCATCAGTGTCAGAGAGAAGACTGATGGCCTGTCAAAGTATAACCCTCCTCCATCTTTGGGTAGCTCCTGGGCTGGGCAACACGGCTAAAAAAAGGGGCATGGGCGAGGTGGTGCACAACGCTATTTGCTGGGAATGTATTCTCATAAGCCAGAGTTGCTGCCAACATCCTTGCAGCCAACGGTTAAGAGGGCAGCAGAGTTCACGCTAACTGCAGCTCAGTCCTGCGCTGAACATCTGCTCATGAATGAGTGGGCCGCCTACTAAAAAAGTGCTGCGGTACTACGACGGCCTGCTGATGAAAAATTCAATGCTCTCTTTCTCCTGGCACGCTTGTTTTGCATCTATTCTCCTGAGCCCGACCCTGCAGAATCATATTAAGAGAATCTGCGAGCCCGGCGCAGAGTTTATCTGAAAGAACAGCTGGCGCTGAAAAGGGATCTGCTGCTTCAGAAGAGCTGGGGGCTTTCGCACGGAGATCTGCCTTCATGTACACCATTTGTCCTTGAAGAATTGAAAAAAAGGGTTAAATGCTAAAGTTGTATGGTGAGAGAGGTGGCTACATTTAGCAGATTACCGTGACTCAAGAGTGTGAACTAAAATGAAATATGAATGGGTTGTTTTAATGGAGATTATGTGACAGTAATAACATTGGTCATGAGATGGGACTGTCTGAGATCAAAAAGATGGAGCGGGTCAAACTTTATGCCGTGTTATCCTACCCAGTGATACTGGCCTTACATCATGTTAGCCTTCTTGTTTTTTTGTTGTTGTTTTTTTCCTATTGGATAGCATGTACAACAAAAACTAACAATAAGAAGGAGAGGCATTTGTGAAGATTGCCAGAACCTCAAAAAACACCATTAATCATGTAAGGATAACAAAGAAACAGAGAATGTGTTGGAGCTGTGGCTTGGCGATTAGCGCACCAAAGTATTATGATGAGAGAGGGGGAGATGTTATTGTTTATAATGTCACGATAATTAAGATCATGTGACTGTAATGAACATGGTCAAGAGATGAGTGTGTTTGAGAATGAAAGGACCAGTGTTGGGAACCGAGAACCGGTTCTTATTTAAAAAAAAATAGAAATACCGGAACCGTATGATTTATGACTTTCGGTTTCTTTAACAGTTTGTAGCTGTGCAGTGGAACACTGTACTAAAATTCGCTGCCCCGCTACTGAAACTACAGTGCAAAATTGTCCGATTCCCAAATAAATTATTTATATGAGGAGGTTATTTTGAATCTACAGCGCGACACATGCCGACCAGTGTAATGCGGTTCCAGAACAAATGACTCGAGTGAGCCAGTTATTTCGAATCTACAGCGCAGAACATCCAGGATGACCCATGCAATGCAGTTCCCAAACAAATTACATATGTGTCAATTGTTTTGGATCTTCAGCACGAAACACGGTGTGACCAGTGTGGTCCAATTATCGGACGTTTAACATTGATTAGACCATTCTTTTGAATCTATAGGGTGAAAAATACAGCATGACCAGAGTAGTCTCCTGAACTCCTGAACGAATGCCTCTTATGAGCAAGTTCTTTTGAATATTTAGTGCAACCAGTGTAGTCCCATCATGGCAGTCCTTAGGGAGGTGCAACCAGTGCAGTCGCTCCATGTGCCAGTCGTACCACACCCACCCCTCGGCGATTGATACAGAGGGGGACTTCGAAGGAAGGCGATCGCTAACAACTGGGACAGAAATGCGCTCACATAAAAAAACTCACATAACACACCCATCTGCTCTGTTGAAATCTGAAATGATCTCATAATTTGGCAACAGAATGTTGAGGGCAGTAAAGAGAATAATAAAATGCATTTTTTATTTCCAAATATTTTTTCCCCCAAAAGTACCCTTGACACGTCCGCACTAACAAGCTTGAAAATAACTTTTTAAAATGGAGAGCATTGTCGAAACGCAACTCCAGTGTGGATGAGAGGCGTACATGTAGTGAAATCAATACATTTATAAACAAAAAAGTATTTGTGTGGACATGGCCTAAAAGAATCAATAATGGAACCATTAAGGAATTGGAATCAGAACCAACATTTTTACATTCCTTATAATTCCCATCCCTAGAAAAAGTATTAGTGATGCTTGTCGTAGCAAAGACTGTTTTCAAAGATTAACTGTCCTCCCCATACTGTGCATCACATTTGCCCTCTCACTGACACTGCAGACACTCTAGTTCCAGATAATCATAGACTCTACTTCATTTTTTGAGTTGGGCTAAATATTTGATTTACATCAATACACCATACCATCATACCTAAAGGAGAGTCATATGTTTTCTTTGGAAAAGTATCACTGTGAGTAATAGCTGGAGTTTAAGGAAGTGGTAAAACTGAAATAACTGATTACCTAACATTCAGCAATTTCGCTTCTGTCTCGGGCCAGGAGAGGTTAAACTCAGGGGTGTGTTGTGGCAAAATGCGGAACGGTGGCTATGACAGTTGGTTTCCATGTTCACGGATAGTTCCATTAGCAGTGTAACGTTTTAGAAACATCAGCAAAATTACAGGGGGAAGTATTCAAATAAGTATTACATGTATTTGTTTCCGATTGGAACGTTCCAACTTCTATGAGAGAAAGATATTGCTACATTTGTCATATTGTAATGCTGGTTTTGCCCTAAATATGCCAAAAGTCTGGCTTGTCATTGTGGAAAGCTGTGATTTGAGATTTTTATGCAGTTTTTAATCAATTTCTGTTCAAAAGTTATAGTTCACCAAAAATAAAAATTCTGTCGATTTGACTTTATTCTTCCTTGGAACTCAAAAGGAGATGTTATGTAGAATGACAGCCTCAGTCACCATTCACTCATTCATTCACTGTGTGGAAAAAAGATGCAATGAAAGAGAATGGTGACGGGCTAAATTCTTACTAAACATCTCCTTTTGTGTTTCAGAAAAAAACAAAAAGTTTGGAACAACTTGAACTATAACTTTAAAAGCCCTCCTTTCTTTAAAATCTCCTCCAAGATTTGGGGTATCATTCACGCCCATGACACGAATGGAACGGAACAATTTTTGAAGATCCAAACTTAAGCTTCCATAAAAGGTGACATTTACAAAACAGCCTTTATGTACATCACTGCATCTCAACGTCTTATGAAGTCCGTTCACTATTGTAACTTCTCAAACAACAATACAGATGCTACAGCCTTCAAAAACATTATAATATAAAACAATTGCCATACAAATTTAATATTATTTCTTTATTAAAAGTCAGCACTGAGGTAAACGTTCAATAAGCATCCTATCAGATCTAGAACTGTATTTTATCTTTTTAATGCATCTAAATGTGTCAGTAGTAGGAGCGAGAGAGAGGAAAAAATTGGTAAATATGACTGCTTAAATTTAATGCAGACATTGTTGACACATAATGTAATTTAAGTCGGGTTGGATGAATGAAAGCCCAGCAGGGGTAATAATACCCTCTTAATGAGAATCCTTGCAAGATGAAGACCTTGCTGAGATAGCCATAATGCATGGCTGTTCTTTTTTTAATAAAATAATTGTTACAGTTATTAAAGATGAATCTCATCAGAGGCAGGATGACAAAATAATTCATTACCAAACGCATGGCTTTAAATAGCTGCAAATTAAATTTCCCACAGAAAATATGCCTGTAGATGAATGGGATCGTTATTTCATAAATATTGGATTCAATGTGCCCTTGGAAGAAAAAAAACATCCGAGCATCCATTAAAAAGTGCCCTGTGAAAAGCAGTTATTAAATTACAATAAAACCACAAATAATTCTTACACCATGTCCTAACTAGACAAAATATGAAAAAGCGACAAGCGATAAAAGCCAATCTCTTTAGGGAAATCTGAGTTTTGTTTACACAAACTTTTGATATATTATCGATTACTTGGCTTTTATTTATGTGGCATTGTGGGGAGATGCCTTGCCAACTGTTCAATATCATTGGTCCAAAATTAGATTTAGATCTAAATTCGGTTTGACTGATATATTTAATTTGTACTCCTTACCATTGAAGTTAAATATAAACTTAAAAAAAGATGTGCAGTCTTTGATTCCAAAGTGCTTACAATTTTAAGGTACATTACTTAACCTGTTGATACGCACCCCCTTTTTGAGCACAAACCATGAAAATGACATACCTGAACTTAAATGGTTGTATTTTCTGGACCCTTTGGAGTATGGACACAGTTGTAGTATCTTTGAAAGAAGACATTTTGGCCAGAATTCATATATGTTGTTATTTTTTTAAAAGTAGAGAAGCTGAAGTTTATAGTAATGGAAATATTTTGTGCTGAACATGATTTTATAATTTAAAAAACAATAATAAAAGTGACAAGACAACCCAGAAATACAATGTTCTCAAAGCCACAAGTCTAAAGAAGTTATGTTTCAAATTTGAAGATGATCTAACAAAAAATGAGGTTCCTGCAAGCTTTTATCTCTGTAAAATCACTGGAAGTGTACAGAGTAAAATTAAGGCTCCACCTTTCAAGACGACACAAAATCTGACTGCACTGCTTGGCTATTATGAGTAAAACTATGCCACATTTTTTAAAACTTTGGAGACAGGCTCGTTTTGTGTACGAGACTCTTAAGTTAATATACAGTTTTACAACATGAATGCTGCTCAGATTGCATAGTTTGTTGAAGAACAATGACGAAGTGTAATTCTTTCAAGCGAGATCTCATGTAAACAATGGAGAATATAATCAATATTTATCAGATTTATCACTTTTATGGACAAAAAGTGGATGTTTTTCAATGAAAGCTTGTCGTGGACAATTGGCCCAAGTGTGGCGAACTGGATTCATCTGGGGTTCGCGTTTTCATAACAAAGGTATGAAGTCCTGATATTGATATTGCATGTTTTCATTTGTACTTCTGGCACAAATAACTAAATTGCTCTTTCTGGAGTATTGCTATCGTGAAACAGAGATCAGATATCAATCTTGAACCGTTAGACCTTTGAAAATCTATATTAAATGTAAGCAGAGTGACGTCACTACCACGTGAGGGGGATTACGTATCAACAGATTAAGCAAAGAGCCTTGGACAAGTGTATATTGCCAAACTAATGGGTTAAATTAATTATTTGTTGACTATGCGTAATTTTAGTCCCAAAGCAGGCTGCTCACCTTCAGAGGTTAATGATACTTATTTCGTTTTTATTGTTTCCAAAGACAGAAATAAGGAAATAAGTACAAATTTGCTCCGCATATCTGTTGTCAGACACTTAAACATACAAATGTTCAGTATAGGTCAACAAAAAACAATTTTGGTCAATCTCAATAGTATATTCCAATTGGCTGTTATTGTGGCATTGCGCATCATTTTTGCGTTCAGTGTGGTCACACAAAATTGCTAGTCACTGGAAACATACTGCCACATGCCTGGTTAGGAGACATATAAAGTATAAATTCCTTTGACAAAAAAGCAGCATGTAGATCAAGAGTAAAAGGTCAGAGTCAGAGCAACTTTTGGTTTCATTGCATGACACTTAATACAGATTCCGCCAATGTATAATTACTCTGATTATTTAGAGTTCCTGCTGTTTAATGAATTTCCCAGCAACATCTTGGCATCTCCTGTCCTCTCTCTCTCTCTCTCTCTCACACACACACACACACACACACACACACACACACACACACCAG
Organism: Xyrauchen texanus; assembly: GCF_025860055.1. Taxonomy (NCBI): domain Eukaryota; kingdom Metazoa; phylum Chordata; class Actinopteri; order Cypriniformes; family Catostomidae; genus Xyrauchen; species Xyrauchen texanus. The sequence continues at coordinate 36,748,391 of NC_068288.1, forward strand.
GATGTAAAGAGGAAAAGCTTTATTAAGATCTCGCAGCCATAAAGAGCGGGGGTGACCGGCTGCATTAGCGTCTAAAAGCCAAAGTTATTTAAACCCAGTAAAACACTAATACATTGTTTGAGTGGAAGTTACAGTGAAGTTATCTTCACCTTAATAACATCACAGCAAGCCTGATGTTGTTTAGATCAATAAAGCCCATTACAAGAACAGGCCTCAACACAGATAACAGGGCTCAAGCACAGTGATGTAACACTCTCTGGCATCTCAAAGCAGAAAGGAATCTTCTGTTAAATAAAGAGGCCAATGGAAGGCCAATCATAAGGCATGGTAATCTGATAACAGGGGAGTGTGAGTGTTTTTTAATATACACTGCATTTGAATACAGTGGGATGGTGCGGTTAGCATCGGCATGATGGTGGACAAGTTTTCTGGAGCCGTGGGGATGATGACATGATGCATGAGGTGGCATCTGTTTAGATTACGAGTTTTCTTTGCCTTGACCACCTTCTCCATTTGTTTCTGTGTGATACTTTTAACAAAACAACACAAAACAAATCACAACAAAATTAGTCATAGGTTCATTTCCTTGAATTTAAACAATATGTTTCTGTGGTGTTTTCAAAGCTTTTTGTTTGAGCAGTCTGACATGTTAGCCTCTGGATTCATTAAAATCATGAGTTTGGCTCTACTCTGATGTTACCTCCACATGCTCTGTGATACCTTTTCTGAACAATGAAAGAAAGCAGAAAGTTGGGCAAAAATGTACTTATTATGTACATACTGTATGTGTTGTTGTATTGTATACATGTATGTGAATTGTGTGTAAATGTCTCACATTTAAATGTATCTGAATTTAATTGCATTGTAGTTACACAGTTAATCTTGCCCCTAACCCTAAACCCAATCCTAACCAAACCCAACATCTAACTCTAAAGGCAGTTTTACACAGGACACGGTCGCCACACTTTCCCTATTCATTTTCAATGAGAGGGAGGTGGCAGGTGACAAAACGGATGCGGCAGTCGAAGCGGCACCGCTTTCCAAGCACTGTCATGAGAAACCTGCCGCATTGTTGTGCACGACTGCTTTTGGCGCACACTGCGCAAGATAAAAATATTATATCTCCAATCAGAGCTGAATTTATTCACAATCAATCAAATGGCACGTAGCTTTTATGTAGTCAAAAACAACATGGAGACGAATATACTCGCTGTTGCTGAATTTCCTGAACCAACCCTTACCCCAACATCTAACTCTAAAGGCAGTTACTTACTTTGAGTGTTTAATAGAGACATAAATAGGAAAACAGCCTCATGGAAAGATGTGAGTGGACGAGTCAGTGTACCAGGTGAAAATAGACAACAGAAACATGAATAGCTTATGATTGGAAAATAGACGACTGTGCAACGTGTAGAAATGGGTCATGGACCGTATACTTGAATTTTTCATTTCGCAACAGTCTGAAACATCAACTTTAGATAAACAGAAAATGCCATTTCCCAGGCAGGTTTTGTGGATTTTGAATGTTAATTTGTAGCCCCCCCACCCCCCATTCTAAATATTGATGTGATGTTATTTATACTATACAAATTTGCCAATATAAATATTAAGTAACATGCTCTGTTTCTTTAGTCATTCCAAAAAATGCTCTTCAAATGTGGAGGCAGGTGGCAAGACGCCAACAATATTTACAATGACATAGTTTATCCTTGATACTATAAATTTACATTAATATACAAAAATTGCTTATAATATTTATAGTTATAAAACATTTTTATCAAAAAAAGTGGCATTTTATTTAAGTCAAGTCAATTTTATTTGTATAGCGCCTTTCACAACACACATCGTTTCAAAGCAGCTTTACAGAATATCAGCATTAACAGACGATAAAACTGTAATGTCTATAAAGTCGATTAATCATCATTGTGTAATTTAGATAAAATACGATTTTTAATAGTGTTTAAAAATAATTAAATGATAATTGTATTAATAACCCCAGTGAGCAAGTTGTAGGCGACTATGGCAAGGAACACAAAACTCCATAAGATGTAGATTAATGGAGAAAAATAACCTTGGGAGAAACCAGACTCACTGTGGGGGCCAGTTCCCCTCTGGCTAACATTATGAATGTAATGTAAATATTAATTATGTATAGGTAAAATCATGGTTTAAAATTATTAAACTAAGTGTTAAGGGTCAGTGATTATACATCGAATGTGTTTGAACTGTAAGATTAATGACCAAAGTCTTTGAAGTCCATCTTGATTAATTGCAGAAGTTCACATAGATGCAATTGTCCTTGTTAATTGGCTGATGAAGGCTTTTGTTGGTAATTGTTAGTCTAAGCATTTCATTTTATTTTACATGAAAACAAATACAATATTTCAAGTAAATCGCCTCATAGACATAGTATCTGAGCTAAAGTAGTGGGTGGCATTATTGCACTTCAACTGGAGCGTTTCGCACAGCTTCTTGTGTGAATGGAAAACACCTGTACAAAGGAGAAGCAGCGAGATCGAAAGCAAACCTGCCGCCCACCGCGTCCCATGTAAATCAACTAACCCTACCCATACCTAAACCTCAGTGGCAGCCAATGTGAATCTTGTGAGAATTTTGCAGAACAATGTGTAGTTACAGTGTAAACACATTGTATTGTATTTTAATATTAGAACATTGTACTTATTTACACCTAATATAAAGACTGACCAAAATGTTTAACGATATAAGAGATTTTTTAAATTTTTCTTTTTATTTAACTCAAAAATAACCCATATGTGCGTTGGAATGACTTTTGATTATTCTACTTCTTATGTGCCATTTGAATGAGGGCCTATGTTCTGCTCTAATCCACCAGGTGATGCTCTTACATTTTACCTAAACTTCTGACACACACGCCGATGGTGATAGCCATGACAACACTCACACACCTACAAAACTATCACACACAACTGACATCACATCAGATTTGAAAAAAATATTTTGTAATACAAAATACCAAAATGTCTCACATTCTGAAGTGTTGAAGTAATGAGAATACTATCATTGCAGGAACAGCAACACAATGGCTCTCACCTTGCACAATGATGAATTTAAACAATTCTGTGCGGGACAGCCGGATTTGCACAAAGAAAACGGAACAAATAGTCATTTTTTGTTTACTCAGTTACAGTACATTTCTTAGGGTTTCAGTGAACTTTAGACTGGTCAACACACAGGAAGTGATGAACAACATAAATGGTTTGAAAGGGGAAAGCAAGAGAATGTGTGTATGCGTGTGTGTATGTGTATGTGTGAGGGTTCAAAACATTGTGTTCTTTCTGGTGAGAGGTGCAAAACAGAGGCCCGAGAATCGCAGGTTTGACAGACACCACTTTCATAACCACAGGAAAGACTGCTCTGATGTTACCTCGCACACCACATGCTCTGTGATAAGAAGAAAGTTAAGACAGGGTTGAAAAGTCCCTTCATGGGTGTTTCACTGCTGTGTGCTTTTAAAGAGGCCTTGTAAGAGGGGACGACAGAGTAAGGCGCAAACTATGAACACGTTGAGTTTTTTATTATTCTAACGAGCCTGTCTTTGTAAAGATTTTATTTATCGAAATAATTTTCTGTGCAAATCCAAATAATGCCACAGACCAAACATTCACGGCCATTCTTTTAAGATCTGTTTTGTCTTGTCAAAACAAACATGTTACTGAGTTTGCCTTTAGTTAAAATAAATAATACATTGATCAATTGTCACACATTATACATACATTTCTGCATATACATGGTGAAATTATTTATTTTTCACATATCCCAGCTAAGCTGGAGTCAGAGTGCAGGGTCAGCCATGATACGGTGCCCCTGGAGCAGATAGGTTCAAGGGCCTTGCTCAAGGGCCCAACAGTGGTGTCTTGGTGGTGTTGGGGCTTGAACCCCTGACCTTCTGGTCAGTAACCCAAAGCCTTAACCGCTGAGCCCATCACTGCCCATAGTTTATGAACTGGCATGTGTTGCCTGACTAAAAACAATAATTAGTTTAAATAAATAGTACAGCTTATGCCAGAATTGACGTATCTGAAAGCTCACAGCTGAAATGTCTCGACGTTTTTCTGCATTTGTTTATCCGTTAGCAAAATGTGACCCCACTAAAAGCCACAAAACGTCAGGGCATTCCAAGATCGGTGCCATGTCTCTACATGGTGGTATGACTGGGCTGCCCACATATTGATTTATGCAACCTGAATTACCTTTCTGGTGTCCCGGGGGATGACCAAAAAACTCTTGAGCAAATTAGCTCAGCCACTCCACGGCAGAGAGAGCATCGGTAACTTGATAGTGAGAGGCTCCAAATGGAAGCCTGGCTGAAGGTGACAATAGCGAATAATATCTCCGCAGAGATGAGCGTCTTTGACAGTGTAATATTACTGGACGATAAATATACAGAGCTGAGGAGGCAAAAAAGACAGTGTCGGCGAGAGGGGAAAGCTGCCGCCAGCTTAGGATGAAAGCATAAATAAGGTCTTTTACCTTCATCAGTTATCCGTCTTTTGACACGCAAGCTGAGCACACTGTAATTAACACAGAGAGAGATAATGGGGTCTCTACACACTGATCAATTTGACACATAGATCATCTGTCTCTTTTACAATGCCACATTAACATTATAATTATTATTTATTTATTTTTAAAAGAGGGTGGAAAAAAATTCAGCTGCAGATATTAGCCTTTTTTTGAATACCCTGCTTGATATGGTTTATGGGTTTATTGACATGGCTGTTTACACCATGCTCACAGAAGGGCTGCTCTTTTCAGTCTCCTGCATGTAAATACATGCATCAATACCGAATGGTGCATTCAGTGCTGTCTTCTGCCGTGCATTGACTGGCTATTTGGTCAGTTTGATAATGGACTCAAGGTAGAGACAGGAATTATGTTAACAAAAGCAATTTCCAACAAAGAACAAGTTGATTAGTGAGGGTGATTAGTTTATACAGATTTTTCTACCAAAATGTATTTATATATTTTTCTACAAGCAGGGCTTTATTTAGAGCACTGGCCAGCATGCTGTGCTTTAAATGTTGCACAGTTTGTATGGAAAACCTCTTGGAGAAGTTAAGGAAGCAGCCATACACTTTCATCCAAACATATTTGGTCACTGTGTTGCATTTCGCACTGTTTTCTGAGTGTCTCGTGATAAGCGTTGTGTTTGTAAGGTCACATCCACACTAAAATGTTTTAGTTTGAAAAGTTTAAAATGGTTCAGTTTTGTAACATCATCAAATTTCCAAAGTAGGTGGTAATGGAGAGCATTTTCCAAATGCTCCGTTTGCAGTAGAGGAAAACAACATTCTAGTGTGGATAAGAAGCGTAAACGCAGGGAACATAATGCGCTCTCAAAAGAAAATGCATTAGCATGGATGTGGCCCAAGATGGCATGTCAAGTAAGAATAGATAAAATTTTACGCCATGTCCACAATAATACGTTTTTTTGTCTTTCAGCTTTCTAACGTCATCGTTTTCAAAAGTTGGCGGTAATTGAGAGCGTTTTCTAAACGCTCCATTTTCGGTGGAGGAAATCGGAGTTCTACTGCGGATGAGAGGCCAAACCTTGTGAAATTTATCCGTTCTCAAACTAAAATGTATTAATGTGGGCGTGGCCGAAGATGGCATGTCAAGTTAAAAATAGGGATGTGCTCGAGTAATCGAGCACTCATTCTGCACCAGCTATTCGAGGATTAAAAACACTGCTCAAATATTGATAATTCATTCCCCTTTACGCATATGCCTTCCACAAGCAGCGCTGAATTTCACAGTTTTCCCCTCTGAATCTCTCGCCACATCTTGCAGTTACAATTGAGTCCACTGGGGGGCACTGCGGTCTGCGGATACGCGTGTTGTTGAGGTGGATGGATGAGAAGATGATATAATGGCTTTGGTGCACGTTTTGACACACAAACACAAATGTGGCAATACTTTTAGTATTTTCGTTGTATGTTTATTCATACTCTTACCTTGTTTTATATTTTGTCTCACTGTAATGTCCTGTGAGCACTGGTTTCTCCTACCACCAAAAAAAAAAAAAAAAAAGAAATCCTTGTGTGTGTGATTTATATTTAATTCTACTCTATTTGTATTCAGTTCCTGCTAGAGTCATGCAAACCTTCAGACGAGGATCAGCTATTATGTGAAGTGAACTTGGACGCTAATCAGACCAGTATGCGTGTATGTGTTAAATCTCTAAACACTGGCAGAGTGTATTTTATCAAAAAAGGCAACTTTCAGCACTTGTTTTTCTGAAAAACAAAATGTGACATGATAAAAATGGGATAGACTTTAAGTAGACTCCAGAGTTGTTTTACTTGCATTACACTCATGCCATCAGTATTGATTTCTTTGTAATCTCTGGGTGAGAGCAAATGTTTTTTTTTACAGTTATTTCTTCATCTCTTTTGTTTTCCATTTTTATTAATGCATATTGAAATTATTTTTTATCCCCCAAAAGAAAAGCATAGTTGGTTAGTTATCTTATTTCCAAACTTTTCTTTGAAACGTTTGTGAATATATCAAAATATAAGATGTACGTAAGTGTCATACGTGTTATTTTGAACGTGCATTTTAATTTATGAGTAATCGGGTACTTCTATAAAATATTTTGAAAATGCCCATCCCTAGTTAAAAATCGTTCAACATTTACACCATATGTTTTTGATAGAAAACTAAATTTTCTAAAATTATAATTTTCCAAAAGTAGGCAGTAATGGAGAGCGTTTTCTAAACACTCCATTTTTGGTGGATAAAAATGCTGTTCTAGTGGGGATGGGAGACATAATTAAAAATGGAGAAATTAATGCATTCTCAAACAAAAAACCCAAAACAAATTAATGTGTGCGTGGCCTAAGAGAGTATGACAAGTTTTACTCCATGTCCACACTAATACATTTTTGTTTGAAAACGCATTGATATTGCTTCATTTATTCCTCTTATCCACACTGGAAAGACAATATCCTCCAACAGAAATGGAGCGTTTTAGAAACACTCTCCATTACCACATACTTTTAAAAAGATGACGTTAGGAACCTAAAACTATGCAAACGCCCCTTAAGAAATTAGTCCGAAAACAGCCTAAATATACAGTACTTTCTTAAAGCTAATATAAAACTACTAACATTTCAAAATAACACGTGTAAAACAACATTGTTTAGGAAATCCACGACTAGTCAATTTTTTAAATACATATAGTTTTACACAACCGTTGTTGTATGTTTATGTAGTTTGGCACATCTCTACAAGAGATGAAACTAAAAAGCCACAATACAGAAATGTTAGAACTCTACTCAGGAAGGATAAGCTGTTGTGTGTGTGGGTGTACATTTGTGTGTATTTCTGTAAACCAGCCTAGGAGACAAACAGCCCTGTTGTTTGTTTGCATTTCTTGGCCCTGCCGATGTTTGTCAGCTCTAGATCCACTTTCACAGATTTACTGCTCTTGTCCCCTCTGGCCTAGTGTACACTGGTGTTTTCTCTGAGACAGATTTAATGGACAGAATCCTCTTCATGGTCTTGAGGGGACAGGTAGGAACACATCAGCTGTGTGAATCTGTACAGGAGCCCTGGCCTAGCGATTGGCACACTTGCTGTAACTCATTGTGCAGTGGTGCTCATGTGGGCAATGTGAGTTTGAGTCCAACTCGCATTCTGATCCAGTTACTCCTTTCCACCCTATCATTTTCTGTCCTCTCTCGAATGTAAAAAAGCAGCAAAAAGCCCACAAATTTCATTAAAAAAAGGACATAAATATCTATTGTTAAAATAGCCAGATAGCAAAGAGGATTTATTACACTATTGCTCAAAATCTGATTATAAAATGGATATTTCAATCTCTGAATGCTACACAAATCACTTACCCCATCAAATTACCTCAATAAATCTATTGAAATATTTAAGGTTAAAATTCTGCATTGTGAGTGTTTAACAAGGCCAAAAAAATAGCAGTATAAAGCTCTCGTGATGTTCGAAGTATTCAAAGTCATCTCTCTAAGCTCAAACTTCTCAGCACTCGTCATTAGCATAGGGCTAAACGGTCATTGTGCCACTTCGACTATTTAGATAAGCGATCCGTGAATAAAAAGTAGATCTGATGTCTCATTACATTTTTAGGCCTCATTAAGGCCATTAACCTTTTATGATTAGATGGAGGATTTTAATGTCAAAGAACAGGAGCTGCCCAAGTCACTTGCTCTCAGAATGTTCAATGTTTTTTGCAAACACACTATACAATGCACAGCTCTTTTTTTTAACACTCACATTTAAAGAAATAGTTCAACCAAAATTTAAACATTCTGTCGTCATTTATACACCCTCGTATTTTTCCAACCCCGTATGGTTGTAAATCAATAACAGGGGTATGAAGAGGAGGACGTCTCATGGAAAAAGGGTGTACATGATTTACATCAGTTGTTAAACATTTGGAGGGTTGCACCACCTCAAACAACAATGGGCATCACATGCTAATGATTCAATGCTATACATGCAGACTCAACACTAAATAGCAGTTGTAGGATGTTAAATTGTGTTTGGAATTTGCATTTAGTTAAGTTTGGTGAAGAGATTAAAAAAAAACTAAAAAACATGACCTTTCAACATATCTAAAAAAATTAAAACTCACCCCTTACATTTAACTATGTTTGGGAAGGTTAATGTTATTAAAATTAATTGTATTCCAAAATTCAAATACCTGCTGAGTCTCTCCCTATAGATGTCCCCCTCTCTTATTTCAAGCAATTTGATAGCATAACGAAGTCCTTCATTTGGGATTTCAGTACGCTGCATAGGCCGAATGACAAAGTTGGGCTAGGCCTACCCAAGATTTGGTTTTATTATTATGCATTCATTCTCAGACATTTGGCTAACTCGTCGCTTCCACCTGAGAGAGCCCCTCCCTGGTTCTGTATTTAACAGGAAGTTCTTGCCACTATTTCGCCATTGCGCCTAACCATAACCCAACCCTAACCCTTACCCTTACCTAACCCTAAGGTATGGACAAAAGTTTCCAGAGTGTTTAATTTGAACATTTATTTAAATGTTGCCTCGAGCATATGGCTGAACCCAAAATTATGTATTAATAAGTCCCCTTTCTGCTGGTCAGAGTGGATTGTGAGGGAGGTTAATACACTCGGTGATATATGAGAGTAGATTGTTGAGATCCTTTCAAAATTGGTTCGACATTTTGGGATTCCCAGATCTCAGTTCTTTGGGTATTTGCAGCTGCACCACTTGCTCTATACTACACTGGGGAGTAGCATACACCCCCTTAAAGCGGTAGATACTGTATTATTATTCAGGGTCTGGGGGACAGAGTTTTAACTTCTATCAAGAGATTATGGGAGAAAGATTTAAACTTGGTATTGGAGGAGGGAGTGTTGGCTTGGATTCTATAAAACATCTAGAAATGGAAGGGTGCATCTAATGCAATTCAAAATGTTACATAGATTCTATTGGACTCCCTCTAGATTGTATAGGCTTGGTTTTAAAGACACCCACCAGCTGGCGATGCCAATCAGAAGATGGAGACACAACCCATGTTTTTGATGTTAAGATCCAATAATTTTGGTTGAAGGTTCAGAGTTTTGTGTGTGACATATTGGGCACTCAAATTTCATTTTGCCCCAGACACTGTATTTTAGGCGACGGGGTGGTCATCAATATTGGGAATAAACACACAAAAAATTGGGTTCTAACCAGTGATTTTGCCATCGAAGACAAATTTCAAGGATTGTAAAGGATTTCTCGTCATAGGGCAAATAAGCAGTCTTCGATCGCTAGTGTGACATGTTCACTGATGGCCGAATATTTGCCTTTGTGATGAATCTTGGCTCTGTCTGCCAGTTCTTGAGTAATGCAGAGTTCAAATTGTACGATTTCCCCATTGGAGACAAATTTCAAGGATTGTAAAATATTTATCTTGTTGTTGGGCAAAATATGCAGTCTTTAATTGCTTAGTGTGACATGTTCACTGACCGACAGTTATTTACCTTTGCAATGAATCTTAGGCAATTAATTGCCTTTGAGATAAATCTTTGCTCCGACTGTCAGTTCTCTGCCATCCGAGACAAATTTCAAGGTTTGCAAAATATTTATTGTGTCATAGGGCAAAATATGCAGTCTTCGATCGCTTAGTGTGCATATATGTATGTAAGTAATGTTCACATACCACGATCTTGCCATCTGAGACAAGTTTATTTAAATGGACATCAAGAATTCCAGCATTGCCATCAAAAATGCAATTGGCTCTTTTAACTGACGACAGGACGGCAGACGCCATATTTTGCATTACGATTTCTCCCATTTAAATGCATATGTGTGACTAGTCTGATGCTAATAATGTCTTTGGCTCCAGCCTGCCCCATAAGACCAAAGGAGAGGGGCACATCCTGTGTGAAAGTTTATTACCAACACCCTTGCCTCACTGTAAATAAATACTTTCTCTTTCTCGTTCGTGCTCTCTACTTCCGCCAACTGTCACTGCCTCCAATCACCTTCAAGTCTAAACAGGAAACTGAATAAAGAGGGGAGATAGATGGGAGATATTGGTGTTCATTTTCTCCTTGATGCAAATTTCTCTACTCTTTCCCACACATACACACACACACACACACACACACACACATACACACACACACACACACACACACACATGTTGTGTTTCCATGTTTTATGGGGACTTTCCATAGACATAATGGTTTTTATACTGTACAAACTTTATATTCTATCCCCTAAACCTAACCCTACCCCTAAACCTAACCCTCACAGAAAACATTCTGCATTTTTACATTTTCAAAAAACATAATTTAGTATGATTTATAAGCTGTTTTCCTCATGGGGACCGACAAAATGTCCCCACAAGGTCAAAAATTTCGGGTTTTACTATCCTTATGGGGACATTTGGTCCCCACAAAGTGATAAATACACGCTCACACACACACACACACACACACACACACACACACACACACACACACACACACACACACACACTTTCGGCCAGTTGCCTTCAACTTCATGCCAGACTTGTGGTCTTTTCCTGATACTCGCAGTTACAGCCTCGGCCCACTGCCGGCCAGCCACACAGTGAAACAGGAAGTTAGGAAGTGTAGGTGTAACTGAAAGCTTTTGTGGGCGGAAAAGGGATAGTGAATTACACTGAATAAACTCCACTTAAGGAGGCACTAATATCAGACTGATTTGCTGTTATACAAGACCTGTTATATAAGCAATGAGATAAAATGGAGAGCAAATGGAGACTTTCGCTGATTTTGTTCAAGAGAAAAAATCTTGTCTCCTCTAGAGTTTCAGAAGAGATATCAACAATAAATCTGACTATGCTTAGACTTGCCAAGATACCAAAGTCTGAAAACTGAGATAGAAATTAAACTTTGTTGAAATTGTTTAAAGGGAAAGTTCAGCAAATAATTACAATTCTGTTGTCCTTTACTCATCTTCAAATATTTTTCCAAAAATTCTTCCAATTCTTCTTTCTTTTTGTCTTGTGTAGCTCAAGAGACTTGCAGTTCTCAGTTATGCTTCATGTTTTTATAAACTTGGTCTCTGATGTTCCTTGTAAAACTCCTTGTCACTTGGTCAGGGCTTCAGGCCCATGTAAGCGTGTGTGTGTGTGTGTGTGTGTGTGTGTGTGTGTGTACGTGTGGCCCTATGGATGCCACTAAATGAGCAAATGCTTGTAAAAGGCAATTGTCAAACAGAATTTCCATGCCCATCGGGGTGGTCTCGGATTGTGTATTGGGGGGTCTGCTAGGTTGTTGTTAATTGTGTGGCCGCCACAAATAAGCAACTGGCCAAATCATGATTTAATCTGCACAATTCATTTAACAGCATGTTTCTGCCTAACAGTACAATTACAACAATGTGTTTTGTCTAACTGACAAACTGATCCCAGAGGACAATTTTAATGCTCAAGAGGTTGCTCTTTTATAGCTCAGGAGAAGAAACCAAAAGAGACTTTCAACCAAAGAGACAAATCTAAATCAGAGAATTAGGCAAAGCCTTCATTTAAATTAATTGCTGTTAAGATATTAAAGAGATCTCAGTGCTTTAGTGATTTTTTCTTTTCAGCAGATGAGCTTCAGGGTCCAACAAATGTCTCTAGGATTCTATATATCCTCTTTTCTCTTTTCAATCAGATGAGCGAGATATTAAATCACAGATGGTGAGAATAGGTGATGTTGTATGTGAATTTAGACGATTCTTGGCTAGTCCATTCCAAGAAGGGGGTGGGGGTGCGCTGAGACTGTCTAAAGTTTATTACCCAGGATGATAAGGAAATGGCAACATCTGTTTTACTGTTAATTCAAATTAACCTTCAACTCTAGAAAAGAAAAACGGTTTGGTGACCTCTAAGTTAGTGAGCTTTTTTCATGTCATATTAATGTGTACTATCACTCTGCTTACATAGTATAATACCAGAGAGACAAAGGGTGTGCCAACACACACAGACCTGTTATGATGTTGGTTGCATGCATTTATAAAGTGTAAAGGTTTATTGAAGACCACTCTCGCTGACGCATTCTGGATCAATTGCAAAGGTTTGACAGTACATGCTGGAAGGCCTGTCAGAAGAGCATTGCAGGTGTCAAACACATTTTTGCACTAAAAAGCTAGATGCAGAAAAAACATTATGCGTAACAAAACACTGCATAATGTTCAAAGAGGTCCATCTAACGCATGTTTACATAGAAAGATAATTGATGAACAGTTCAGGCAGACACAAAAACCTAAAAGTTCTTTGGAATTTTGATCACCACAAAAGCTTCATAATTTTTTTTAAAGAAAAAATTTTACTTCATAAATAACCTTATTCAAATTGTACATGTTCTGGTGAAAATGTGAGATAAGTAGAACTCACCACCACCATGCTAGGGTGTTGTGAGTGGATTTTAGGGTTTTGCTAGATGGTTGATAGGTGGTTATAATAGGCCAAGCCAAAAGAGTCCATCTCCAAGTCTCTATGATATTTCTGGTCCCCATTTACTATTTGGGTCTTTGAGTAATATGTAGTTCTATGGTAATCATTTGCTTGTTTTATCATCTGCCCGGTGAAAATCCAAAGTCCAAATGCAAAGAAAAGTAATAGCAGACCTCTCCTGAACAAGCCGTATGATTGGAGGTATTAGCAATTCCTATCACAACTAGTGAGGTGCAAGTTGTGCACCAAAGATTAATTCATCGGGTTAAATGTTTTTTTCAAATTTTAAACAGCAAGTATGACTAACAGTAATTGTCATAATACATATGTAATATACAAGAACTGACTTTTTCCAAGTAAAATAACTCCTACACATACATGTAGTTTGTGATTCTGACAAAACCTGGCACAGATTTAGTCATCAAAATGCACTAGTTGGAAAACATATTTCAATAGGTGTCATCTAGAGATGAAGTGATATCAGCCTAATCATCCAGGCATTGCAGGTCATCCTTCAAATTTCTTGCATCACTCTGTGATGTCTACAAGTAAGTTAATAAACTAAAATGATTATTTCATGTTCACTTATTTATTTACTTGGCAATTCATGTAATAAGCTGAATAACGAGAAGCCAGATGGTTGTTTTTGCAAATTAAATACCAACAAAAATGCAAAGAGGTGGAATTCCGCTGTTTCTGTAGTCTTTGTCTTCTTTTGTCTCACACTATAACATAATTTCTACTGAAAACAATATTTCATGTCCATTTAATTAATTATTTAAGTAGCTATATAAGAAGGGGGATCATTTCTTATCACTGTCCCAATCACCCTGTCAGAGTTTAAAGTTGCACTCTAATTTTTCACCCATTAAAAAAAGTTTAACTTCTAAAGAAATTTATTGTAATTTTGAAAACTTTTGTATAAAATTGTGACCTCTCACATGAGATGAGGACTCATGGGGGCTGCCATTTTAGAATCACATGACCATCTTAATACTACTTGCTTAATCTCAGTAACCATCATGTTATGGTACACTTTCAACTCTTGGATTAAATTAATCCACGAGTTGATTGTGAATAGTGAATTTCTACAACAACATCTGTAACTGAAAACTATTGATTTTGAAAGATGCGGCATCCACACCACTAGGTGTCACTGCAAGTCCAAGATGACAAGCAAAACGTTACTGAATAACTTTAATTTTGGTTGGATGGACGGAAGGTCAGAGGGATGGATGGATGGACAGAGGGATGGATGATTAATTAAAATAGACATGAAATAATGGTTTGAGTTGAAATTATGTTATTATTTATGAAGAAAGAGAACAAAAGTCTCCAGAAACAGTGGAATTTCAACTCAGCACTGGAGTTAGTATTTATTAAGCAAAAATTGTCATCTGGCCACACGTTATCCTGCTTATTACGTATTCTTCATGCCGATACAGCTAATTTGCGTGTGCTTGCTGGAGTCAATAAAATAAATAAATAAATAGGTATTGCCTCTAAAAAAGCTTTAGCTTTTGTAGCTTTACTGAAAAGTAAGACTTCTGTTCCAACAGCCACCATTTTAAGAGTTACCATTTCTTCTGTTCTGCAAGTGGTCCGTCTCCTCCTAGTACTGTCTCTGGCCACATTCTGTCCCTGTGTCTGAGGTGAAGAGATCACGGTGCATGGATCATTAATTGAAAATGGGATGGGAGTGGGCCTTTGAACACTCGACCTGGAAATCCTGCCTCTGTCTCACCGTGTACAGTCACAGATTACAGATCAAACAAAGATGCATTCAGGAAACTGCCTCCTCCAATCTACAAAATGCACACCCGTTTTTTTACCATCTATGTTGTGTACGAGGTACTCTGAATGTAAACTATGAGAACGTGCAGTATGGAGGAACGAGCCTGAAGCAGAACCAGTGGGTAAACGCAGCATCAGCAATTGTGTGAATGAAAGAGAGAAGGGAGGAAGAAACAGAAAGAGACCCTTAAATGCTCCTCTCATTGGCAGAGAAACAATGATTCACGCCATTGCACGCTGTATCTTACAAATGGGGCATTACATAGAGCGGCTACCATTACTGCGGAAAATATGTCCTCTCTTCCCCTCTCAAATCTCATCTCTTCTTCTATTCATCCTCCACTTCACATTGTATAAAAACACACAGAGGGCTTCCCGCCATGACAGGCTGCAAAATAACAACTGTCACCTTCAGCACAATTCATTAAAGCAATTTAACGATGCCGCCATCCAACGTAATTTTTATAATTTAAATTTAATTCTCCTATGATACTGTTTTTTTGGAGGGAGGGGGTTAATTGACATTTGTGGTAATTAATTGCCAGACGGAGAAATATTTATGAGGAGAAGTTAAAAACAAAAAGTGACGTGGCGAGAGTTAGCAAGGGGTGCCGTGCTGAGACGGTCTCATCATCACATGGTCTTCCCTCCTGTGTATGAAAGAGAGGAGAGGGATGGAGGGATGGAGTGACAGCACTTCGCAGTCGGGGATTTAATTGTGCGAGGATTCCATTACCTCGACACAAATGTCACAATCGCTTCTGATCGGGGGCAAAGGCAGGGACTGGCACCACGCCAGGACTATGCCACAGAGAAGTGTTCTGCCAGTCGTGAATATGCAGGCACGCACACACGCAGCTGCGAGTGAAGAAGACAGGAAGACTGGTGAATGACAGCACAGCATAAGTGCAAAGTTACAATGACAAGAAAACTGGGACAAAGGCAAATGGACAGAACTGCAGGCAGAAGTGCAAAGGGGTGAAACCCAGCACAGATAAAAAACTCCTTTTCATTTTTAAGAAGGTTTGGGGTTTCAGAATGAGTCTTCCAAAAGACAATTAATTCACAAATGAGATCTCTTTATATCTCAGTTGTTTCTTCAAGACAGCATAGAAATTAATAGGATACAATTGACTCACCTTTATGCCATCCCAGATGCTCTGTAGTTCCATTCAATGCAAGTGAATTTGAAGGTTCAAAAAGCATATAAAAAGGCAGCATAAAAGTAATCCATATGACTAATGTGGTTAAAACCAGATCTTAAGAAGTTTTATGATAGGTGTGGGTGAGAAACTGATCAATATTTTTTTAAATACTTTAAATGTCCACTTTCACATTCTTCTTTTTTTTTATTTTTATGATTCACATTCTTTGAGCATATCGCCACCTCCTGGGCAGGGAGGAAAATGTATAGTAAAAAAGGCAAAAAAAAATTATTTTATTCTCAACAACGACTATAATATTGCTGCCGAGGACACAGATTAAACCACTTGTTGTGTGAATAATTTTTATGCTGCCTTTATATGCTTGTTGGTGCTTTAAAGTTCTGGCCACTATTCACTTACATTGAATGGACCAACACAGCGGAAATCCTTTTCTAAAAATCTTTGTTTGTGTTCAGCCGAAAAAGAAAGTCATACACACCTGAGATGGCATGAGGTTGAGTAAATGATGAGAGAATTTTCAATTTTGGGTGAATTATTCCTTTAAATGGAGATCAAATGGGAGTCTCTTTATATTTCATACCAAGTTTCCAAGCAATCTCACAACCTCAAGAGTTTCAGTAGAGATCTCAACAATGTCTCAAACTCAAACTCGGATTTGCCAAGACATATCTGCAATCAAAAGTCTGAGATTTCGATATTAACTCGATCATTTCTCATCAAAATCTTACAAATGATCAGAGCTATGCCATCCACATTACTTGTAGGGTACAACGGGGTAAAAGGCTCCATTGGTTTTATTTTCTCCCAAAACACTAAATGGCAACAACAACTACCACAGCACTGTCCTAAACACCTGTTTGTCACTATGCACAGCAAAATGTTCCTGATCCATGACATATTTGTGTGTGGTGTCCAAAGGTTGATTGATTGTGAGACAATTTGATTTAATTTTTAATCTTAGTTTTTAATTTTAGTTTTTTTGTTGTAAATTTATGTTGCTAATGAATATCCTGGAAATTATCCATTTTCTTTAGACAAAATACTTCTTTATCATTTTCAGTTTTGTTTAAGGTCTTTAAATAAAAAACAATTTAATAACTGTCCAATATTTAAAATAATAGTATTAAGGTGAAAGGTCCCCCTGTTGTAGAGGCTAGAGGCCCCTATTAAACACATTGTTTTTCTTAAGTTGGGGCAATAGATTTGTTTGGAAAAATGTTCAAAGTGGGCTCACATTGACTAAACCAATCATAATAGAGATTAGTTTGTAGAATACTTGAGATGTATTAAATGCCAAATGTGTTTGAAATTAACAGGAAATGGTTCCATTTTTCTGAAGTAGTTATTTTGAGTAAGCCTCATCTTAATTTGTTACTCAAAAAGCATCTTGGTGTCTCAAAATTGTTTGCAATAGTGGACTATTATTATTATAATATAGATTATATACAATAATTATTACCCTGGTATCTAAACGATATCACTTTAAACCCCCTAGGGGCCTTTTACCCCAAGTGAGGGATAAATGGCTCCCTCACCACCTTTTTTTAAAAACTGAATTTTAATTGAAACAACCTTTCTTTTCACACAAATTATATTGCCCCATCAATATTCATTTTTTTTTTTACATTGATACATTTTGTGACCAGAAAAAAGCTACATTTAATTAAGGGGGTGCCCTTTAGCCCCATTGTACCCTATAGCTTTAATAATTTAAAACAAATCTCTTGTAAGAGATAAGTCTCTTGAGAAATGAAAGAGCAAAACAATTTTCAACTGGGTTATAGTAATTAAAAAAATTTATTTTACTAGTTTAAAATGGTTTAAAAAAATAGTAGAACACAAATTCTCTACTACTACTGCTACTACTACTACTATTACTCACACACACAACACACACACACACACACACACACACACACACACACACACACACACAAACATAAAAGATATAGCATAGTGAATAAAACAATAATTTTTAGGGCTGCAGGGAGGAATTCTGTAGATAACATACCACAATCACTTGTCTTGACGAGATTGACATTCCATTTTTCCAATCAGAATTCAGAGACAGGAACTAAGGGGTGGAACCATTGGATGTGGTGCAGCTAGCTCAATCTGAATTCTGAAATAAGAAAAGAGAGCAAAAGGGTGTGATAAATTAATATTCACATCAGCAAATTACAAACAGGAATGGATACCATTTTGTAAAGGTGGGGGAAGTCCCTTAAATTCACTCAACCCACATAAACCTGGATGATGACTCAAAAGAGAAAGGAAAAAAGGCAAAACGTGATGAAATCAGACCACAAATGCTTAATTTGGTGACAAATTAATTCCGGGACTGACCTAAATGCATCTTAACACCAAGTGTTTCTGACACTTGTGATATTTACACACAGCATCTGATAATCGGACCGAATCTGCTGTGCTGTTCAGATGAATGGTAGTGACTCAAGAGACGAGTCATCTAAGTAAATGCTGCGGCCACACACCCTTTGACAGAATTCTCCGGAACGTTTTGTCAGATCCCGTAAGTCACTGACATGTAGCTTTGACCAATCAGCAGAGTCCATCAATTAAGGTGATTTGAGTAGTAAAAGGCTTGTTGCAGGGGTCAGCATTTAGTCAAGTGTGTTCTTATTAAGAGTGACACTCAGAGAGGAACAGTGAGAAAAAGAGAGAGTGACAGAAAAAAAAGGGTAAGAGACAAGGAAGGGGGATTTAAAAAAAAAAAAAAAAAGGTGAGAAAAGGAGAGACAGAACAGAAAGTGACAAATAAAGGATGGGTTAAAGCAGTCTGCATAGAGACATTTTAATAGTGTGAGGACAAATAGCTCAGCTATTGTTGCCATAGCATTCAATGTAGGGCTGGGCGATCATTTAAATATAAATGATATAATCGATATTTTATTGGTGACATAAAATTAACCAACATGGTGAATACCATGATGATTTTAATGCACTTTTTATTTGGCCATTAAATTACCTAAAAGACCATACCAGTAGGTAAACATTGCAGTTTATAAAGCGCAATAATGCTCGACTACTTTTTCAGCATGTTTCACAATGTATTTTTTCCAGTAATTTTTACTGGATTTCATAAAATCCTTCATAAGACAGTTTTAAGCATGAACCAAACCAATCACAACTGAATCACAACTTTACGAACTTCACCAGGAATTCCACTATTAAACAATTTCTTTTTAAATTAGGTAGAAATAAGAATACTGATGGCTTCAGCAGAAGCATTTACCATTAATTAAGAACCTTGGAGCTATTGTTAAAAATAAATTCCTCCAAGGAAAAAATGTATGGGATTTTTACTTACAGAACAAGACTGTTGAGCTCTATAACTATGTGTTGTTATAATTAGTTAATTGACATAAAATGATAATCCCATTCATCCTTATGTTCATTTAGTGAAAAACGATAAACAAAAATCAAGTCTGGATTATTTAACTGTAACATTTACAGTTTTTTTACTTGATGGCCGAAATGATGGTTCCTCTGATTGTGTATGTATACACTGGCAGACAAAAGTTTGGAATAATGTACAGATTTTGCTCTTATGGAAAGACATTGGTACTTTTATGAGTTGGCCTTCAACTGATCGCAATGTGGCAGTCATATACAATATAGCCATGACATTAATAACGTGAAAAATTCTGAACTAATTTTTTTATTATTCTTTTTTATTTTATCCCCTTTTCTCCCAATTTGGAACGGCCAATTCCCACTACTTAGTAGGTCCGCGTGGTGCCACGTTTACTCACTTCAATCCGGGAGGCGGAGGACAAGTTTCATTTGCCTCTGCTTCAGAGACAGTCAATCCGTGCATTTTATCATGTGGCTCATCGTGCATGACACCACGGAGATGCCGCATGTGGAGGCTCATGCTACTCTCTGTGATCCATGAACAACTTACCACGCACCACATTGAGACTGAGAACCACCAATCACGACCACGAGGAGGTTACTCCATGTGACTCTACCCTCCCTAGCAACCGGCCCAATTTGGTGGCTTAGGAGACCTGGCTGGTGTCACTCCGCACACCCTGGATTCGAACTCGTGACTCCAGAGGTGGTAGTCAGCATCAATACTCGCTGAGCTACCCAGGCCCCCATGTTCAGAACTTCTTACATTTCCATCCACAGAACTGCCGCTCACTGGATGTTTTTAAATTCTAGACTTAGAATTACATTTTAAACTATACCATTTAAAGGGATAGTTCACCAAAAATGTTTAATTCTTTCATTATTTACTCACCCTCATGATATCCCAGGTGTCTATGACTTCCTTTCTTCATCAGAACACATTTAAAAAAAAAAAATAGAAATAAGCTCAGTAGGTCCTTAAAATGCAAGTGAATGGCGATTTCTCTTTTGAAGCTTCAAAAATCACAAACATTCAACATAAACATCATCGATACGACTCCAGTGGTTAAATTAATGTCTTCTAAAGTGATACAATCACTTTTGGTGCAAAAAAATATAAATATTTAAGTACTTTTTAATAATAGTCAATCGCTTCCGGTATGCTTCACGAGAGGGTGGGGATCACGCGGTCTCTCGTATGATGCATTCGTGTAGCCATGATACTGATGGAATCTCATGTTCTCCACTCAGTTGAGACATCCAGGATAAGCACACAAACACACCATTGTGAGTAAAGAAATGGATAAATACAGATGTAAATCAAAACCAACCAAGCTACTGTAAAGTGTTCCTCCTCCTCACTTGTAAACAGTGCTGCCCTTCCATGTGTCTCACGTGCGTCAGTTCTCGCGTATTTAAAACGCCAATGCCATTATTCCACACGCGTACCGCTGCTGACAGGAAGCATGATTTAAAAGTTATAAAAAAGTACTTAAATATTTATATTTTTTCACACCAAAAGCGATTGCGTCACTTTAGAAGACATACATTTTACCGCTGGAATCGTATCAATGACGTTTATGTTGACTGTATGTGATTTTTGGAGCTTCAAAAAGAAATCTGCATTCACTTGCATTTTAAGGACACACTGAGCAAAGATATATTTCTATTTTTCTTCAAATGTGTTCTGGTGAAGAAAGAAAGTCATACACACCTGGGATATCACGAGGGTAAGTAAATAATGAGAGAATTTTTATTTTGGGGTGAACTATACCTTTATTAACAGTGTAAACAGTGCAAAAGTCCCTAAAACACCCAGAGGAGCAGAAGCGCATACATTTACCTTTTAATGCTAAACATTCCTCAACAGTAAGAGAGACCACACGCACATGCACACACATTCGCAGGTTAGCCCCAACTAGTTCGTTAAGTGGCTTGTTGCATACCAGCTGCAGTACAACACCCCTCAGCATCTCCCACATGTGTTTTTAATCCATGCATTTCACACAAATTGCAATCCCTGTCAGTCTGAGAGACAAGCCAGTTACCAACCACTTTAGAGTAGTCTGATAATTGCCACTTATTTGTGTGTCAAGTTTCCCACAACTGCAAACAGATTGGCAAAAATCACACAGTGTGATAGGACGTACACACTATTTTGTTTTTGTGTTCTCAAAGATGTGGTCTCCCCATCCATCACAATAAGGCATGCAATCAAAAAATCATTTTCTTTAAAAACAGCAAAAATCGAGGTTACAGTGAGGCACTTCCAATGGAAGTGAATGGGGGCCGATTTTTAATACTATGGCCACAAGACATAAAGGATATGTGTAGACATGATTTTAGTGTGATGAAATTGCTTACTAACCTTTTCTGTGCAAAGTTTTAGCCAATTTTACAACTTCATTAAACCCTACAATTACTGTAAAAATGACCATTTAAACAACTTTACAGCTAAAATAATACACAAGTTTTAACAGAAGAATCACTGCAAGTACTTTTATAAAATGATAAGCTTCACATTTCTGTTTAACCCCTCCCAAAATTGGCCACATTCACTTTTATAATCTCCATTCACTTCCATTGCAAGTGCCACACGGTGACCTCAATTTGAGATTTTATTAAATAAAAAAAGAAATTAGTCAAAATAAATTTTTGTGGCAATCAATATTATGCCACAAATGCTGTCGATTGAGCTTAACTTGTATTGAACCAGGAACATTCCTTTAAATAGCGTTTCTCTCTCGGTTGCATTAGAAACCCCTTAATGTATTAAACTTTAAAGGGGTCATGACATGCCATTCTTTATTATTTTAATATGTTTCTTGAGGTTCACTTATGATCTTAGTTAAGTTTTAAAAATAATAATAATAATAAATAATATATTTATAAAACAAGATAATTTTCCACCCTCATTTTGACCCTTTGTCAGAAACATTTGGTTTTGGTGCTGCTTCTCCTTTAAGATGTGATAGTAAATGCCCAAGGTTATGATTCATTCTCTGCTCTTGACTGATCTGCTCTGTCCTTGCCATATCACTCCTTACCACCACTGGGCAGGGCTACAGTAGTAATAAGAATCTAATGTCTGAAGAATCTTAGTAACGCCAAGTAATTATGTAATCTTTTTTATGCCTTATTATAGTCAACTAAATAACCATAAACAGTGAAAAGTTGTTTGACTATTTAAGAACCTTTATTAGTGGTGCTAAGGCAAGCATCACTCTTACTATTGCTCATAATTTGGGTTAGGTATTTGAACAAACCTCTAACTCATCCCGCACCAATTGTGCTACCGACATGAACAAAATCTTGAATTATGTGGCTTGAGGAAGGTATACTATTACATTTGTAAGCAATCAGACTTACAATTTTTGACTGGTGGGCCATAAAACGGTTGAAAACAAAATCCAGTAGACTTATCTAGGGACCAGAATATCATAGAGACTTGGGGATGTGCTCTTTTGACTTTGGCCGTTAAGCAAGCACCTGGCAATCAAGATTTTAAAGTGTTATGCTCACAGTAAATACTCTCCACTGTCATTGTTCTCTATTGTACTGTATTATTGTGCTATATGTGCACTTTCTGCCATTGCACTACACAATAATGAACACAATTACCAACACCGTGATTGTGTGGCAATAAAGAAGTGTGAGTCTTGAATCTTTCCAACAGAACCCCATCTTCAACACAACACCCCAATGACCTATCCAAGACGGGACAATTTAAGGGAGTGGTCTGCCAACTGCGGCCTCCCTTTTGACCCAGCAGCATGAAAAGAGCCGGAGGAGATCGCAATGATTTAAAGCTCTTCTCTTAGACGTGCTGACAAGGTTAGCAGGTCAACACAGACATTAACAGGTCAGTGTGTGGCCCACTTGGGAACAATTACTCCTGGCCGTGGCTAAGTGGACACTTGATTGAACACGACTGAGCTGGGAATGCGCCTTCCCTATAGATAACAATTCTAAGGACCATTTAGGATAAAAAGCCCTTGTGCTACGCGCCTTTATGGCCCAAATTCATCTTTCGTTGCACTTTTAAAAAAAAGAAATGCTGGCAGTGTGATCGAGGGGTTATTCTCTGGGCAAGAGGAAAAGAAACATTAGAGGTAGCTTGCATCCTCCAATGCTTTCAGAGAAATCACACAAAAACAAATACAAGGTGATGGGGGTTGCATATGGAGATTGCTGTCAGAAATGGATTATCTCAGTTTAGAAGATTGTTTCCTTATCATGCTGAGCCTGTTAATATGTGGTTTGATTGTTTTGTTTGGGTTTATAGTCGATTACAAGCTGCGATATAATTGAATGCAAAATGAGAATCTGCAGCATTTACATTTTGATGATTGAGGTTGTATGCAATACCATTATTACTGTTATTTGTAAGGTGATAAAACAATAATTTTTATTGCCTGTAAAAAAGCCCTGCTTATGAAGAAACTATTGGCTTCATTTTTACACACTGGCATTTTATAGTAAAGGGGAGCGATTGCTAAATCAAATGCAAACTGACAGGCTCAAACCCAAACCCCCCTCCACTTTGCAGTGTTTAGAAAAGATTATGTTTTTTTGTTTTTAACCAACCCCATTTTAGAAATCTTCAGGGCCAACTTGATTAAAGGTGCAATATGTAACAATTTTCATGTAATATTCACCTTTTGTTTTGCCAATGTGTGAACGGCTTGTTACGCAACTTAAAAAATTAGCCCTTCCCGGACTTCCTAGGTTGCCTGTTAAAGCCTGTATACTAATTTTGATGCGAATGATGCAGGTCGGATTTACAGGGTAAATCCAAAGGATGTGACATATCTGTGTGCTCCGAGAGCTTTGCCTCAGACAGTAATGGCTTCTCTTCTGGTATTCAATAGAGTCAACAGAGTCTGCAACGAAAACTAGAGTGAACATCGGCAGGGCATTTGATTCCTGGAGGGACCTTCGTTCGGTTTTGTGTAAGCTTACATAACTGCAAAGCATGAGTATATAGTGCCATAAGGATTGATCGGTGTCGTTTTACTTAACTTGATCTTGCCTGCTAAAGCTGACGAATTGGGAGCTACCTTGCTTCGTAACTTTCAAATAATTTCAACAATCTTCTCTTTATACAAAAAGTCAGGTATACAGAATAAATTTTAGCAAGTACACTGGTTTCATGATCATAGAAAAGCATATGAAATACAAAACATACAATAGTGTAACAGTAAACTGCCTGGGATAGTTCGGTAGTATGTAGCTGTATTTGTGTATCAGTAAGCCTTATTCGCTGATAATTTAGTTTAGTCTCAAAGTTTGTACTAAAACAATCATAACTGTGTAATTTTAATTATGCTACCTCATCTGTCAGCATAATGTCGGTGGATCACGTTCAGTCTATTTGTACATTACTTCATTGATTTTGCTGATCCCTTTGGAGTTTGCACAGGCAACATGTTGCTGGCTGCATTTCACTTAATGGCCACAATGTCATTAATAACAAGGGTTTCTGAATCTTACATACTGCAACTTTGAACTACAATTTCTTTACATCAGTACAACATGAAAGCTTGGGGAGCATCTCATCCAACCTACATGCTTTCCTTTCAGATAAAGTAGACTTGGTTAAGTTAAGTAACTAGTTTTTGTTTTTTCTATAGCAAATGTGGCAATGTTAAAGGGTTAGTTCACCCAAAAAAGAAAATTCTCACACTTCTTTATTGCCACACAATCACGGTGTTGGTAATTGTGTTCATTATTGTGTAGTGCAATGGCAGAAAATGCACATATAGCACAATAATACAGTACTGGGAGTATCCCAGGTGTTTATGACTTTCTTTCTTCAGCAGAACACATTTGAAGAAAAATAGAAAAATATCTCAGATCAGTAGGTCCTTAAAATGCAAGTGGATGATCATCACACCTTTGAAGCTCCAAAAAGAACAGACAGCCAACATAACTATAATCCATTCGACTCCAGTGGTTAAATTAATGTCTTCTAAAGGCTAATATATACTTCCTAAGCAAACAGGCTTTGCTTAGTTTGCCTACAAATGACGCTGAAATGCAGTGAAGTTTTTGTTCTGCCAATGTGTTCGTTTGGTGTTATTTCTCCCGTTCGCGCTCATCTCTGAAATTCTTGACCTTGGAGAATTCGGCTGGTCGAATAACGTTGATGACTGGTTAAAACTATTTAGGGCTGTGGTTTGAACGTGAAGTGTTTTACTTACAATCGTGTGTGCCAGCTGAGGAGTTCTTACCTAGACTACTGTCATTAAAATGTATACATTTGAAGCCCATTTCTCATAGATTGTGTAGAAGTATACTTTTTTATATGATTCACAGAACAAGCTCCACAAAGACAGCATGATATATAAACGATATATTAACTATAAACTATCGCTTCCGGTGGGCAGCAGTATGCATGTGTGACGTAATCATGTTGGCATGTGAGACAAGTGAGAACTGAGGCACATGCAACACAGACGGAAGAGCAACACTGTTTACAACGGAGGAGGAGGAACGTTGTACAGAAGCTTAGTTGGTTTTGGTTTAGATCTGTATTTGTATCTTTGCTTATCCTTGATGTCTCAACCAAAAGAAAAGCTTGAGATTACATCCGTAACATGCCAACACGAATACGGCACACAAAATGTGCCACCGCTTGAGCCGTATGGGTGACGGTATGTTCTTTTTGTATCTTTAAAAGGTCTGATCTCCATTCACTTGCATTTTAAGGACCTACTGAGCTGAGATATTATATCATTATTATTCTTTTTTACTTCAAATGTGTTCCGCTGAAGAAAGAAAGGCATAAACATCTTAGATATTATGAGGGTGAGTAAATGATGAGAGAATTTTCATTTTTGGGTCAACTATTCCTTTAAACTCCATTACAATGCTATGGTGTTATTTGGGGTGGCCAAGGCATTTCTATTTGGTTCCTTAGGTGTACTTTTCTAGCACTTTCCAATGTAGTTGCTAGGATGTTCTGGGTGGTTGCGAGGTGGTTATCCACCCCCAAGTCTATATTATAGTCTATTATATTCTGATCCATTAATATGTTTTAGGTCCTTCACTGTAAATCTAAACAATTCTTTACCTGCTTTATAATTTCTGACTAAGTAATAGCAAAGCTCTGCCTAACAAGCCACAAGATTTGAGGTATCATTCATGTCCACATCACAAAGGCTGTGAAACAAGTTACATGTCAAAATGTAATACTTGGGCTTAGAGGTTATTTCAAATCTCTAACCCTAAGTATGAGCAATACTAATAGTGATTCTTGCCTTAGCAACAGCACTAACCACTCAAATCGGGTTTGTAAACTAAATATGCAAGGTATATGTGTTGACCACCAATGTAGAGGTGAATTCCACAAGCATGTGACCTTAGTTTTGCTTGATTGTCTCTTCACCTCTCTACCCATGTGGTCATGGTGAGCCATGCATCTACAGGACCATCCAAATGGAACCAGAGTCATTTTGTATCTTACTTGAATGTTACAAAATGTAACAGGTTGCCAGCGAGGGAGCAATGCTGTTGATATACAGCTTCTTATAGGGCAATCATATGTTATGTTTAACAAAGCATGTGAAATTAAAACACGATTCTTTCGGTTGTTGTAAGCTGAGCTTGTGTTATGAAGGTTTCAGGGCTGTGGATTGTTTACTTAAGTCTTGGCTGCAGAAAATCAACTCCACATTGTCCTGCCCCTGCTGTCGGCCTGGGCAGCATTGATCGCAGCTGTGGTGTGTTAAGGAGATGTAGAGGACACAGTTGCACTGCAGCCCAGCTGCATTTCATAGTGTCTGTTGTAAAAGTGCGGCTGCCCTAGCAAAGCGGGTGGAGGAGAAAAGAGAAGATTGATTGGGGCGGGGGGATTGGAACATAAAAATGAGAAAAAGATAGACACTGAGAGTAAAAGGGAGAGCAGAATGAGAGAAAGAGAAAAAGACAGAATAAATAGATACAGAAAGAGCAGTGGTTCAACTGGTGGGTCGTGACCCAAAAATGCTTCCCAGGTCTGTTCTGATATGGTCATGGACATTAGGGAAAAAAAATGCTAAATGCAAATAATGAAATGCAACTAACCTACAATCATGCATAGTTAGTAGGGCTAGGTAAAAAAGATATACATTTTCAGATTAATCATGTTCTTTATTTAAATGCTCACGATATAGATTCTTAACCCTTTCGCAAGTACAATCAAACCGGTGTGATTGCATTAGGCTGCGCTCAGACGCATACGATCAAACTGGTGAGATCTGCATTCAGTTTACCATCTGTTTACCAGCAGAGAGAGACTGAGTGGTTGTCATAATGAATAAGCACACTATCTTTTTTTTTTGTTGCTACAAACATTCAAATAATCAGGGAATAAAGTTATAAAGCCGTTTCTGATGTTTTCTGATGTCAAACAAAGAATATATAAACTAGTGAGTCCACTTGAGCCATCTTCCATTCTGTCTG
This sequence comes from Xyrauchen texanus, assembly GCF_025860055.1. NCBI lineage: Eukaryota > Metazoa > Chordata > Actinopteri > Cypriniformes > Catostomidae > Xyrauchen > Xyrauchen texanus. The sequence continues at coordinate 36,776,135 of NC_068288.1, forward strand.
TCACTTATTCTCACAACATCAAGGGCAGGTACAGTGAAAGAGCTAGTTTTTTTAGAACCTTTTATGCTTCTACGCTATGATAATCTCAGAATCCCATACTGCATTGCAATGTAAACAATATGTTGCAATGCATACCCGGCAATCACGTTCGCGATCTCATCTTATCTATCATAATCAATCATCTATCTACAGTATCTTAATAAATCAGTAACCATTATGAACATCTAAAAACCACATTATCTGTTTGATAATATATAACCTGACCTCCAGTGCATCAGCTGTGAACTGTACGGTGACATTTCTTTAAATTACAGCACATATTAAAGAACTCACACTTGGGGATCCGTCACTACAGGAGAAAGTGATGTGTGAATGGGTTAAAATCATATGCACAACCCTCTGCAGTGAGAGTAAATCACTCACATATGCCACTAAATTGTGCACTATTGTGACTAAAAATGTCTGTGATTAGTCACTGGCTGGAAAGTTTTCTCATTTGACCCAAGAGTGATTGTGTAGTATATTGGCGAAGAAGATCAGCATCAAGATTCTTTTGCTGTGTGATGAGAGTAAAAGTTTGGTTTGACTCCAAAGACGAGACAACACGGATGCGGTAAAGATGCCTTGTGACTTCACTCTCATTAATGTGCTGATCACCCTAACATATTCTTAAAGAGACAGTACAGTTTTGGCACTTATTCTAAATTTCATTGTAAATACTTGTAAATGAAAAAGCTTTCATCCTGAAAACTATGAGAAAAACTATGCAAAAACCATGAAAAACTATGATTCAGACAAAATTAAATATGGGCTCAATTGCATCAAGTACAGTATAAACATGGTTTTGCCGACAGCTGGCTGCAGAGCAAATAAAATCATCGAAATTCAAGAGACATTTGTTTTTTTAAATCATTTTAAAAATGTAAATATTGTTTGGCCAGTAGAGTGTAATCTAAATACATTTTACATTACTTTAAATAAATAGCCCACTTAAAAAAATTCTGTCATAATTTATTTACCCCTATGTTGTACAAAACCTGCATGACTTTCTTCCTTTCGTGGAACACATAAGCAGGTGTTATGCAGAATGTTAGACTCCGTCATTATTCACTTTCAGCATTTGGAAAAAAGGGCAGTGTCAACATTCTTCAAAACTTCTCCTGTTGTGTTACAAAGATGAAAGAAAGTCATATGGGTCTGTAACATCATGAAGGCATGTCAACGCTATAAATAATAAATCGGAGTTATTTCTTAATGTCCAAAATAACCTGAACCCTGAAGCAAAACCAGTTGAGAACCACTGATGTAGAGAGCTTGAAAGAGTGAGGAAAAGAGACAAAAACTGGCCATGGCAATGTCTTCCAAACCTCCTAGTATAGCATCTTGTTCAAAAAGACAATAAAGGGGAAAAAAAAAAAAAAACTTATTGTAGTACCCTCTGGACTATTATCACTATCAGTATCATTTCCACTATAGCCCCACTACAGACATATCCTTTAACCACAAGCTTGCACGAAGCCGAATCACTTGGAAGTGTTGTGCTCGCTAAAGGAAGCGAGCTTAGGAAGTGAGCGGCATCTCTCTTTACCTCTCTACTCTCTGCCCTCATTAACTGGGCTCCTTTCCAATTCATTTAGGAACCCCAGAGAGCTCGCCTTCCCTTGAATTTACAGAAATGACACAACATTAGGAGATTTGCATATGCAAAACGAGTCAAGCAACAGGCATTCACCGCTCAATTGACCTATTGCTTGTTGTGGCAAGCCGAGTTATTCCCGCGGAACAATTCTGTAACCAAGTGGGCGTCATGCGAGTACCATCTGGGTAACACTTATTTAAGGCTGGCAGAAGTCCCGTGGCAGCCCGCCTGGCGAGGAGGAAAGGGGGAATAAATTGCATCATTTATTTGACATCCATTTGCTGTCGTTCCCGTTTAAAACCCATGACTAAATAATTTGGTTATTCGACTGCCAGTTACCACTGTCATCCAAATTGTGCGGTACACGTGACAAACAGCACGACTGTCAAACACCCTGATAAAAGATGGGACCTTGATAGTAAACCATGCGAAAACACATCTTGGTAAGCATGTTAAGTACAGCAATCTATTTTTACTAAAGACTTCTTCTAGAATGAGCCATACAACTCCATTACACATAAACAGTTGATGAATGTGGCAAATGTGACAACAAGCACATGGTTCAGAAACTGCATGGTAAACCAGTCATTAATAATGTTATGGGTTTGGAACACCATCTAAACTTAAGGATGCAAATGATAGGAGGCTCACAATACAGAACATAGAGCATGGAAAAGTAATTTACAAGTGTAATAACTTCAGATGTTGTCTCCTTGAATCCTGGCCTGTTCTTTGCATGCTTTGGAATATATACATTTAATGTTTATATATTTAGTTTTATCCTATTTCGCTTTCTCCACAGCTGTGCTGAATGTTTTGATGTTCACCGCCATGTCATTCCAAACCATACGAGTTTCTGTCTTCAGTGGAACACAAAAGGAGTTATTTTGCGGAATGCCTAAGCTGCTCTTTTCACAAAATAAAAGTGAATGGGAACTGTGGCTATCAAGCTCAAAAAAGGACAAAATAAGCACCATAAAAGTAGTTAATATGGGTTTGCGACAACATGAGTGGAAGTATGTTATAAAAGAATTTAGATTTTTCAGTGAACTATCCATTTAATGCCAAATTTTATTCGCCTAGATCAATAGAAAGAAGGCAACATTACAGAAACATTGTGATGTTTCTTAAATACAAAAGAGCTGGTGTAATAAGACACTGCTTACCTAGCTCACGAGGAAATTTCAGCTGCAATGACAGTTGATCGCAGACAGTATGCTTATATCCCTTCAGTCTCTTTGACAAATCTGAAACCACAAACACAATACATCAGCATTTGATTTGGTCGCAGGATTTATAAATGCTTGATTTTTATGACTTTTTATCAAATTGACAAATAAAGCAAAACTTCCCCAACTAAATTTAGGTCTTGTTGCTTTTTGTTAAATGAATGCAGTAATTTTCATTGACCAAAAATTAATTTTCACAGAGAAGATTTGCTCGAACCTCTACGCTACATCATAAAAAACAAATGTGTATTTTACCAACAAACTACAAGAGATAAAACCTCCTGAAAGCATCCTCTCAATCATTGAAAACAATTGTATATCAAGTACACAGGAATGCACTAAACATTCCCATCTTGCTGCTCTATAATATTCAATTGGTCAGTCAACACTTTAGAAGATCGTACATTATGTTCATTCATAACATCAAAATGCTTTTAGACAAATATCCAGTAATCCCCAAGTACATTTCTCAGCCCTGTCTCTCAACACTCTGAGAGTTTAGCTCCACTTTACATTTCGAAGAGAAAGACAAAAAACGACAACAACAAATGGTGTTAGGAAGACGGTGAAACCCCTACTTGGTTTACATGACTAGAAATTAATTGCAAAGAAAACAACAAGTAAAGTAAATTCAAAGTAACACAAACATATATTAGTGGTAAAGAGGTAACAATTTACAATAAGTAAACAATAAACAATACTTTTATAATAATAATTTCAACATACTAATTTGAAAAGTTGTTATCCTTAAACATTAATGCATTAGAAGCAAACAATGAACAATTGTATTTTCATAACTTCACACTAACCAAATTTACTAACTACTCTAAAAAATATTGTTCATTGTTCATGATACCGAATACATTTACACTAGTATTAGCAAATAGACCTGTAAAGTGAAAGAAAAGAATTTGAGAGATCCGACAAAGAAACTTAAAGAATTAAGCATAATACATTTAAATGGAGGAGTTTTGTTCTGCTCAATACAATCAGAACTTGAATAATGGTTTATTTTTTTTAGAGTTTTAATTTTAAGAGATTGGATATCACCACCTGTTAGACTAAGAACGTGCAAAGGCACTACTTTTCATTTTTACTGAAACTTTCTGGACCTGAAATAATGTCATGGCATTTGTGTAAACATTTTAAATTGCTTGGGTAAACTACTGCACAAAAGAGCAAAACCACCTGTATTGCAAACCTTATAACAGTGAGCGTGGATACAACTCTGAAACACAAAAACTGAGGTTTTACAGCCTCAAAAACCCGTCAGCTCAGATTGAGCCACATAGAAGAGCGGTGATGAGCATCTTTCAAGCAGTTTCTTGAAGTGAAGGGACAATGACTCATTGATTCACTTTCATTCGGTTTCTCAAAGCAGCAAGGGGAAAAAAGGCAGCAGAGTATGCTTTTATGTGAACGAGGCAGGTTTGCTCCCGAGCCGAGTGATTAAGATAATTAGTGTGCTTTCATAATGATCCGTCTGCTAAGGTTTTACTCATTTAAAATAAATAAGCAACAACATGTCAATTAAGACCCATTTCTGCCAAGTTCAAACCAGCGAATAGGTTGTTTTAACGTGCCGCATTTCAGTCTAAACACACAGATGTAAACAGAACATCAAAGAAAAGTTCCATCAGTTTTTTTTTTTCCTCGAATTCATTTGAACATTCAATTGGGAAAAAAGAGAAACCTACTCTTGAAAAAATCTAATTAACATGCATGCTATGATAAGGTAATTAGTACTCGAGCCAGTTTCCTGATTAAACATGCTTTAATATGTCTTCGTAATCTTTCATCAAAATGTAATAACTCCACCTCAAAAACAACTTTCCTTTTTGGCTGACGTCACCAATCCCTCTTATTTTCAACCACTATCTTCCAACGACCTGTCATTTAGCCCACTATCTAGACCACACCCACTGTTGCATTCAGGTATGGAACACCCACTTTTCACAATCGAATAAAGGAAGGAAATTTGAGTTTTATGTGCCATGTTAGACGTTACTTCCACATTAGACATCCTGGAATTTGCATGTGATGAAGATGAAGAGTTTATGTGAACAACATCATCCAACACCATCCGAAACAGCCAACTTGTAAATTATGGCTATGTTCAGACTGCAGGCAAATCAGATTTTTTCTCAAATCAGATCTTTTCAGGCAGATTGTCCGCACTATTAATTGCAAGTAATCAAATCAGATTTGCGCATTCAGACATCAACCTATCTGCATGGGTTGCTTTGGTAACGACGTAGGTATACCCACGTGACGATGCTTTCAAAACAGATGTGGGAAAAATGGAGGTGCATCATCTCGCTCTCCAAATAAGCACCCTGTCCCGTCGTGGTGCAGAACTCCGTCGATGAGTTTTTCAGGAGACAGGTAAATATTGTGATATTCCGTGCTTCAGTCACCGATTTTTGATATCATCATTGTGTGTCGCTTTAAGAGTGATGCAAAATACCATTTCATATCTGAATTGAGCAGCCAGAGCATCCGACCTCCCAATGTTTGAATCAGATGCTGAAAACTCTGATTCCATGTGTTTTTGTTTTTGCTCTCCGGCTATCTAAAACTCATCTGGATACAATCTGGATATGCCAAAAATCTGATTTTTAGTGGCAGTCTGAACATGGCCTATGAACAAATTTTCATGATCGGGTTGGACCTACAGAGCTTCAAAATTTTTCTAAAAATCTTAATTTGTGTTCTGCTTTCTGCTGAAGAAAGAGAGTCATACACATCTGGGATAGCCTCAGGGTAAATAAATAATGAGAGAATTTTCATTTTTGGCTGAACTATTACTTTAAAACTTCCATCTAATATTTACCTTACAAACCTTGTGTAAGCCATTTTGGTTGTTTCCCTTTAAACTGAATTCAATCCAAAAGCCAATTTTTAAAATGCTTGCATGTATGACATAAAGGTCATCAAATGCAGTGATTTGAATATACAGCAAAGCTCAGCCTCCTGTTGCTTCAAGATTCTCTGTATAAATCTGAAATCCAGGCATATGGCTGCTGCTCTTCAGCTCTTCAGGGCAAGATCTGTGAGAAACTGATCCAACGAACTGATCCGAGCTCAGCTGTCAAATTCACAGCTGGCATAACGGGATTTATGAGCATCACACCATTTCAACATTTCATCCAGCTTCTAATCCAATCCATCTGTCTTTACAATCCAATAGAAGCACATCAAGGGTGACTACAGCTATATATCAACCTTATATTTTTTTAATTGTAACAAGAATCCATGACCTTTCCTTACTGTATAGAAAGTATGTTAATTGCTCAAAATCTAGTTTTCCAACAATATATGTAGACTAACAGCAAAAGTTTGGACACACTTGACTTAATTTGTTTCTCGTGATTTTAAGAGGCTTTTGATGTAAAAATGTTTACGATAAAAGTTTGAAATAAGTAAGTTTTGTAGAAAAATATTAATTATTGCATACATGTGAACTTCAATTTGTTACAATAGCATCCCAGGATACATTATGAATTTGGTGCTTAATCTAGGAAAAAGGTGGCTTAATCTAGGAAAAAGGTGGCTTAATCTAGGAAAAAGGTGGCCACTTTGAAGAAATTATTTTAGATTTGTTTACCATTTATTTGACCAAAAAATATTTTTTAATTGTTTTGATGACTTTACTATTGAATACACTGAGAACTATGCTATTTTAAAATGAAAAAGTAATAAAGTATAAAAAGTGTGTTCAAACTTTTTGACTGACTGTACAATACAAATAACACATACAGTTGAAGTCATAAGTTTATATACACTTAGGTTGAAGTCATTAAAACTCATTTTTTAACCAATCCACAGATTTAATATTAGCAAACTATAGTTTTGGCAAGTCGCTTAGGACATCTACTTTGTGCATGACATGAGTAATCTATCCAACAATTGTTTACAGACAGACTGTTTCACTTTTAATTGACTATATAAATTCCAGTGGGTCAGAAGTTTACATACACTAACTTAACTGTGCCTTTAAGCAGCTTGGAAAATTCCAGAAAATGATGTCAAGCCTTTAGACAATTAGTTTCTGATATGAGGTGTACTGAATTGGAGGTGTACCTGTGGATGTAATTTAAGGCCAACATTCAAACTCCGTGCCTCTTTGCTTGACATCATGTAAAAATCAAAAGAAATCAGTCAAGAACTCAGAAAAACGATTGTGGACCTCCACATGTCTGGTTCATCCTAGGAGGCAATTTTCAAATGCCTAAAGGTACCACATTCATCTGTACAAACAATAGTACGCAAGTATAAACACCATGGGACCACGCAGCCATCATACCACTCAGGATGGAGATGCGAAAAGCGCAAATCAATCCCAGAACAACAGCAAAGGACCTTGTGAAGATGCTGGAGGAAACAGGTAGGCAAGTATCTATATCCACAGTAAAACGAGTCCTATATTGACATAATCTGAAAGGCTGCTCAGCAAAGAAGATGCCACTGCTCCAAAACTGCCATAAAAGAAAGACCTCAGTTTGCAAGTGCACATGGGGACTTATATTTTACTTTTTGGAGAGGAAAAAAAAAATTGAACTATTTGGCCATAATGACAATTGTTTCGTTTGGAGGAAATAGGGTGAGACATGCAAGCCGAAGAACACTATCCCAAACGTGAAGCATGGGGGTGGCAGCGTTATTTTGTGGGGGTGCTTTGCTGCAGGAGGGACTGGTGCACTTTACAAAATAGATAGCATCATGAGGAAGGAAAATGATGTGGATGTTTTGAAGCAACATCTTAAGATATCAGCCAGCAAGTTAAAGCTTGTTCGCAAATGGGTCTTCCAATTGGACAGTTGTGACAGCTTTTGAAGTTGTGGCAAAAAGGCTTAAGGTATTGGAGTGGCCATCGCAAAGCCATGACCTCAATCCAATAGAAAATGTGTGGGCAGAACTAAAAAAGCATGTGCGAGCAAGCAGGCCCACAAACTTAACTCCAGTTCTGTCTGGAGGAATGGGAGTTCCAGCAAATTATTGTGAGAAGCTTGTGGAAGGCTACCAAAAAAGTTTGACACAGGTTTAACAACATAAAAGCAATGCTACTAAATACTAACAAAGTGTATGTAAACTTCTGACCCACTGGGAATGTGATGAAAGAAATAAAAACTGAAATAAATAATTCTCTCTATTATTATTCTGACATTTCACATTCTTAAAATAAGTAGTGATCATAATATAATTTTTTTTAATAAAACATTTAAAAGGTTTTAAAAGGTTATAAACACAATATAGTACATAAAACAGTAATATACACAATGAACATTATATAAGACATTTTATTTCAATATTATATATATATGTATATATAAAACATTTCCCTGGTGAGACATTTTTGAAAACATCCACTAAAAAACTTTAAGTAAAAACGTTGCCTATTGGCATTAAAAGTAGGACACTCCAGTAAAACATGTTTTATGGACAGTGAAGTCTGACAAAAATCACATGTTGGTGGCACTTCACCTTCAATAATGACCAATACGGCATCTTGTGTAAACAGTCTGGTCATATCTACACTCAAAAGGAAAAATTTTGAAAAATCTTTCATTTATAATTGGGTTGACTTCATACAGTTTATTATGGATGTAACTGTTCCTCCTAACTGAACCAAGACAGAGAATGTTTTCTATGATTAAATGTCAGGAAATGTGAAAAACTGTGTATCTGTTTCTCTTAGGTGTATGTAAACTTCTGACTTCAACTGTACATACATACATACATACATACATACATATACTGTGTGTATGTATGTATGTTTATGTATATATATATATATATATATATATATATATATATATATATATTTATAGATTTATAAGAGAGTAAATACTGCATATGTGTTAGAGTATTATACAGTTTACAAAATTGGATTATTTTGTTTTTAGGCAGTTGATATATATATATATATATATATATATATATATATATTTTTTTTTAAAACAGCACATCAAGCAACAACAATCATACCACAGTCCAAATGACACAAATCACATTTTTTTCTCCATTCGTATGGTTGATGTGAACATTAATTGATTTTAGCACTGCACTGCTGCAACATGATTGGCTGATTAGATAATCACATTGATGATTGTTGGTGCCAGACGGGCTGGTTTGAGTATTTCTGTAACTGCTGATCTCTTGGGATTTTCACACACAACAGTCTCTAGAATTCACTCAGAATGGTGCCAAAAACATCCAGTGAGTGACTGTTCTAGTTTACGGAAATGCCTTGTTGATAAGAGAGGTCAACAGAGAATGGCCTGAATGGTTTGGCTTGACAATGTCAGTGTAACTCAGATAACCGCTCTGTACAACTGTGGTGAGAAGAATATCATCTCAGTCAGAATGCTATTCTGGATGGCACCGTTTTGGTGGCATGAGGGTGACCTACACAATATTAGGCAGGTGGTTTTAATTTTGTGGCTGATCGGTGTATATATATATATATATATATATATATATATATATATATATATATATATATATATATATATATATATATATACACATGTATGTCTGTGTGTGTAATATATATACATTCATATATATATATTACACACACTTTAAATTTAGCAGGTACGAAATAAAAAAAATGACGACTGCCAGTCAACCCATATAATTCACCCATAAACTGCATAAAAACAAAATAATAAATTACTTGTATTCCTAAGTGTGACTTTGAGGTGACAACAGGCAGCTATAATTAACACTAAACAATGTACCGCATGTCAGCGGAATCCAGAGTTTCCAAAGAAACAAGAAACTGGCAAGCCGTGCAGTGTCTGGCCAACCCAGCATGAAAGCCACTCTGTAAACGGGGACACAGCAGGACTTGGGACACAGCAACCTCTTTCCCACCTTACCGTCCAGATATTACAACTTCACATTATACAGAATACTGGGTTTAACCTCTAAGGTCCTCAGATTACAGTTTCCTAAAATGCACCTTTCTCCTCTATAGTAACATGTTTGTAACCTTTCCATGCCGTAACCACTGCACTGAGTCATTGGGCTCGGTTTGCAAAATTGCGAGTAAATCTGAAAATATAAGAATGCAAAATGTGCATGCTTTTCCTGCAATACAATAATGAAGTAACATGTAGCACATAGATGTTGGTACACTATAAGTGTACACATGTCGTTTTTCTATCTGATCTAACTCTGAAAACAAATTTGTTGGTGTAACTGAGTGTAGATAAACTAGGTTGATTCAGTACAAGGCCTACAAATTAATATTTTTTAAGTGAATAAAAACAGTAATTTTTGAAAATGTTTTGATTCTTCTACAACAGGTATTTGTGAGTACAGTATGCTGCCGTGGTGCCTGAAAAAACAGGTGAAATAACTCCAGCCCACCTGCCGTTTAGCACCGGGCTGAAGAGCTGCCAAGAAAGGTTCAGCCAGTGCTTTAAATCCTGGGTCAGTCTGCCTTTGCAGAGGTCCATTTCTGCATAAGTGAGCACGCAAACTCCAGTGTCTGTTCAAACAGTGTCTCTCTCTCTCTCCCTCTCTTTGTCTCTCTCTCAGGCAGCTCATGACAACAGGCCAGCAGCAGCACTGTTTGATCTCCAGTGTTTTTCTTAATCTGGGTTGTCAAGGTTCGCTTGTTGGAGGCTGTTTACTTTACTTCTCCTACAAAAAAAAAGCATTTCTTTTTTTGTCTTTTTCCCCTCAGACAATGACTAATCCAAAGAATTGAGCCCTACCAGCCGTCGGTGTTAAAGCAGCTATTGCTTCCTTTATTATTATTATTATTTAAAAAGTATGTCTAACAAATCAGAAAAAATAAATGTGGGGAAAAAAAATAAAATAAGGTAAAGATTAATCATAAATGTTATATATATATATATATATATATATATATATATATATATATATATATAGTAAATTCTGTTCCACCATGTAATACTACAAATTCTGTTCCACATTAAAAAGAAATGATCTATTTGATCGGTATGTAGCCACGGCTTCATATATATATATACAAACAATACTTTAATTCCTTGTTTTATTTTGTAAATATTTTTTTTTTCTTTAAAGTTTTTTGAAGATATGAGTGTATAACATTATAATGAACAACTTTGGGAGCAATTATAGTATTGTGTTAAGACAGTAACAGGCCAATGATAAATAAATTACAACTGAAATTGTAGAGAATAAATTGCTACTTTTTATTTCATAGTGAAGAGTAAAGATGACAGCATGGAGTTTAAAATGTTTGCTTCCTCTTTACCTTTAAAAAACTTTTACCAAACTTTGAGGTAAAATAGCTTGTGTGTAACTAATGTCTAGGTTAGTTCTCCGACTTCACACATGAAGCGACAGACAACTCTGAAACTTACAATATATTACAACACAATAATGTCGAAGACCAATTGCACTCGCCGGCAGTGTCTCAAAGCCTAGCGAGCTGCATGCACAGACAACATTTTTAGAAACGTGTGTTTGACCGCAGTATGATGCCCCAAAATGCTGTCTAGCAAGGCAGCTCGCTAGGTTTTGAAACACAAAAATCTTTTCTTGAAGTAACACTTAATTCTGAAGGCTTTTGCTCTGAACTTTCCTCGCAACTTTTCTCCAAACCGACTGACAGTGTCGACCAAACGTCTTATTTACATGCAAAAGTATTGCAGTGATATTCTAAAGTAGGCAGCCTTTATTCTAATTTAAATCCACACACCGAGTCCGAGATGTACAGTGTATGGCAGTAGAAGTTTCTCTCTAATACTGTTGTTTGTGGTTGAGAGAACACGTGGAGAAAATTCCCTTTCTATCCAACTCCGTGCTCCGAAAGAAATCTCTGCTCGCTAACTTTTAACATCGACAACGAACGACTCGCAACTTCCCATACAAAACGCACAGGCATTATCGATAGATCTTACGCATCACGTCACGCCCGCACGCGTGTGAAGCGACAAAATGTTGTTTCATCAATTAAAAAAGAACAACTCAACAACTTGCTAGCTACAGGGCTAACTTCTGCAAGAGTAGGTAAATATGAGAGTCTTTCAAATAAAATAAATCACCCATCGCTCTTTACAGAGCAGGCAGCGGGTATTATGCGTCATCAATATCGTTAATTTGTTTATTACGCCTTTTAAAAACAACAAGGCAAAAATTAGACCACAAAGACAAACTATATGTCCATGTGCCCTAAAATATTGGAAGAGAGTGAACTTACCGGGATTTGGATAGAGACCGATAGACGGCGTGGTTTGTAATTTGCGAGCGTTAATAATTCAACTGTTCTCGCGATCTTGTGTACCACGAGCGCGTGCGATAAACCGCACTGTAAATAACTAACAATATTACTACGCCAGCGGGACTAACCTCAACTGCAAACACTGTTCTCTGCGCCGTACGGAGGCAACGTCGCCGTTTCACGCCACCTTTCTCCACCGATTAAGTGAGCGAGCAGCTACTGATGTTATTACACTTTATTGCGCCTTGCACGCACACACACAAAAAAGAGAGAATCGCGGATTTGGATGTTGTTATTTTTTGATGTTATAAGTCAGTGACGTCACATCCACCTGCTAGGTACAACATTCATTACAGATCTCCCTCAGCAAAACAAAAGTGTGTGAGAGAAAAAGTAATAAAATACGCATTTGAGATTAGAGAGGGAGATATACTGGAACGTATATCAGTTGCTTTATATCAACTTATTTTTTGTTTATTTCACAAAACTTAATTTTACAATTGACCATTTTGACAGTTCAGTACAGTAACTTACTGGCTGTTGTTCAGTGGGAACCCTATTGCAGTTTTTTTATGTTTAACATTGTTAGATATTTATTTATAGTTTTAGCATTTACACAAGTTGCCAAACATCAGTTTCCTACACCAAATTAACTAATATTACAATTAATATAAAGTACTCCCAAAAGGCCATTCTCAATGAGATTTGTGTGCAATGACGAAACAGGCTTACCTGGAGGTGTATAGTGGGCCTGTAACATTTATAATTAGATAGTCTCTAATTTAAATAGAAGAGCATAACCATTGGTCGGTTCAATGGACCGGTTAACATTAAAAGTGAGTAACATTAATCTAAGATCTTGGAAGAAATGGAGACGCCCGACTGTCCTTGATCAAGGACTGAAATGTACAATTCAAGGGATTGTGAACGATGGTAGGCTATATTTATCATGGTTGCATCTCTCTGGGCCCAATACCGTTTCTTAATGCACTTCATGATTTCCATGGATGTAGAGCGCCACCCTCTGGAAATTGTGACTTCTACAACTAATACGTGGAGCTGAATTCATACAGCGTTGACATAAACAAATGCAAATAGGATTGCATTGATTTATATAGACATATAAATCATGTGTATATGTAGTATAAATATAATTAAAATGTTTAAGATCAAAATAAGATTGGCATAAACTATGATCATAAGAATGATTGTGAATTGTGTATTTTTGTAATTTGAAACTACAAAACTTTAAAAAAAAATTACTTTGGATTATATCACCCCAACACTTCATTTCATTATGAGAGACTAGAATAGTCAATACAAGTTAAGGTCAATCAAAAGCATTTATTGCATAATGTTGATAACCACAAAAGGGTTATTATCAAAATATGGTGACAAACATGCCCCTTGTCTTTTCAGTCATGAAAAGATGTCAAATACTCAAGAAACACAATTTCATAGGTATCGAACTATAATCTAACATTTTATTATATAATATGTAATGGTTTGACTATAATTTTTCCCACAATTTTTAGAAAATATATTAGAATTTGTCATTCTATTCCACTTCAGCTGGTACACCACGTCTATGACATTTACAGATATTAATGTAAATGTGCAAAAGTGTGCAAAAAAAGTCAAACTAAATAATAATGAATAATTTACAAACTATGTTTGTCCCTTTTATTTCACATCATTGAACTTGTATTTAAAAATAAAAAAAGTTGTGGAAGAGAGTTTCTGAGGTCAAAGTTTAGAGGAAGAAGAGGCTTCTCAAATGTGCATTTATTGATTTTAGTCAGATCAGTGGGGTGTGTTATGTGAGGCTACTGACACCATTCTAGAAAAGTAATCTTTTAAAAGAATTTGTCATTGGTGTTACAACCCTTTCTTAACTCATTAAACACAATTAAATAATGAACTAAACAACAACAATCAAGTTGTCCTTAATGAGCAAAAATGACATCAAGATGATAAAAAAATTGTATCCACAGCTTTTATGGTAAAAAACGGAACTGACCTGAATTGATCATTTAAAAAATAAAATGATGTTGGAATGTTGACTTTTTCTGAAAATTACCCACAAAATAACTTCAATGGGGCCAATTTTTGGAGGGTTTAAAGACAGAATGTGACACTTATCATCCTATATAAGCACTTAAATGAATTCCTCTGTTAAAACTTCTGCATTATATGAGCTATAAAGTTGTTTAAATCATAGTTTTTACGGTTATTTTTGGGTTTTAGGCATTACGTTGTCATGGCAATGAAGTTGTAAAATTGGTTATAACTTTACACAGAAAAGGTCAGAAAGTGATTTTATCACACTAAAATCATGTTAACACACATATTGTTTACATCTTGTGGCTATAAGCTTACTTTTGAACAGTGCATTTTAAAGTTTACAGATTGGCCCCATTCACTTCCATTGTAAGTGACTCACTGGAACCCAGAATATTTGTATTAATTTTTTTAAGAAAAGGAGGGACAAGTTGAAAGTCTCTTTCTTTCTTTCTTTCTTTGAGGTATTTAAACATTATGCCACAAATGCTGTTAGTTGAGCTTAACTTGAATTGAACCGAAAATATTCCTTTATATTAACTTGCTTGCGATAGAGCTAAATGTGCGCATCAGATCATAGATGTCTTAGATTTCCCAATATTCCATATTACCCTAATTCCCCCTTTCCTTCTCAGAGATATCATATATTCTTGTCGTGCTTGTTAGATTTACAGTTGTTGTCTCTCTCATATTAAGAACTCTCTACAAATCCTTATACTGCTATAAAACACTGTATTGACATTTGCAGAGCACAAGGAAAGGCATTATAATGCTTTGTCCATGGACATATCGCTAACAGTGTGACATCTAATGTCAAGGGGCTTCGCTGGCCTATTTTCTTATCCAGAAAAACTGCGCTGCCCGAAGGCATAAAACTGATACATCAATCATTGACACACACTTTATGGAGATATATTCCATTTGGGCTTATTCTTATTCCTTGTGTCCACTGCGAGTAAGAAAATATAAGTCCAAAAAAGGAGACGGACATATCCTGGAGTATACAAACACTTCATATATATATGTGAACTCTATGTAAAGTAATATGTAATAATGAAGTGTAATAAATGTGCAAGTACATGAATACTTGATTGATTTCACTTCAGAAAACACTGTAAATATGAAAAATTAATTCTTTCTTTGCATATAATTTTGATATAGTAGCACTTAAATTAAGATTTTTATAATATAATTATTCATTTCTATTTTCATTAGGTTCCAACTTTTTTCCACCCTTTAAGTTTGTTTGAAATTTCGATCACTGACAACAGCTTTTATTATTATTAAAAATGCAAATTCATGACATAAAATAAATTGATAGAATGTAAAATGTGTATATTTTTAAATAATAATCACAAAAATGTGATTAAAAGGATCAAAAGTGCAATATGAAAATAAAGTTAACATTCTTCCATACTATATTGGGTAAATCATGTATATGAAAACAAATATATATATATATATATTTGTATATTACATTCTTCTTCTTTTGTTTTTGGTGATTCACATTCTTCACGCATATTGCCCCCTACTGGGAAGGGAGGAGTATTTATAGGGGGGGAAAAAAGCACTTAAATATTGATCTTTTTCTCACCCAATCAGGGGCGAAAATTTCATCAAAATGTTGGGGGGGACAATAAACCTAACAATTCTCAAGAGCAATTTTTGAAGGGGACACAAGGGTTTTTTTGTTGTTGCCCCGTTTGCATTTGTATTATTTTATTTCTTAAACAATTATTTTAAGAATATATAATTATATTATTTACAATACACATATTTTAATGATATGTTGGGGGGGGGGGGGACAACCCTCAGATAGGGGGGGTCCTGACCCCCCCGCGATTTCCGCCTATGCACCCAATCCTATCATATCACTTCTGAAATTATGGTTTAAAACACTGGAGTCTTTGGATTCATTTTATGATCCTTTTATGTGATTTTTTTGGAGCTTTAAAGTTTTGGCACCCATTTACTTGCATTGTATGGCCTATAGAACTGAAATATTCTTCTAAAAATAAAAAATAAAATTCTGCTGAAGAAATAATCACATTTCATTCACATCTGGGATGGCCTGAAGGTTAGTAACGATAAGAGAATTTTCATTTTGGTTTTAACTATCCCTCTAATTGGACAAAAAGTGTAGGAATCATAAACATAAACAGCATAAAATGCCACAAACCACATAAAATAACAAAAATCTATAAATGTATGCATGCTTCTAACATATGAATATAAAATGTTAATATTAGAGAATGTGTCTGGAATGTCTGTTATTTTTGGGATGTATGCACAACTTGTACAATGTTTTTACAATTAATCAACTTATTTTCAAATGTAGGTTCCAATGTACAGCATAGAGTATAACATATACTCTACATAATTTCAGTTTTTAAATGAAGGAAAAAAAATAAAGTTTTTCAGAAAAACTATAAACTGTAATAAAGACTTCAGATGTCACTTCTACAATAAAATACTCCCTTTACCCTGAACTTACATATTGCAATTTGGATTTTGTTTCTCAAAGGGTTCGGTCAAAAGTAAAACAAAATAAATCTTGTTTTGATTGTGTTGGCATCTTGTGAATTTGCCATGACTGATGCCCTGTGGATTTGGTCTCGTTGCGATAAAGTGGCACTCTAAAACAAATTAACAGAGGATTACTATTAGCTGTGTTTCATCTTCTCAATATGCACTCATCTAAAAAAGGGAGTAATTAGAGTTCTGTTAATTAGGTAATTTAGCAAATGCAACAAGACCACTCTCTTTTCTTCTTAAGGCAGGCTTGCAAGTGATATCCTCCCCTGCTGCTGAAATCACACAGAGACACAAAGGAACAAAAGCTGATATTTCCCTATTGCGCAAAAACAAAGAACCCTCTTTATCTCTTTAAGACATGACACAGGTGGGACGGTTCACCTATTTTCACTCCTGACCTGATTTTATTGAAAAATAAGATGACTTTGACCTGTAATTACTATTATCTATTTAATAACAACGGAGAGACCAATAGGAAGATATCTGTTTGCATTCTAAGTCATCAAGATGACATTTACCCCCAAAGCACATAACCAACATTGTGAGATTTTCAACACAATTAAATCTCATGGAAATAAGGATTGCATGATGCTTAGGCAAGTATTTAATAATGAAATACTAGATATAACACGCCCTCTATGGTAGAGGCAGAGCCGGAGGATGATGGGGGATCAGATTCTATTTCCCTGGGGGAGGTCACTGAGGTAGTCAAACAACTCCGCAGTGGCAAAGCCCCGGGGATTGATGAGATCCGACCAGAAATGCTGAAAGCTCTGGATGTGGAGGGGGTGTCATGGATGACACGCCTCTTCAACATTGCGTGGAAATCTGGGACAGTGCCTAAGGAGTGGCAGAACGGGGTGGTGGTTCCCCTCTTCAAAAAGGGGGATCAGAGAGTGTGCGCCAACTACAGAGGTATCACACTTCTCAGCCTCCCTGGTAAAGTTTACTCCAAGGTGCTGGAGAGGAGGGTTCAGCCGATTGTCGAACCTCAGATTGAAGAGGAACAATGCGGTTTTCGTCCTGGCTGTGGAGCAGCCGGACCAGATCTTTACTCTGCAAGGATCCTGGAGGGGGCCTGGGAGTATGCCCATCCGGTCTACATGTGTTTTGTGGATCTGGAGAAGGCGTATGACCGGGTCCCCGGAGAGACTGTGGGAGGTGCTGCTGGAGTACGGGGTGGGGGTCCCTTCTTAGGGCGATCCAATCCTGTACGTCCAAAGCGAGGGCTGTGTCGGGTCCTCGGCACAAAGTCGAGTTCATTCCATGTGGGGGTTGGTCTCCGCCAAGGCTGCGCTTTGTCACCAATCCTGTTTGTGATATTCACGGACAGGATATCGAGCGTAGTCGAGGTGGGGAAGGTGTGCTGATTCGGTGGGCTGGGGATCTCATCGCTGCTTTTTGCAGATGATGTTGTCTTCATGTCATCATCGGTCCGTGACCTTCAGCTCTCACTGGATCAGCTTGGCAGTCGAGTGTGAAGCAGCTGGGATGAGGATTAGCACCTCTAAATCTGAGGCCATGGTTCTCAGCAGGAAACCGATGGAGTGCGTACTCCAGGTAGGGAATGAAGTTTTGCCCCAAGTGAAGGAGTTCAAGTACCTCGGGGTCTTGTTCACGAGTGAGGGGACAATGGAGCGGGAGGTTGGCCGGAGAGTCGGGGCAGCAGGGGCGGTATTGCACTCGCTCTATCGCACCGTTGTCACGAAAAGAGAGCTGAGCCGAAAGGCAAAGCTCTCGATCTACCGGTGAATTTTTGTTCCTACCCTCACCTATGGTCATGAAGGTTGGGTCATGACCGAAAGAACTAGGTCGCGAGTACAAGCGGCCAAAATGGGCTTCCTCAGAAGGGTGGCGGGCTTATCCCTTAGAGATAGGGTGAGGAGCTCAGTCATCCGTGAGGAGCTCGGAGTAGAGCCGCTGCTCCTTTGCCTTGAAAGGAGTCAGTTGAGGTGGTTTGGGCATCTGGTAAGGATGCCCCCTGGCCGCCTCCCTAGGGAGGTGTTTCAGGCACGTCCAGCTGGGAGGAGGCCTCGGGGAAGACCCAGGACTAGGTGGAGAGATTACATCTCCACACTGGCCTGGGAACGCCTCGGGGTCGCCCAGTCAGAGCTGGTTAATGTGGCTCGGGATAGGGAAGTTTGGGGCCCCCTGCTGGAGCAGCTGCCCCCGCGACCCGACTTCGGATAAGCGGTTGAAGATGGATGGATAGATATAACCATGAGTCACATAAATTGAACAGAATCGTTCTGTAGTAGCAACTGTGTTTGCCAATTATCATGAAATATCTCACAGTAATGAAGGAGGGAGAGTGAGTGGAACTAATAACCATACTTCGAAGTTTAAGCCTTAAAGAGACAGTAGTCCAAAAATGAAATTTCTGTTAACTAACATTTCTGTTTTTCTGTTAAAGTTTTTCATTCATCAACAGAGACTTACAGCTATCTGTAAACCAAAGCACCTATCCGTCCAACTGCATCTTCTTTTTCTCCTGTACCGTAGCATTATTGAACCAGTTCTTCTGAATGGTGCCATGTATTCTGTATTGTTTTCCATATGCTTACAGTCACCAATAAGAACAAACTCTTAAAAACAACACATTTAGCTAGCAAACTCCTTGGTATTCCCACCATCTGCAAAAAACTCTCAGTCATACATGACCCAGACCACCCACTCTCAGCACTTCATCCCCCTTCCTTCTGGCCATAGATATACGCATGTGCAGGAAGGGCCGTTTTAGCAAGAGCTTTGCTCCTATAGCCATACGAACTTTAAGGAACCACCAAGAAATCCAGCCTGTGATGTGTAATTGTCAATCCATGTCCTTTGTTGTGTGATCCCTGTAATTAAATGTCCATGGAAACCTTGTATTTTTGTGCAACTCTATATAAGTCTCTATGTCTTATTTGCTTGTGTTATGCACTCTCTGTGGCAAATAATTTCCTCCTTGAGGACAAATAATCTAACTAACTAACTGTCTGTCTGTCTGTCTGTCTGTCTGTCTGTCTGTCTGTATATCTATCTATCTATCTATCTATCTATCTATCTATCTATCTATCTATCTATCTATCTATCTATCTATCTATCTATCTATCTATCTATCTATCTATCTATCTATCTATCTATCTATCTATCTATCTATCTATCTATCTATCTATCTATCATTTACTTACCCTAAAGGGTTAGGGTTAGTTCTTAACCTGTATATCTTTCTTTCCTCTGTGGGACACAAAATGTGTTAGGCAGGATGTTAGCCTCAGTCATACACTTTGATTGTATATATACATATATATAAATGCATTAAATGAAATGGTGACTGAGGCTAACATTCTGCCTTACATCTCCTTTTGTGTTCCACAGAGGAAAGAAAGCCATTCAAGTTTGGAACAACATGAGGATGAATAAATGATGGCGCAGAATACATTTTGGTGCAGTTCTGTCCCTTTAAGTCTGAGTAATTATAGAAGTAAGTGACAAATAAGTTGTCTTCAGACAATAGGAACATCAAATTTGTTTTTCAACATAAGGTTTTAGGGTGAAAATTTGTAAGGAAAAGCTTTGTACTGTAACCGGTCACCATTTCTTTCACGTTTTTATTTATTTTTAATTGCCTTTTGCAATTCACTTGAAAAGTCCAGTAGTGTAACAAAAATGTATTATATATATATATATATATATATATATATATATATATATATATATATATATATATATATATATATATATATATATATATATATATATAATTAATATAATAATTTTTAAATATAAATAGTAAAAATAAATAGAAAATACCGTTTAAAATATTTTAAATTAATAATTTAGTTAGCCAAATTTCAATATGATGTTTCGGTCATCCCTTCATTGGCCACCAGGTGGCATCAAATATATATCAGACTACAAAGTACGTCAATAGACCTTTTTCACACTCCGAGTTGTAAACGTTTGCAGGGTAAATGGGAGATCATAGCAGATATTATTTTCACTTACCCATTTACTCCAAGAACAAAATAAAAAAATCCACTATTACATTTGAATTACTTCCCAGAAGAGGGTGAGAAAAAATAGAGAGCGTTGGATGCCAAATTTACTGTCACTCTCAGCAGCTGTAATCGTAACCCCCTCTGTGGTAATTCATTGTTTAAAACTAATTCCAGGTTAATATAACACAAAGCATAATGTTATAAACATACACTCAATATTTAAAAAATGTGTGAGATTTACACTGATAAATAAAGCAGGACATCACAGTCTGTGAAAAAGGTTTATGGCATCCAAGAATTTAGAGTTTAAGTCGGTCTTTACGTAGTTGTTGGTGTTAGAGTCTTAATCTTGTTGTCTTGCTCTTGAGATCTTGAGACCTCTGGTCTTGCTTGCCACAAAAAAATAAATAAATATCCATTTCAAGATGTTTAAATAGACAGCCTGTTTCTTAGACAGAAGGGGCCTTGGTTTGGGTCTTGGGGATAGGTCTTGGTCTGGAGGATCTGGGTCTTGATGGGTCTTATTTTTCCTCCAACTCTTCATGTAATCATCATGTGTGATAACTAAACTACCACTAGTCCACTTCTAACTACAATACAAATGTTTGCTTTTGGGATTTTAAATTAAATTGGTTCTTTACCTCGCTTCAAATTGTGGGTTGATGAGTTGAGTTGTAGGCTCATATTATTGAAGCCTTACATTTCTGTTGTATCTTAAAGTAGGCATACACTTTTCAGCAAGCTGATTATTATCCAGTAACATTGTTTCATCAAACAGACATTAATTACCTCAAATTATGATCTCAAACTGAAGTAAAAAAAATTCATGGAGGAGGTTTGAATCATGTCATGAAGTTGAAATTTAGTTTAGAGTCATCTCTCATAAAATTAGGAAAGGAAATGTCATGCATACCAAAAATAGATTAGAAGACTTTTTGAGCTATTAAAACGGCCTCGAGAACTCCCAGACCCCAACCAGAACATTGTTAATACAAAGAGCCTATGAAATGATGCACTGTGACCTCATTCTGTATGAACTAAAACAAATCTAGCATTTATTGTCAATGTACACTCACCTAAAGGATTATTAGGAACACCATACTAATACTGTGTTTGACCCCCTTTCGCCTTCAGAACTGCCTTAATTCTATGTGGTATTGATTCAACAAGGTGCTGAAAGCATTCTTTAGAAATGTTGGCCCATATTGATAGGATAGCATCTTGCAGTTGATGGAGATTTGTGGGATGCACATCCAGGGCACGAAGCTCCCGTTCCACCACATCCCAAAGATGCTCTATTGGGTTGAGATCTGGTGACTGTGGGGGCCATTTTAGTACAGTGAACTCATTGTCATGTTCAAGAAACCAATTTGAAATGATTCGAGCTTTGTGACATGGTGCATTATCCTGCTGGAAGTAGCCATCAGAGGATGGGTACATGGTGGCCATAAAGGGATGGACATGGTCAGAAACAATGCTCAGGTAGGCCGTGGCATTTCAACGATGCCCAATTGGCACTAAGGGGCCTAAAGTGTGCCAAGAAAACATCCCCCACACCATTACACCACCACCACCAGCCTGCACAGTGGTAACAAGGCATGATGGATCCATGTTCTCATTCTGTTTACGCCAAATTCTGACTCTACCATCTGAATGTCTCAACAGAAATCGAGACTCATCAGACCAGGCAACATTTTTCCAGTCTTCAACTGTCCAATTTTGGTGAGCTCTTGCAAATTGTAGCCTCTTTTTCCTATTTGTAGTGGAGATGAGTGGTACCCGGTGGGGTCTTCTGCTGTTGTAGCCCATCCGCCTCAAGGTTGTGCGTGTTGTGGCTTCACAAATGCTTTGCTGCATACCTCGGTTGTAACGAGTGGTTATTTCAGGCAAAGTTGCTCTTCTATCAGCTTGAATCAGTCGGCCCATTCTCCTCTGACCTCTAGCATCAACAAGGCATTTTCGGCCACAGGACTGCCGCATACTGGTGTTTTTCCCTTTTCACACCATTCTTTGTAAACCCTAGAAATGGTTGTGTGTGAAAATCCCAGTAACTGAGCAGATTGTGAAATACTCAGACCGGCCCGTCTGGCACCAACAACCATGCCACACTCAAAATTGCTTAAATCACCTTTCTTTCCCATTCTGACATTCAGTTTGGAGTTCAGGAGATTGTGTTGACCAGGACCACACCCCTAAATGCATTGAAGCAACTGCCATGTGATTGGTTGATTAGATAATTGCATTAATGAGAAATTGAACAGGTGTTCCTAATAATCCTTTAGGTGAGTGTATATACTAATATATTGTTTGTACAATCAGTTTGCAAAAATTCAGTCTGCTGCATGTCCTGTCCCATGCCAGTTGTTGACCAAATTTGTGATAAATAACACATATTTCTAATGTACATTATAAACACTTATATTGAATTGATGCAGTGCATGAAAAAGGGACTTTTATATGCTTTAAAGTTGCCCCTGGAAATACTTGGACACATAAACAAATAAATAATGCATGATTTTAATTGCATTAGATAACAAATTGCATCTGTAAACAAATGAGGTCCTACTTCCCTTTAGTTTGCCACTTCTGTGATTACTATTAAACAAGGTCATTTTTAGTGGAGGTCCCTTCAAGTTCACACGTGTGCCCTAGCAGGCTCACACGAACCACAGGTGCAGTCAAACTAAGTTTGTCTAAATACTTCCAAATACTTTTTTGGGCCACTTTATGCTGACTGGTCTACCAATCATTAAAGATATTTAATAAAATGTGGCTTAATTCCAAAAATAAAAAATAGGTGGAATTTTGATGAATTGCATAACCATAGGCCTAATTTAAACACTAGATAACGCTCTTAATCAATCTGACCATTGTTTCTTCTCCTGCAAATTGAAGTGCCATAGATAGAGGCAGTAGCCTACATATGTGCGGCACACATATTTGTTTAAGATTGAGACCCCATCTGAGGTCTCTATTTGACTTAAGACGAGTAAGTCAATCACTGTTGTCAGGTTGGGGGACTTCATAAAGCCAACAGAACACGGATTGATAGGTATCAGTAATCAGTCAACCAAATAACAGTCAAGGATGTAGATTTTGAACAGATTTTTTGAGAGATTTGCTTGTTTTGATTATTGGGGGTTTACCTCCCCCATCCCCTGGAATCTACGCCCCTGCCACCAGCGTTAAGTAATTGCAAAAATTGCTAAGAAAAGGTCTTAGATACAGATGCCAATTTTATATATTTTTAAATCTAATGCAATAATAGCTTCTTTTTTGGGGGGGTTGACACGCTGGGATGCAAATGTATTATTATTTTTATTATTAATTTAATTAAAGTGCTCTCAATTAAATTTTATTTGATTTTTTTCATGAAATTGAAACACATAAATCTTAAAAAAGGCTCAAATGTTTTTTGAGTGCACCTTAATGAAGTAATTCTTGCAATGTCAAATAAAAAGACCACTTCATATGAAAAATATAGCAAATAAATAAACAAATAAAGAAATGGACATAAAAAGCAAAGAGTGGAATGATTTATGCCAAGACATTTACACACCCTCAAATAAGTAGCTATAATTTATGAACCAATAAAACCCAACGCTTCACAGAAAGCATTTTTGAGACGCACGCGCATTCTGCATATTCATAATTCATTCCGAGTCCATGATCTGTTTTACAGCTTGAACAGCTGGCGAGTAAATGACGCCTGTGACTTTAAAAGCTCTATAGAATAATCGCGCTTGATGGCGTGTGCGCGCGCTTCCGTACTGAAGCGACTGCGTTTTCGCGAGCACTTGTTAGAAAGGGGAAATCCATGCGTTGGGAATACCCGATGGAATCACTCTTTTTATTTCCAGACCCAGGGATTCGTAACACTTCCTATGTAGCCTATTTCGTCCCATATACCGGGAAACATAGGCTATCTCTCATCATATATCAGATTCGCACCGCTCTCCTTTAAAACGGACCTATCACTGCTTTCACCGGAGATAGCCTACCCTTGTTTACTCCCCCCACCTCCCCCCCCCAAAAACAAGAACTCACAAGACGAGACATAACGGAATCATACGTGCTCCACTGAGATGGCTACAATGGACCGAATGCGTAGCCTACAGTATAAACGATGTCATTTGTTCAAATAGCGCAACGTCAGATTGATTTCGATGAATAGTCTTGAGTTGTTTTTTTTTTATATATATATATATATATATATATATATATATATATATATATATATATATATATATTTTTTTTTTTTCTTCTTCCAGTTCGCTATGATTTCGCTGAAAATGTAGCCAAGCTCATTTGTTTTTCTTCGACACATAATGGATTACCCAGTATCTGGTGCGAAGAGTGAAGAATCGTTGCCATATGACGCCGACAACATTGGAAATGGACTGCATTCGATGGCCAATTCAAGGAATGGTGCACTTTATGACTCGGATCTCTAAACTCTTAGAGGTATGGCAATATAAAAGACTCCCTACTGATTTGTAACGTTCACGTCTTTGTATTTTGTTGGTGCCAAACTGGGGTACCAGGACTGCTTGATGTCGGATTACAGAGCCAGGGCTTGGTTGTCGACAGTGTGCTTGCGCAGATGGCGAACACAAGCGATCCGGGGGAAAGCAACCCCTCGCTTCAGAATTATGCCATCACCGCCTCTGCGGTCAAACTGGCCTTGCTGGGACTCATCACCTGCGTCAGCCTGCTCGGGAATATCGCGCTATCATTCCTGGTGCTGAAAGACAGCTCCCTTTACAAGGCTCCGTATTACTTCCTCCTCGACCTGTGCGTGGCAGACATCATCCGCTCGGCCGTGTGCTTCCCGTTCGTGATGATCTCCATCAGCAACGGCTCCATGTGGAGCTACAGCATCATCAGCTGCAAGATCGTCGCGTTCATGGCCGTCTTGTTCTGTTTCCATATCGCTTTTCTGCTCTTCTGCGTGAGCGTTACGCGCTACATGGCCATCGCGCACCACCGTTTCTACTCTAAACGCATGACGCTATGGACATGCGTCGCGGTCATATGTATGGTATGGACCCTCTCCGTCGCCATGGCCTTCCCTCCGGTATTCGATGTCGGGACGTATACATTTATTCGCGAAGAAGAGCAGTGCGTATTCGAGCACCGATACGTGAAAGCCAACGACACGCTGGGTTTCATGCTCATGTTGGCTGTGATCGTGGGCACGACGCATGTTGTGTATGTCAAAATGCTGTGCTTTGTTTACGACCACCGTAAAATGAAACCCGCTCAGCTGGTTCCGGCGATCAGCCAGAACTGGACTTTTCACGGGCCGGGGGCGACGGGTCAGGCGGCCGCCAACTGGATCGCGGGATTCGGACGCGGTCCGACGCCGCCGACATTAGTTGGCATCAGGCAAGCGGCACACAACGCCAACCGCAGGCTGTTGGTCCTGGACGAGTTCAAGATGGAGAAACGGATAGGGAAGATGTACTACATGATCACACTGGTGTTTCTGCTCTTCTGGGCCCCGTATATTGTGGCGTGTTACATTCGGGTGTTTGTGAAGGGCAACGCGGTTCCTCAGGTGTATCTGACCGCGGCTGTGTGGTTGACGTTCGCCCAGGCGGGGGCGAATCCCATCATATGTTTCATATTCAATAAGGAGTTAAGAATGAGATTCAGAGCCTGTTTTCCTTGCTGCCTGACTACACAAACACCCACGGAGCCCTACTGTGTCATTTGAAGTACTTCTTCTTTTCTTTTTTTATGAAATGCTGATAGTATCATACATTTTACACGGTTTGACTTCTCATTGGCTATGCAGTGGATCCAAAGAATATTTGGACACCTAAGCCAAATTTAAAATGTATTACTCATTGCATTAGTTAAATAAATGCCATTTGTTTTGATATTTTATTATCTAATGCAATGGCATTTATGCATTTGTAATGGAATAGTTTATTCTGCCATTATTTACCTGTTTGACCAAAACGCATATGACCTTCTTTCTTCTGTGGAATACAAAATGAGACGTTAGACAGAATGTTTAGTCTCAGTCACCATTCACTTTCATTAAGAGAAAAAAATGCTATGCAAGTGAATAGTATCTCCTTTTGTGTTCCAATGAACCACACAGGCTTAGAACAGGCTTAGAGGGTGATTCAGTGACAACATATGTTTCAGTTTTGGATGAGCCATCTCATTAAATATCCAAATATTTTTTGGGGCCACGGCATGTCATATTTCTTTACTTAAGAGCTGAAATCACAGACCTGTTCCACCACTGCATATCAGAAGATGCTTATCCACATTTATGCAATCCACATGTTGATGAAAAATGATGTATAACAATCATTAATTTCTATTCTGGACTATTCTTTATATCTAATATGTAATATATTTGCTATGACCTTGGTAGACTTTTTGTGTCAACAAAATGTCCAGAGGATTTATACAACTGTATCACATGAACTAAATGTGAATAATGTCCCTCCCACATTCCCTTTACGTTGATACTGGAAAATTGTTCTCAGTGGACGTGAGCAAAGTCAGCTTTTAGCTGATGGATCATTGTTGGTGACCATGATTTGTATTTTAATGCAAATAAACCATTGATTATGAATGTGCCGTGTTAGTGCGCTAAAGCAATAATAGAATCAAATACATGGAGAATTGCAAGCAAAAGATATTACAGGTTGGGGATTTTGATGTTGACTCGACTAAACTGATGTAAAACGTCTGGTTTTTGTCCCTATTTTGCTAAGCTTCCATCTCATTACATGCTCTTAGATGTTTTGGGGGAAGCATACTGAGACATAATGTGATGTTTCAGACACTCTCATCCAGGGAGAAATTTTTGGCTTTGTATCCATCCCCCACCCTCCCTACGGATGGTTATATAATACACAGTCCTTTTTTCCTGAACCTCCCCTCAGTACAACTCCATCTCTGTATTAGTGTGATCTTCTGTGTTGCACTGACACAATGAATGCCAGCCACTGGAGATGGTTGTGTAATTAGACTATTTGTCTTCAATAAATGTAAAGAATCCATCCTGGGCAGTTGCTTTCTGCACGAGAGCAGGAAAAATTAAAAGAGAGAAAATATTTCCTGTTAAAATGGAAGACACTGAGGGGTACACATGGCCCAAAATATATAGATTAGTGGTAATTATAAAATTGCATTAGGGCCCTCTAATCTTGAGTATGTGGTTACTAGCATACTTCTTAAAAACTTTAAGAGATAAAAATATCAATTTAAAGCCCATTATATCACATGATCAGCACAGTTTTCGTTCCTTTAATGTTGATGCACATTCTATTGAAATTAGAAATTTAGACAAGACATAATAAAGGTCTTGTCCCCTTTAAAAAAAAAAAAAAAAAAGAATTATGGTAGCACTTTGCAATGAAGTATCATTTGATAATATTTGTTAATACATTATGTCTCATGAACAAACAATGTACAATATGTATATATATATACATTTTTGTATTATTATTTACAGCATTTTTTAATCTTAGTACATGTTACTTAATAAAAGTGCAATTGTTCATTGTTAGGTCATTTTAATTCGTAGTGCATAAACTAATGTTAAATAATACACTATTGATTTAAAAAATGTATTTGTATATGTTGTAACTAACATTAAACAAGATTAGTAAATGCTGTAAAAGTATTGTTCATTGTTAGTTTATGTTAACAAATGCTGTTAACCTCACTGTAAAGTGTTGCTATAATAATAATATAAGCTTTAGTTACATCACATGAACCATGATTTGCTACATGCTGGTTGCATGGGGTGGGACAATCTCATTCTAGAGAGCATGTTATTGGACAAAAACGTCTGTTGTGCAACATGAGTTGTCAGTATTTAAATCCCATATCTGCTATGCATTTAAAAGTGAAATTTGTCAACATTTAGGAGAATATACACTGGTGATCAAAAGTTTGGAATAATGTAAAGAATTTGCTCTTATGGAAAGAAATTGGTACTTTTATTCACCAAAGTGGCATTCAGCTGATCACAATGTATAGTCAGGACATTAATAATGTGAAAAATTACTATTATAATTTGAAAAAGTGTTAACTTCTTCAACTACAGAGAGTTCTCGTCAAACTAAGAGTTCTCGTAAAAAAAATCCTCCACGTGCAGCAATGACAACTTTGAGATCCTTGGCTTTCTCGGTGACACTTCCTGTAGCACATGCCATAGATGTGGCTGTCTTGTTGGGCACTACTCACACACCTTAGAGTCTAGTTGATCCCAAAAAAGCTCAATGGGGTTAAGATCTATAACACTCTTTTCCAATTATCTGTTGTCCAATGTCTGTGTTTCTTTGCCCACTCTAACCTTTTCTTTTTGTTTTTCTGTTTCAAAAGTGGCTTTTGCAATTCTTCCCATAAGGACTGCACCCCTGAGTCTTCTCTTGACTGTTGTACATGAAACTGGGTTTGAGTGGGTAGAATTTAATGAGGATATGTGAGGTGTCTATTTCTCAAACAAGAGACTCTGATGTACTTATCCTCTTGTTTAGTTGTACATCTATCCTTTCACATCTCTTTCTGCACTTGTTAGAGCCAGTTGTCCTTTGTCTTTGAAGACTGTAGTGTACACCTTTGTATGAAATCTTCATTTTATTTTTTTTTTGCAATTTCAAAGATTGTATAGCCTTTCCTCAAAACAATGATTGACTGACGAGTTTCTAGAGGAAGCTGTTTCTTTTTTGCCATTTTTGACCTAATATTTACCTTAAGACATGTCAGTTTATTGCATACTGTGGCAACTCAAAAACAAACACAAAGACAATGTTAAGCTTCATTTAACAAACCAAATAGATTTCAGTTGTGTTTGATATAATGGCTAGTGATTTTCTAGTACCAAATTAGCAATTTAGCATGATTACTCAAGGATAAGGTGTTGGAGTGATGGCTGCTGAAAATGGGGTCTGACTTTTTTCAAATAGTGATGGTGCTGTTTTTTACATCAGTAATGTCCTGACTATACTTTGTGATCTGTTGAATGCCACTTTGGTGAATTAAAGTACCAAATTCCTTCCGAAACAGTAAAATCAGTTCATTATTCCAAACTTTTGGCCACCAGTGTAAATATAGATGACCTCAAAGCACATGGATTAAAAGCCTCAAAACTCTAGTATAAGGCCACATCCACAGTAAAATCTTCAGTTGAAAATGCATTGATTTTGCTATGTTTACAACTCTCATCCACACTGGATTGACATTTTCCTCCACCAAAAACTACTCTTGTGTACTGCATACTTCTGAAAACGAAGGCATAAAGAAATCGACAATGAAGTATGGAATTAGCCTTAATTTTTGAGGGCCTTTAAGCTTTCCCTCTTATGACACGTCCACACTAAAACGTTTTTGGTTTTCTAAGTATTCCAAACTAGAGAGCATTTGTGAAAGTCTCAGTTTTTAGTTGGGAAATTACATTCTAGTGGGGTTGAGAGCCGTAAACCTGGCATGATCAATGCATTTCAACTAAAAACATTACATTGAGGACGTGGTCTAAGAAGCTTTTCAGAATAATTTCTTGCAGTTTCTTCATCGAAAAACACTTACAGATAATATTGCAAAGAAAAATGACATTATTGACTAGCTTTTGTGATCCATCTGCTTCCTTCTGTAGAAATGTGAAACGGTCCATCAGATATTTAGAGCATTTTATTTGAGTGGACCTTTTCACCCACTGGAGAGAAAGAAATAGACCACAAGCTGCTGAGCTGTTGACACTTTCCGACTGTTTTCAGACCAGTATTAGTTTATCTTTGAACATTTTCAGCCGCAGTCCGTGGCCTCAGATAAGCGCTCAAGGAAAGCATATAGTCCAATGCACTTGCCTTATTAAATATACATTTCTAGCAGCCCTGCGTTCCTGCCTTGTGTAAAGATGCACTCCATATATTGCTGCCTTTTGGCCTTCTTCCATCTAGTGCATTAATACAGCAGTTATAGTCTGGTGGAGAGAAACACTTATTTGAAAAGCAAGCCATGAATATTTTATACAACACAGTTCAGTGTAAACTTTTCTTCATCTTCTAGTGCAATTTACACTTTATTGTACTGTATTTAGACTCTAAGTGGCAGCTAAAATGTTTCTTCCAAATCTATGCGAAAGTTTATATAAACATTACAGAATAGTTAGGGGGGAAAAAAGCTGTTTAAGCTTGTCTGTTATTTAAGGATGGCATTTGAGCTCTAAGTAGTGTTCTAGCTGTAGCAGTCTGAATGTTCTTTAGCATGGCAATGGACAATAAATAAAGTGACAGCGGGCTTTTGCCCAGGCCAGTTTCCTGAATCCGATGCACTGAACTGATAAAGGAATAGTGGATCTAAAGTAAGCATTTTCCAAATATCACTGTCAGAGGGGTTTTATAGATCTTTTATAATCTCACCCAGCAATCTAAACAATATGCCAAATTTGAATATTGGACTATATTTTAGGTTATGAGGAGCATTATTTTAGTTCAAATGTCTTGCCATAGAGGAAGCTTTAGGCATAATCATAACTCTCCATTACAGAAAGAGAATTACTGTGAATAGGAATCTTAAAGCAAAAATAAAAGGCAAAATTTAATGATATGATTCATTATCACAAATACATAAGTATGGTTCGGTAAATAAATGAAAATTTGTTAAAATAACAAAAACATTATACATGCATTTTAACACCTTTTCTTCACATTGCTCTAATAGCAACACTTTAGCCATGCTAATATTCTATATTTGTAACATTTGCCTTTATCTGTATTTTCTGAGACCTAATTTATCAATTTATCAATAAAATAAGTTCCTTTAAATACAATACAGAAAGGTTCACTTTTACAACTATACACTTTATACATGGATTAGCACATTATACTGCCATAAATCTTCTTCAGAGGGAATGATCCTGGAATGGAAATGGCGGGAGACATTTGGATTCGCCATCAGATATGGTGATGCAAGATAGGTTGGGCAGACAGGGGCATGTATGATGGAGTCTCTTGCCAAAGAACGGCACCTAAGCAGAAAACAACAAGAGATTTAATGCATTACAAATAGCACATGTACATTACATTTCTGTGTTTTGTGTGTGTTTCTATTTACTGTGTTTCTATAATACTTTATTATATGCATATTATGTTAGTGTTATTAATATATATGTAATTGTATATATATATATATATATATATATATATATATATATATATATATATATATCATTTAGCTATTTTTCAAGCATACAGAAATGCACCCATAACTCTTACAACTCATTTGCAATGATGCAAACAAAAATAAAATCTACTTTTTGTAGTTAACCCATTCAGTTCTAAGAAAGGAAAAAGTAGGCCTATATCTAATTATTAGGCTCTACAATTAGCATAGAAGGCATTCATAATGTACATTTTTGTAACAATGCTTTTTACGCATCTCACTTGTAAAAATAACCTACAACAGATTCTATATTTGTCAAACTACGTAAAAAATAAATTTGAAGATAAAAAGGAATGAATAACAAAGGCTCTGATTAGTAAAAAGCATGAGGAGAAAAGGGGGCATTAGGGACGAAGTGAGAAAATGAACCTTGTGGCTCATTGGATGACACTCCTCTCCCTCCTGACCCATCGGAATACACATTCGCAGGCTCCTGATCCACAGGCTGACTGCACAACACATGTCTCCTCCACATTGTGAGTCTTTCTCACATGCCTGAACAAAAAAAAAACACAAAAGCAGGTCTTAGGAGTTTTTACTCATTAAAAATACATCAGTATTTCACAAACCAATGATAAAATATTCAGTATCCACCAGAGATGGAGTCTTGATCTTGTGGTCTCAGTCTTGTGACCTGCCTAGACCACATAAAAATTGCCTTGGTCTTGGTTTGAATCTGGGTTTCAAGTGGTCTAGTCTTTGTCTTGACTTGAACTCTAGTGTCTACCTTATATAGTAAAATAGCCTTACACCCATTCTTAAGTATTTTAATGCTATTTTTAAATTAGTGAGTAGGTGCCAAACAGGTGGCATGAGACTTTCTCTTGGTGCAGTTGCATGGATCCAGGATACTAATATGCCTTGACAGGTCATGTAGGTTGGAGATCTCGTCGTGTTTGAGAATGGCCTTGCCTCTCTCTCAATCTCCATTAAGCCAGGGGTGTTCTGACAACCCTTTCACATATTTTGGGAGCACTGTATACTGCTCTCATGACAGGTGTGGTGGAAATGCCGCAATGGACATTCTTGTCAAATGCCACAGCACCTTCACTAACCCCTGAAATTCTCAGTGAATTAAATACTTCAGTGTTAAAGGAATATTACTGGTTCAGTATAAGTTAAGCTTAGCTGAAATCAATTTATTCAGATTTCAAGGTTAAAGTGAGGCACTTAAATTGGAAGTGAATGGGGCCAATGTTTGGAGGGTTTAAAGGCAGAAATGTGAAGCTTATAATTTTGTTAAAGCACTTACATTAATTCTTCTGTTAAAACTTGTGCATTATTTGAGCTGTAATGCTGTTAAAATTGTTTGCTATGTCGACATGGCAACCGAGTTGTAAAATTGGATATAACTTAATACAGAAAATGTAAGCAATTTTATCATACTAAAGTCATGTTAACATGCATATTGTTTATGTCTCATGGCTATACTTTTGAAACAGTGAATATTTTAATGTGTAGTATTGGCCCCATTCACTTGTAAGTGCCTCAATGTAACCTAAATTTTAGTTTTTTTTGTAAGAAAACGATTTGAAATAATTTGTAGTAATCAACATCAAGCCACAAATGCTGTTAATTGAGCTTAACTTGTTTTGAACTTTGTATTGTATAGAGCGGTAATCACAACCCCCTACAGACAGACACATGATAA
Source organism: Xyrauchen texanus (assembly GCF_025860055.1). NCBI lineage: Eukaryota > Metazoa > Chordata > Actinopteri > Cypriniformes > Catostomidae > Xyrauchen > Xyrauchen texanus. The sequence continues at coordinate 36,809,652 of NC_068288.1, forward strand.
TGCCCCCATGCCACAAACCTGTATTTAAATTTTAAAGGGGTCATGACATGGGTTTTTTTATTGTATTATTATGTTCCCTTAGGTGCAATTATAGTATTAATATATTTTTTTTTAAGAAAAACTTTTAAAATCTAGTGATTTATGACCTTTTCCCACCCTGTTTCTCATCCTCTGATTCAAACAGTCTGTTTTGGGGGCGTTTTCCATTTAAGACTTTAGTGTTAACGCCCACTGTTATGATTGGCTAACGTCAGTGCCTATGTATCAATTATTGACGCTCCCAGCCAGAACAATATGCAAGTAAACTAAGTAAAAACACTGTGATTATTCATAATGAATGAAATTGCGCTTTAAAAAGTAGTTTAAAGTTTAAAATAGATTACTTACAGTTTGCGTCGTCGTTGTTCCCAGAATAGTCGGCACGGACTTATCTTTGAGCAACAGTTTTCTGGCAAAGCCAGCATCATATTGAGATTTGTTCTCAAAACAGTCATCCTTAAAATGTACAGAACAAACGCTCAAGTTAACACTTAACTGGGACGTCCGCAAAAAATAAACTGCATCCATTTTTCCCTGACGTCTGGATCTTTCGGCAGCTTATTCAGAGGTTTTGTTTGACCACAGCCAGGAATAGCACATCTGTGTGGCATCGTAATTTTCCTGTGCACAAGTAGTCTCTGTCAGAGCTCGCTGTCCATCGACTGAACACTTGTGAGGCGACGGCAATACTGAAATGAGCGTAGTTGTCTTGGCGCTTAAAGCGTAGTTATCTTGTGCTGGAGGCGGTCATATGCAAACGCTGGTACGTCACTTCTAACCGTCACGTCACTTCTAACCATGAATCCAGAACGAGCTGTATTTTGAGCTTGATTAAATAAATGATTCGTTTAGAATGGGGAGGACGTCTTAAAATATTAAACTTGCAGGACGTTTTAATGATACAAAGACCTCTTATATACCAAAAGATCAAGGCAAATTTGGTTTCTCATGTCATGACCCCTTTAAAAAGCACTGCAAAAATGAAACAATATTGAATATTTAATTAATATATCTAAACTACAGCATAAAATTGTGCCTGCTGATTAGAGGCATTTTTTCTAATTATTTGTAATGAACAATAGCGAGACAAACAGACCAAGTAGTAGGGGAACAGTTAAAATATTTTTTTTTACAATAAGTCAAGTCAAGTCAAGTCAAGTCAAGTGGTTTTTATTGTCGTTTCAACCATATACAGTTAGTACAGTACACAGCAAAACGAGACAACGTTCCTCCAGGACCATGGTGCTACATAAAAACAACAAAGGACCAACATAGGACCACATGAGACTACACAACGAAATAAAATACCTATATAAACTACCTATATAAAGTGCACGTGCAAACATGTGCAAAAAGTACGGGACAGTACAACAAATTACTGACAATGAACAGGACAATAGACAGTGCAGCGCCGACCAGTACTCAGTAGTGCAAAAAGATGACAGTTTCTAAAATGTAAACATAACATACTATGAGATAGTGTTCTATGCACATAGCAGTTATTGAGGTAGCAGACAGTTATAAAGTGACAGTAATTAAAGTGCAACTCAGGACACGTGTGTGTCAAACCAGTCTCTGAGTATTGAGGAGTCTGATGGCTTGGGGAAGAAGCTGTTACACAGTCTGGCCGTGAGGGCCCGAATGCTTCGGTACCTCTTGCCAGACGGGAGGAGGGTAAAGAGTTTGTGTGAGGGGTGTGTGGGGTCGTCCACAATGCTGGTTGCTTTATGGATACAGTGTTTTTTGTAAATGTCTTTGATGGAGGGAAGAGAGACCCCAATGATCTTCTCAGCTGTCCTCACTATCCTCTGCAGGGCTTTGCGGTCCGAAGCGGTGCAAGTCCCAAACCAGGCAGTGATGCAGCTGCTCAGGATGCTCTCAATAGTCCCTCTATAGAATGTAGTGAGGATGGGGGTTGGGAGATGTGCTTTCCTCAGCCTTCGAAGAAAGTAGAGACGCTGCTGGGCTTTCTTGGTGATAGAGCTGGTGTTGAGGGACCAGGTGAGGTTCTCCGCCAGGTGAACACCAAGAAATTTGGTGCTCTTGACAATCTCCACAGAGGAGCCGTCGATGTTCAGCGGAGTGTGTTCACCTTGTGCTCTCCTAAAGTCAACAACCATCTCTTTTGTTTTGTCGACATTCAGGGACAGGTTGTTGGCTCTACACCAGTTCGATCAGCCGCTGCACCTCCTCTCTGTATGCTGACTCGTTGTTCTTGCTGATGAGACCCACCACGGTCGTGTCATCGGCGAACTTGATGATGTGATTCGAGCTGTGCATTGCTGCACAGTCGTGAGTCAGCAGAGTGAACAGCAGTGGACTGAGCACACAGCCCTGGGGGCCCCAGTGCTCAGTGTGGTGGTGGTGGAGATGCTGTTCCCGATCCGGACTGACTGAGGTCTCCCAGTCAGGAAGTCCAGGATCCAGTTGCAGAGGGAGGTGTCCAGGCCCAGCAGGTTCAGCTTTCCAATCAGGTGCTGGGGAATGATTGTGTTGAATGCTGAGCTGAAATCTATGAACAGCATTCGAACGTATGAGTCCTTATTGTCTAGGTGGGTGAGGGCCAGATGGAGGGTTGTGGTGATGGCATCGTCCGTTGAACGGTTTGAACGATATGCAAACTGCAGTGGGTCTAGTGAGGGGGCAGCTGGGTCTTAATCTGCCTCATGACGAGCCTCTCGAAGCACTTCATGATGATGGGTGTAAGTCGCGACGGGACGGTAGTCGTTGAGGCAGGACACTGAAGACTTCTTTGGCATGGGGATGATGGTGGTGGCCTTGAAGCACGTTGGAACAACGGCGCTGCTCAGAGAGATGTTGAAGATGTCGGTAAGAACATCTGCTAGCTGGTCTGCACATCCTCTGAGCACTCTGCCAGGAATGTTGTCTGGTCCAGCAGCCTTCCGTGGGTTGACTCTACGTAGAGTTTTCCTCACATCTGCCGTGGTAAGACAGAGCACCTGGTCGTTGGGAGGAGGGGTGGACTTCCTCGCCATCACGTCGTTCTGCACTTCAAACCGAGCGTAGAAGTCGTTCAGCGCATCTGGAAGGGAGGCATCTTTGTCACAGGCAACTGATGTTGTCCTGTAGTTGGTGATGGCCTGGATGCCCTGCCACATGCGCCGCGTGTCACCGCTGTCCTGGAAGTGACTGTGGATTCTCTGGGCGTGTGCGCGCTTAGGTAGATGAGAAGTGTGCGCCTTGGCAATGCAAGGGACAATTCTTCACCCGACCTGCAGGCAGAGATGAAGTATCCTCCATGGATTACCAGCAAACTGGAAAGCATCCACACTCCTGACACATAAGCAACCAACAGATACACGAGACAGGGCCAACTAGGCTGAGAAAGTGAGTTGTCCCTGCTATCCTAGTTGCTCCATCAGCCGACACTCCATGCTAGGGAACTCCTCCTCTGGAACCGTGACCATGCTGACATCCATCAATGGGGAGAAATCCTGTGTTCTTAAAACTGTCCTGGTGCAGTTTAAACAAACAAGGGGTCGTAGTCCGAGTCAAAGGTCTCGCCTTCCCACTCCTTATATTGGGGTCACCACCAGATCTTTTCTAAGCACCTCAATGTACTTTGGCTCACTTGACTCCATCCACCACTGGTCTGGTGGCCTGGGAGGCATACTCAGGGCAGAGGGGACAGTGAACTGGGAAGCAGCCACTGGACAGGGTTCAGGAGGGAGCGGCTCAGGGGGCGGAGCCACAGACGGCTCAGGTGTGGGCACTGGTTGTGGCTGGGGAATAGCCTCTGTGACCATGGCTGCTGGCCGTATCAGGGGAATGGCCTCTGCAGCCATGAGCATGGATAGCTGCACTGGGGAGCACCCTCCATATCCATGAGCAATGACAGAGGCTGGGGAATGGCCTCCATTGCTGTGAGCACAGGTAGTGACAGGGGAACAGCTTCCGCAGCTGTGAACACTGGCAGTGACAGAGGAACAGCCTCCATGGATGTGAAGACTGACATAGACTGGGGGAACAGCCTTTGTGGCTGTGAGGACAGGCAGTGACAGGGGAACAGCCTCCATGGCTGTGAGCACAGACGATTACTGGGGAACAGCTTCCTTGGCCATGAGTACTGGCAGTGACAGGGGAACAGCCTCTGTGGCTGCGAAGACCGACATGGACTGGGGATCAGCCTCCGTGGCTGTGAGCACTGGCAGTGACAGCGGAACAGCTCCGTGACTGTGAAGACCAACATGGACTGGGGAATAGCCTCCATGACTGCGAAGACCAACATTGACTGGGGAACAGCCTCCATGGCTGCGAAGACCAACATGGACTGGGGAACAGCCTCCATGGCTGTGATCACAGGCAGTGGCCAGGGAATGACTTACGTGGCTGTGAGCACAGGCAGTGAAAAGGGAACAGCCTCCATGGATGTGAGCACAGGCAGTGACAAGTAACAGCCTCCATTGCTGTGAGCACAGGCAGTGACAAGGGAACAACCTCCATGGTCCATGGGCACAGTGTGGCAGGGACTGGAGCAGTCACAAGGAGAATTACACCAGAGAGAAGGATTGGCGACCCAAAAAGGATGTTTATAGCATCAGATGTGCAAAATGTGTAAATAAATATGTCCTTTGAACACAGTAAAATCTTGTGATGGAGACTGACTCGAGGGCTCTCTATCACACACCCCAACCTTTAAAACTGACACTATAATACAGTGTCAGCTCAGTCTGTCACAACAGCACAAAGTCCCCAGAAAGTTTAAGGGCACTCTCAACAATGCCCAAAATCCTCAACCGTCCAACTAGGGTTACAGTCACCCCTCCCATGGTTGAGTTCTCCCTGCCATCCTAGTTGCTCCATCAGCCAACACTCCATGCCAGGGAACTCCTCCTCTGGATCTGCCACCTTGCTGACATCCAGCAATGGGGAGAAATCCTGTGTTCTTAAAACAGTCCTGGTGAAGTATAAACAAACAAGGGGTCTGAGTCCGAGTCAAAGGTCTTACCTTCCCACTCCTTATATTGGGGTCACCACCAGATATTTTCTAAGCACATCCATGTACTTTGGCTTACTCGACTCACCGCTGGTCTGGCTCCTGCCAGTTGGTGCTTACTCCTAGCATGAGCACAATCAACCAGTGTGTCCTCCCGGGCATGGATCCCACTGCTGCCACCATGTGTGATAATGACCGGAGTGGTCACGTGGAGAATCACACCAGAGAGAAGGAATGGCATTCCAAAAAGGATATTTATTGTGTCAAAAGGTACAAAAGGAGCAAATAAATAAGTCCTCTGATCACAGTAAAATCCTGTGACGGAGAATGACTCGCAGGCTCTCCATCACACACAGACAGTGTCAAGGAAACGAGGCTTCAGTAGCTGGATTGTTGAGCGTGGCACTGGCTCCTTGGCCTTGGGCAATGGAAGCAGCAGGGGAACAGCCTCCACAGCCGTGGGTGCTGGCAGTGGCAGGGAAATGGCCTCAGTGACTGTGGGCGCTGGCAGTGGCATGTGGAATGGCCTCGGTGGCCGCTCCTCCTCCGCCTCCTCTGGGTGGTGATAGGTTCATAACACTGCAGCAGGACAAGATCAAAAAATTTTCAGAGCTCCATGGCGAATGCTAAGAACGATGCGCAAAAAGCATGTCCATTGTCCCACATGACGGTTCCCCAATCAGTGGCCCTTCCCCTTCAGAGGCGTAGGATGATGTAAGCCACCTTCATTTATTAAAGTAGAGGGCTGTGATGTGTAGAACAAGGAACATTGCGAAAGGAATGCGCTACAGGATTCAGCCTTACCTGAATACGGGGCTGGAGGGGGAAAGCGGGCTTCAAAGTGTCCAGGAGCCAGAGGATCTGCCGGAGCTGATAAGAAAGCTCCTTGAGATGGGCCAGCATCAGGAGATAGGCGGAGCTTCGGAACAAAGGAGGTGAGCTCAGCGAGCTGTAAAGCCATCATTTCAAAAGCCCGGTTCAAGGCAGCGATTTGATCATGCTGACGTCCCAGCAAGTCTCCCTGCTGAGAGAGGGCGGAGTGAAGAGTGGACTCCTCTGCTGGGTCCATACTTGGCTGGATTGTTCTGTAATGAGCAATAGTGAGACAAACAGACCCAATAGCAGATGAACAGTTCAAAGGATTTATTTACAATAACTTAGGTCGATGAGAAGTGCGCGCCGTGGCCGCACAAGAGGCAATCCTTCACCCGACACGTGGGCAGAGATTAAGTATCCTCTGTGGATTACCATTTGACATGCAGCAAACTGGAAAGTAATCTCACTCCCGTCATGCGGGCAGAAACGAGCTATCCTCCATGGATGACCAGTTGACATGCAGCAAACTGGAAAGCAACCACACTCGAGGGAACCAATAAATACATGAGGCAGGGCCAACTAGGCTGAGAGAGTGAGGTTAGTACTCAACATCAAACAGCTATCTATAATGTAAACACTTTGCAAACTACAACAAACTACATTCAACATCAAACAATCCAGCAAAGGACATGACACACAAAGGCATTAATATATGCATAAACAAACAAGGGTCAGGTGTTGCTCATAGCTGAAAGTTGTCATGATCAGCATTCCCATGTAAAACAATCAGGGTTCCCATGGAAATGCTGATTCTGTGTGCCAATGAAACACATGAGGGCAAAAACATAAACATGCTTGGAACAAAACAAACAGGAAATGATGATGCCACGGTCCTCGTCAGACAAAACCCAACCTGATAAGGTGACAGGACCATGACATAACCGAAAAGCGCATGGCGGTAACTCAAGCACGGCAGTCACAAATAAACGGACCCGTGCCCTCACACAAAGAGTATACACAAAACATGAGACAGACAGGGGACGATAATGCCATGGTCTCATCAGACGGAAACCCAACCTGACAAGGTGACAGGACCATGACATTATTATTTGTTTATTATTTATATTTTGCTTATTTTAGGCAATCAACATAATGTCAATGGGATTTTGGTAAAAAAATAAAAAAACTGATTGTATAATTTTCCTCCCTGTTGTTAGTCCACAATGTTTATTTGCATAAAAGTAAACACAGTTTAGGTAAACATTCATGTGAAATAAACATTAAGCTCAATAAATGTCTTTTCTCAAAGAGTAAACAAGAATTAAGATTCAAAAATGAAAAAAGAGGCTTTAAAAATGAACGAAAATGTGACATGCTTTTTCCCCAAAATTCATCATCAGTCTGTACCGTTACTGTCTCTTAATCAACATTACGAACCAACAAACTTTTTTGCGAGACTTAAGACATTTTCTCTAGGTTTCAATCCAGTAATAGTACCACACTTCTCTGCAGATATTAAACATTCCACCAATTGTTTTAAATTATGCAATAGTGAAAAAAACTCTACAACAACACTTAAATACAAAAGGAATTTCATTTAAGTCTTTTAGAAAAGATGGAAATTATTATCTCAGTTCACTTGTATAATATAAACATGAATCCAGTGACTTTCAATCTTAGTAAGTAATAACATTTAATACTAAGGTCATACCACAGAATAACAGTAAATAATACAATAAAAAAGCTATATCAAACATTAAATATTATTAATATTTCATATAAATAGTAACAATAATAGTAATATATAATAGTAATAATAACACTTCATATAAATAGTTTAAAATATTACAATTTATATGAAATATTACAGTGTATAATCCAATTGGCCAGAATAATATAAATTTTAAAGGACACTCACCCCTGTAATTACTGCAGTCGAACCATGTGACACCAGCAAGAGGCAGAAAAGGAAAGAGATGCTGGACCTCATATTCTTCAAATGCTGCCTTCACCTCAGATTTTGCTCCCTGGGGAGTCCAAGCACTTAAAAATGTTATTTTTGCTTAAACACCAAAAGAGTGTATTTTTTTGTGTGTTTTGTTCTTTTCCTTAAGCGGCAATGTCTAACAGGTGCAAAAAGTTGGCAAGTAATGTGTGAGTGTGTGTATGTACACCCAAGAATGTGAAGAAAGGCGGATGTAAGTTGTTCCGATGCGGGATGGAAGGCTTATAAGCACTGCCCTCCATTCACTGTTATCAGTGAGTCACTCTATCACGTATTCATAGACGAAAAAGTATGAAAGAGGGGAACAAAGAAAAACCAAGGTAACATCAGTTGAACACCCCACCACCCACCCTCCTAACATATAATACACCCCCTACAAAATTATTTCCATTTAAAACATTAACTGAGAAATGTTAAAAACCATGATTACAAATTAAAGAATTACAGGGGTTAACAGAGCCTTTTGGGCTCCAAGCATTTTCCACTAATATAACATCTACTATAAGAATGCAAGTAATATTCGTATGCAAAAATTATAATTTGACCTATAAAAGCCACAAAATCACCCAAAGCTACCAAACATATTTAGACTTTCAGTTCACAAATAAAACTACTCCCAGGGTAATTTATTTTCATTCAGTATTTGCTTTAATGTATAAAAGATTTGAAATGGCAATTAGAAATAGTAAGGCAAAAGATATGAAAGAAAGCTATGAATGGCTTTGGCTCGTAAAGTCCAGGGTCGACAACGTCAGCTTCAAGCGTCCTTCAGCATGAAGAACAGTGGTTCAAGGTGGAGAATATGTTGAAAACATCCTTTACGCACACCAAGGCATTTGAAAAAGCTCAATATTGTGATCACAGACATCACAGAGGAGAGATAAACAACCACTTCTTATTTGCTTATGAAATATGGAGAGAAAATGTGCGATTTCTGATGTATAAATAAAAATGTTCTTCGCATTTTATTTCAAGACCTTTCAACCTTACTTTGTTTTCAGGTTTTTTTTAAGCAAAAAAAAGCACAGCATGAGGGCAGAAACAGATTGGGTCATTCTGGTGGAAAATTGTTGCACATTGGCTGGTACAGTGGCTGAACACTTAAGCCACCCTTAATTTACCATTAATATCATTGCATTAGAATAACAAAATATTAACCCTTTCATACGTATCATGACAGTTGTTAATGGGCCCCGCAGTGTAGCATCACACATATGTGTTTCTGCAACATTCAATTGCGTTACAAGCTGCCAGCTTCAAATTGGATTTTGTGCCAACACAGGCTGCGCTGGTCATTTGTCTGTAATTTATATTTGCACAAACAGTTACTCATATGTTCTTTTAAAACACAGAATAAGTTTACATTATATACATACACCCAATGCCAACAAAGTACCATGATAAAAAGTTTACAGCTCTTATACGCACAATCAATACATCAAACATGCTCTTCCTTTGATGCGCACTTCCATTTGTTTACATTAGTTGTGGTTGTCATTCGTCAAATAAACAGCTACTCAAAGAGTCTTTTCAAGCACATATGATTGTTTTATGTAACAAAAAGCCTACTTTTCACCAAAGTACCATAATAACAGTTCACAGCTTGTATATTCACAGCCATCATATCTAAACGTGATCTTCCCATGCACGCAGCCACGTCTACTTATTAGGTGGAGATGCAGTTTTCATTAACACAAACAGCAACTCAAACAATCTTTTCAGGCATATAATACATTTGTTTTCTGAAACAGCCAAACTATCACAAAAGCACCATGATAACAGTTTAAAACTTACAGTGAAAACATGCTGCTCGAGTGTGATTATCCGATGCACGTAGCCATCTGTTTACATTTGCGGTTGTCACACGCACACACAAACACGCACGCGCCCACCCACGCACGCACGCACACACACACACACATGTTGGTGTGGCTATCCCTATGAGGTATAGACATAATTATTTTATACTTTTTGAACTATATATTCTATCCCCTAACCCTACCCCTAAATCTAACTCTAAAAAAAAAACGTTCTGTATTTTTACATTTTAAAAAACATTGTTTAGTATGGGGACAATAGAAATGTCCTAATAAACCACATTTATAGCATAATACCTTTGTAATTACCAGTTTGTTAACTTAAAAAAGGCCTCGTAAACCACCCAAACCCGCCCACATACAAACAATGTCTGAGAAGTCAAACAGTGCATGTAGTCAAACCAGGTGTTTTTAAAATCTATAAAAATTTTATAAATAAAACAAATACAGTACAACAGACATTAACCATTTGTTCGCATGTTTACTATATTATATACAGTATATATATTTTATGACAAGAAATACAAATTTAAATAAAATATACTCCCTTACACTCTGCCAATCTCTACCGGCTGTCACTTGTAAAAATAACTCAATCCAGGGGAATTTAGACCCTACTCATGAACAGATTAAAGGGGTCATTGCACGAGGAATACTATTTTCCTCGAACTATTGGCATATAAGAAATCATTGTACTATAAAAACTGTAAGTTTCAGAACTCAAAACTTCCTCACTGCAAAAAGAGGATTTGTTGAAACCAAGCTGACAAAATGACTCTACATCCTCCACATTGTGATGTCACACTGTGAAAGACATTTGTATCTGACCACCTCCACAATACATCAACACCTACTTTACTTTGTTACTACTGTAGCCTCGCCCAGTAGTGGTGAGTAGTGAGATGGTAAGAAGAGAGCAAGTCTGTCAAGAGCAGAGCATTCATAAAGTGGACGTTTACTGTCATGTCTTAAAGAAGAAGCAGCACCAAAACAGAGTGTTTCTGACAGAGGGTCAGAATGAGGGTGGAAAATTATTATGTTTTAATAATTTTTGCAAAAAACAAACATTATGTTTTGTGAAATGTTTTGCTTTAAAAATGTGCATGTGCTATTTTTCTTTGAAGTAAATGCCACTTGGTTTTATATTTCGATATCTATTGCAATGACATTCAGACATTTTTAAGTGTGTCTTAACTGACCAAATACTTTTTATGCTGCTGTTTGTGAAATGTGTAATTGGAGTTATCCCTAGTAATTACATTTGTGTGTTACCATTCTATTTGTTTGTCCATCAATGGATCTGCCAATGGAGTAAAACAAACACAAAACATTTACTTCACAACTGAACTGCCAATGACTGCTGACCCATTCAATTTGAACTGGACAGTAATGCCAGTATCCATTTGACAGTATCCATTTGATGAACCACTACAATTAACATTCATAAATGCAACTCCATCATTTGATTAAGATCACACATTTGATGCTTTAAAAGATTCTTCAATAGTTCTTATGTTCAGCAAATAACCCTCTTCTTATCAAGAATCTTTTTTTTTGCATATATAGTTCTTAAGTTGGCAATCTGGTACTTTGGAGATTGAAAAAGAATTGTTTATGTGACATAGTGGGTTCTTCAGATCAGCATTAGTTCATATGTTCTTAAAAATAGGAACCACATACCATATTTATTACATATATTTAGTGTTCATTTAACAGTAATGGATTACTGTCAAGTACATCTTTCTGCCGGTTTGAAAATGTCACCCAAAAATGTTTCTTTACTCCAAAATGTTGTAATTTATAAACTCATCTTCATGTTGGGATGCCTCATGTAATTTCAAACACGTATGCCATTCCTTATTCTGTAGAACACAAAAGGAGATGTTAGGCAGAATATTAGGGACTGACAGCTTCGGTCCCTATTCAATTGAATTGCATTTTCTTTTCTCGATACAATGAAAATGAATGTTGATTAAATGTTTTCTCCATTTATGGAAGAAAAATAAGTCATATGGATATAGAACAAACATGATGGTGTGTACATTATTTTCATTTTTGGGGTGAACCATCCCTTTAATAGAAGTCTTTCTGAACAATCACAAACGAAAGTTAATTCCAATACACTTCAGCTCTTGTATTGCCGTCAAGATACTGTGCCAGTGCAATAAGTGGTGTGGTGGTGGCGTAGTGGGCTAAAGCACATAACTGTTAATCAGAAGGTCGCTGGTTCGATCCCCACAACCACCACCATTGTGTCCTTGAGCAAGGCACTTAACTCCAGGTTGCTCTGGGAGGATTGTCCCTGTAATAAGTGCACTGTAAGTTGCTTTGGATAAAAGCATCTGGCAAATGCATAAATGTAAATGTAAATGTAAATAATGTAGCCTCAGCTTCATAATGAACTTATTAATATCCCATTAGAGCCATCTCTCTCTGTGTCTCTCTCGCTCTCACCCCCTCTGTCTTTGTGCCAGGTGTTTAGACTTGGCCTCTTTCCCCCACACTGCTTCTCTCATCTCTGGGTTATGGGTGCACATATTTTGCGATGACTTCAGACCAAGAGTGATGAGTAAATTTTAAAGGACCGTGTGAGCTGAGATACAGTAGAATGACAATCTTGTATCATAAAACGTGTGTGATACATGTTTATCTAAGCATTCTCTGGCTGTAGTAACAGAGTTTGTTAACAAGAACCCCATAATCCTTTATTACGCTTGAGTAAACAGAACCGATGGTTTAGAGATGGGATTTAAGCAAACTGCAGTAGAGATGATTACATAGCAGCTCTTTTGTAGCTGATGTAGTACTTACCAAGAATTAGGGGGAAACGTAAATGTTTAATGCAGAGCAGGAATTGACTGTGAAACAGATTCGTCACAGTTGCTAAACAGACACAGTGCTCACTTGACTCATACTCTATTTCCTGAAGAGGATATGTGACAAGATATATAGGATTAGAGGATATTTACCATTAGAGCTACCAATGCGCAGTTTGATTGATTGATTGATTGATTGATTCATTAATTCATTCATTCGTGGGAAATTTTCAGGACATTGAAATAATCAAACTAATCCAAAGCATAGTGAGATGTCCATTTAGACAACCTTTTAAGCATCCCCTGAAGCGAAAGCGTTCCAAAAAGTAGACAGCAATGTAATGCTGCCTTTTAAAATAACATGCTTTGGCCCAATTCTAAGGGGCCGTTCAGACCAGACATGTTCTTACATTTAAAAAATATCTAGACCCAGTGCAAAACAAATATAAATGAACACAGATATCTCAAGCAGTGTATCTCTTCATTTTGGTTCGTTCTGAGCAGAAACTCTACTTTTTAGTTTAGTAATGGGATTCATATATAAATAATGTCTTTTCAATAAATGCACCATACATATTATATTATTCCCCAAAAATAATTAAAAATTTGAAATATACAACTGGTCTAATCTAAAACCAATTAATAAATCTCTCTTATGCCCGAACACACTGTATGATGGTGTAATTCCCCAAAATATTGTGATAAAGCCCTTTCGTCTTTGGTTTCATAAAAAAATACAATAAAATAAAAAAATCTGAATGAAATAATTACTTCGGTTACCAGCATTTAAAATAACCTTTTTCACTCTGGAAGATTTCAAAAAGGTTCCCATTTTCTGTTAAATTTAGTTTATTTTCGGTTTAATTGCTAGTACCTTCACTGTTAGAAATTGCTGTAAATTTACTACAGATTTTCACAGCAAATGTAGTCATTAAGTTTTACAGTATTTTGTAAAACACTGACCCACACCTCAACAGTTACATTTCCACCTTCTCTCGATTGGTCACAAAATTAGCCTATTTAGTGAAGTCATCATTACTCAGTAGACTATTTATGTCCATATATTCCATAATTCATAATATCCCCTTTGCATATTTACAAATTTACACATTTATTATGCATTTTAGAAAATTGTATGTAGTTTGCATGCATAATCTGCACTGTTTACAAGTTTTACATTGATTTTGCATTGAGTTTTTTGGCAGTCCCTGAAAATGGTACTGGCCATTTAAGAGGAGTGGCACACAGGTGCTTGGAGTCGAATTAATAAGAGAGCGAAGTCACATGTTTTTTATTTTACCTATACATGCTTGTGTGATAATGTTTCCAGTACACCGCTCCTTACGCACATATTACGCAGTCTGCATTGTGCGAATGGTGATGGTGAATGGTGAGAATGGCTGCTAAGGCAGCATTGCATCCTATGCATTTTTATAAGCTCAGTGAAATCATCATCTAATATAGAGGATTTCACAGAAATATAGATATTTATATACTTAGATTTCATTAAATACAGAGAAGTATCAATAAAAATGTACTATTTTACCTAATATTGAATCAAATATGTATATACAGTTGTGGAGCGGAGGGGGGCGGTGCCGGGTCGGAATAAAGGCGAGGGATAAATGCGGCCGGTGACGATGGTTAGAGAGAGAGAGAATTACTGGCATGTCCGTCATGTGTTACTGTTTGTGTGTTTTGGTTTTGAGTTTCATTAAATATTATTTATATTGACAAGCCGGTTCTCGCCTCCTCCTTGCCCATCCTTTAACTGTGTTACATTGGTGCCGAAGCCCGGGAAGGAGGAGGGATGCCCGTCGCAGAGTCCTCGACACTGCCGTCCACCCTGGGGAGCGCCGCTGCCATCTGCCGGGTGACAGAGTAGCCCGACCGCCCAGATGCGGGGAACGGCCGTCGTCCGCGGGGCAGGTGGGGACTGGATACCCCGACCGCCTGGAGCGAGGGAGCCGCTGCCAGGGGCGGAGGAGTGCCCTGCCATCCCCAGAGACGCGGAGGAGTCAAGGGAGACCGCCGTCCGCGAGGGGAGGAGGGAAGAAATGCCCCGACTGCCCAGAGCGGTAGGGCCGCTGCCAGGGGAGGAGGAGTGTCCCCATTTGCTGCCAGGAAAGCAGAGGGGCGTTCTGCCCGCTGGGGGTCGAAGGTTTGACTCCGGTTCGCACGGGGTTGGAGCGGCTGTCGTCCGCCTTAGTGTGGAGGAGTGTTCGAGGACCACACGACGGTACATCAGAGAACCGGTGAGTGAGCTTTTTCTCTCTCTGCTGTCTCTCTCTCTGTCGCACCATGTTGGCCTTTTCCCTCACCTGTTTTTTGTTGTTGTTGTTGTTGTTGTCTTCCCCTCTTGTCTCCTCCCAGGGCGAATAAGACGGGGATGACCATGCGGGACGCAAGATACACCCTGCCCCAGGGATAGGGGGGGTATACGTCATGCCGGTGGCACCCCGGCCTGAGATAACGCCGGGAGGAGTGTGGAGCGGAGGGGGGCGGGGCCGGGTCGGAATATCGCGCGCCCGGTCCCCAATCAGCCTGATGAGGCACGCGAGGGATAAAGGCGGCTGGTGACGATGGTTCGAGAGAGAGAGAATTACGGGCATGTCCGTCATGTGTTTATGTTTGTGTGTTTTGGTTTTGAGTTTCATTAAATATTATTTATATTGACAAGCCGGTTCTCGCCTCCTCCTTGCCCATCCTTTAACTGTGTTACAACAGTGTATTTATCTTTGGTTTAACCAAGGTTGTCATGGTTCCGCTGAGTTTGTTTGTTTGTTTTGTATGTTTTTATCATTTTCTCTCCCTCATGACTTGCAGATGCGGCTGGCATGCATGATCACGGTTTCCATGGGAACAATGATTGTTCCTGGCGGAACACTGATCATTCCACTAATTAGCGTGCCAAGCAACACCTGTTCTACTCTTATTCACTCCCTTCTTAAGCCCATCATGTTCTCAGTATCTTTGCTAGATTGTTGTTTGACATTGAGTACTAACATTACTCTCTTTGCCAAGCTGGTCCTGTCTTGTGTATCTGTTGGTTGCCTGTTCGTCTCTGACCGCGTGTCGGGAGTTAAGTTCGCTCTTCTCTGCTGGGCATTGTTCTGCATCTCACTAAGCTTTAACAGGGGATTGTAAGAATCTGTTCCTGACTTCCACAATGCACAAACTCATCCTACAAACACACTCTCCAAGGATTGTCCATGCAAAACTATGAGGCGCACCATTGGAGATTGCTTCTCGCTGCTGCAGCCAGTGATGGGATTTTCTACATTCCTCAATCCAGTGACTGCTCATTATTATTGTTGAACTGTTCCTCTGCTCTTGCATTTGTATGTCTCACTATCATTCGTTACAAAGGTAAGGGTCATGTCCTGCAAGGTTAAGTGTTAACCAAAATGCACTGGTGAACATGTATAGGCTACAGCAGGAACTTGCTTGTCCTAAAATAGAAGAATCTCTCATTACTTTCCATTTCTATAAATTAGATGAGACTCCAGTATGAACCTCTGTTGGGCTACCTTTCTGAACATTTCTTTTTGGAAGATCTTTCAATGCAGTTACACAAAATCTTGCTGATGGAGCCTTACTCAAGAACACGGATCTGTTCATTAGATTTAGTTCTTCCCAAAATAAAACAGACATCCTGTCAAAAACGATAACTTTATTGTACATTATTTTCTCTAAAGGGAAAATCTTAAATGTCTGGATTCAGTTGGATATTGCATCATGTACTGGTAATTACAAGTTGTCAAACTGAGGGTTAAAAACACAGAGCATATCAATTACTTCTTGCTGAGTTCCCTGTGCTTTGGGGATAGTTTAGTTTGTGGGTATTTGGCAGTCCGTCTGAGGCACAGAGAGTGTGAAAGTGTCTTTTGGTGTCACAATTGATTACCGAGTGCCCCATCACACTGTGGAACCTCATGAATACAGAAATGTCTAATACAAAGACCAGGAGGGATGAGTTTACATCTAATACCAATTATTCCACCCACTCCTAGGTTTTTTAAATGTGTAAGGCAAAGTTTGTTCTCCCAAGTCCTTGTAATAATGCTTTAGACAACCTTAAAGAATCACATTGCAATACCTACATTTTTGCGGAAGGATTTTTACATGGCTCGTTGTACCTAGCGCAGGAATTTCCTTGTGAAGTAAACACCAGAGGCGCTACAACAACAATGACTTGTATTTCCTTATAATTTTATTATCAGTTCATAAACTCTTACTTTTTGCTCTGTTCTTCACACAACACTATATTATGACATTAAACCAATTTGACTATAGTGCATGACTTGTAAGGCGATACGTTTTAATGTTGGCATTATAAAACCAAAAGTGCCATCAAATTGCGAGGTACTGTAGCTGAAACAACATTGCAATTACAATGCAAAGCACCAGCCATACTCCTAAAGAGCATGTGAGTTGACATGTGAGCCGAAAGTGTAATTGAAGCGCCACAAAAGGACGCAATTGCCTCAGCAATTGGATTCTTCAAGTAAGATTTGATTTTATGATGCTCTCGGTTAGGTTTAGGTTCAAGGCAGGGCTGGACTGGACTGGTAATCTGGCATACCGGGCATTTTCCCAGTGGGCTGACGCACTTTGGGAACGATCACCGATTTCATGAGATCAGGCTGGGAAAAAATCTCTAATGGCATTTGAGGCAACAAGCATCAAAAAATTATTGCATCCTCGATTTCTTTCAAATAGCAGAGCTGCATGGTCTGTGGTTCCTTGGCAACCCTGTCTAATGATCTCTTCCTGTCTCAAGTTCTAAGTTGGGAACACTGCGTCATATTTTATGCTGTTTCATCTTTCTGTAGATGGTTCAGTGGTCAGGTAATTGCTTGTCTTGTAGTTCAGTTAAAGGGTCCAGTAACCTTAATTAATAATTGACTTGTTATTTTGAAATACTTTGATTGCTTCTGAGAATCAACTAATTTTGGAATGTTTCATTACCTGTTATTTTAGAGTGCCATTGATTATTGTTGTTTTGTTTGGACTGCAACTTAAATGCATTTGATTAATTTGGAATGAATTCTAATGAGCTATGACAAATTAATCAATTTTTTTCTGCAGCCAAAGCTATTCTATGGCAGAAATCATTAGTGTAATTAGGATTGATCTCATTAAAATTTTTGCAAAATGGATTTTTTTAACTATTTTTATGCTCAAACTAAATCTGATCATTTTGATGTGAAATGTGACTTTATTGCATTCTGTGTAATTTGCTATGATACCACTACAGTCCAAAGATAAAGAAAGTTGGATCATTACTTCTGGAAGTAAACGGGTACCTACAAACTTTTAGAAATGAGTGCAAAGAATCTTATCCAACCTTCTCTGACGGATATACCGTATCTTTGACTTTCTGGATTAATTTGGATACCGTAACATCATGTATTGGTAATTAGCAGTTGTCAAACTAAGGGAAAAAAATACAAAGAGCATATCAATAACTTCTTTTTGAATTTCTGTTTACTTCAGAGTTTGTCTAAAAACTTGTCCAACTAACCTGTTATATGGTTCACAACAGACCCAACTCATCCATGTAGTCAAATTATGATTATGGATTCCAAAAAATAAAGCTACAGATTCAGTTTTATAATGTCATTTAGTTTTGTAAATATACTATGCTTTTCTTACAACTTGAGAGCAGTCAGTTCCCTTTCAAACATTCTATATCTTTATTTTTTTAATATAGTGAGTTCCGGATGTTTTTCCAACTATCCTGCACTTAAACTGTCATAAAATTGTGATGCACTGTCATAAAGCTGTCAGAACATTTCAGGAGTTCAAGATTCCTTGATTTCTACCTGGGGGAAAAAAACTGTAGAAGCAAACTGCTTATCTGAAACATTACTACCAGTGGAAAAAATATCCGCTAACGTATTGACTAAAGCTTGGGATATTTTTTTTTACTCCATTTCTCTAATGCTTTCTCCATTTTATGTGCATGTTTATGCAATCAAGCCAATGTCATTAAGTTTTGTTCTAGAAAGACTGAAATGAAAAGAATCAGGATGGTTGGAGAGGACACAGTAGGGGGTCTAGGCGAAATTAGCTTCTTATTACTTAATTATAGCGCATAATAACAATCACTTTGGAGGAGTGGAGTGAATTTAAGTGAATGCCTTTGGTGTACTGTGAATTACATATCAGATATTTTATTTATATTTAAGTGTAAATCACAAACTTTGAGATTTCTCTTTTGGCTATATGCTATATACATTATCTTTTCAATAAATGAACTTGTTCCTGCATTTGTTCCTGCACCTCCCCATGATGACAGTCAATTAATTTGTCATTTATTTATTTTGTTATATTGATTATACCCGGTTGTAAATTAAATTAAATTACATTTAATAATTAAATCATTATATTATTAAATTGTTAATTTGTGTGTGTGTGTGTGTGTGTGTGTGTGTGTGTGTGTGTGTGTGTGTGTGTGTGTGTGTGTATGTGTGTGTGTGTGTGTGTGTGTGTGTGTGTGTGTGTGTGTGTGTGTGAGCGTGTGTTTATCACTTTGTGGGGACCAAATGTCCCCATAAGGATAGTAAAACCCAAAATGTTTGACCTTGTGGGGACATTTTGTCAGTCCCCATGAGGAAAACAGTTTATAAATCATACTAAATGTTTTTTGAAAATGTAAAAATGCAGAACGTTTTCTGTGAGGGTTAGGGTTAGGGGATAGCATATATAGTTTGTACAGTATAAAAACCATTATGTCTATGGAAAGTCCTCATAAAACTTGGAAACACAGCATGTGTGTGTGTGTGTGTGTGTGTGTGTGTGTGTGTGTGTTGTTTATACAGCTTGTTTTCTTCATTTGCTATTGTTCATTTATATTAGATAATTTGTACTGCTTTGGGAATACAATTGTACAGTTTTTGTGTTCATGCAGTAAAGCAAACTAAATAAAACATTTAAACTAAATATTATCTTCAGATGAAAAGAGGGGTGAAAGGGGTGTGTAAACCAGACTGAAACCTGCCTCATCCATTTGCGCAGCATAGCTTAATGAAGCAGGTGAACTGACTGCTAGGCTACAGCTCCGACCATGAAGATTTTATTTTATGAAGGACCCATTGTGAAAATAACATTCAGTTCTGCAAGGGTAGAGACTCCTGTCCTCCTGGCTGATAATCTGACAACCTTGGCTGCTTCTTCCACAACTGAGGAACAATATGTAAAACCATGAAGGTCTCCAAAAACAGCTTTGAAAACAGCCTCAATATTGAGTTAGTGGACAGTTAGGTACGCTATGTACCCATTCACTTACTCCACACTTTTATCTTGAACTGAAGAGCCGGTTAATCATGAATCATTTTCAGCGCTGTCTGTCAAAACTTCTTGATTTACAGTAAATATTAGTGTTGCTTGCTTAGACACTATACTGTATTCTCAAAGTCTACTGCTCTCATAAGATCAGAGATCTAAAGAAAATACCTCATCCTCAGTATTAAACTTCAGTGTATAATTCTTCCAATTGTATTAAGGACTTCAGAATAATCTGAATACCTCAAAGCTATTTTCACCTGTCAGATGATAAAACTAGTGAGAAAATCTCATCGATATACACTTTACCTGGGCCATTTATAAGGACTAGATAATCACAAAGATTTGGGGGTTTGCTCTTTTTACTTCAGCCAGTGTGTAAACATACTTAAGAACCTGATTCAGTAAAGGAATTGTGTAAATCAGGTAAACGGATGAATACGCCCAATAAATCAGAAAATGCACAATGTTAAAATGCAGCAGGCAAATAGTGCTGACTTTTTTACAGACTCAAATTTATAGTTTGCGATGAAAAGAATGGCATTGACTTCATTTAAATATGCATGACAGGTGCTGATAGCGTCTAGCAAACTGTATTGCAATTGGTTAGGAAAAATGCATGTTTTTGCATTGAAATAAAAACAATTTCCATGTACACTGAAATACACTGGAGAAAGGTGGAGCAACTGTTTAGTGAATTCACTACAGTGAATGGCAGGGTGAAAATGTGAATTTAAAAAACAAAAAACGTACAGGGATGCAAATTGTACATGTAAAAGATCTAATTTCGTTAATGAAAGCCTGACATAAGTTATTCAAGTGGACACTAGCAACATCATTGATTATGAAATATACAGTATATCAATGTTTACAATTCATACATGATTTCAATTCCATAATTTACCCTTCTAAAAGAAGAGATTACAAGAAGAGAGGACATGATAATGAATGACAAACAATATTCACTATCCAAGATGCTTAAAAAATAATGTGCTTTAGGCTGTCTTTCAATTCTTTTTTTTTTTTTTATTAACATTTTTTGTTAATAAAATGCACAAATACAGTGCACAATTCCAAAATAACATCATACCCACATATAAACATACACACAAATAGAAATACATGAGTACATAAAAAGACAAAGTTCAACAGATAGAAAAAAACAATGAGACAAACAACTGCCCCATTTTCTGCCATAAATTGCCAGGTTCCCCAGCTGTCTGGAAGTCATCTCCTCAAAAGCTGCGACTTTACTCAACTCTCTCTCATGAAATGAGGGCGGATCAGTTGACACCCAAAATACACAGTCTGGGGCAAAATTAAAATTGAGTGTCCAGTACATCACACACAAAGTGCTGGACCCTCAACCAAAATGCCTAAATCTTAGCACAACCCCAAAAAACATGGGTTGTGTCCCTGACTTCTGACTGGCATCACCAGAAGGTTGGTGAGTCTTTAAGACCAAGCCTATACAAACTAGAGGGGGTCCAACAGAATCGATGCAAAATCTTAAATTGCACCAGACGCTCCCTTGAATCTCTAGATGTATATTTGAAGTTTCTTTAGAATACTAGCCCAAACTCCCTCCTCCAATACCAAGTTTACCCTTTCTTCCTTAAACTCTTGAGAGAAGTTAAAGCCCCGTCCCCTAGATCCTGAATAAGCAGGGAGTAATACACATGATGCCTCATGACCTTTTCCAAAATCAGTAATCACCACTTCCAGAGTATCTGCCGCTTTAGGGGGGGTGTATTAAACCCCCCAAAATTGTACAGAGCAGGTGGCGCAGCTGTACATACCTAAAGAACTGAGATCTGGGAATCCTAAAATACTGCACCATATTTTCAAAAGCTCTCTACACTTCCCTCTCATATAGGTCACCGAGAGTATTAACTTCCCTCACAATCCACACTGACCAGCAGAAAGGGGACATATTAATACATAATTTTGGATTCATCCAAATTCTTGAGGCAACATAAATGTCCGCATTAAACACTATGGACACTTTTGTCCATACCGAGTGCAAATGCGAGATAATGGGGTGTAAAATAACTTCTCCGGTTGGTTTAATAGAAAGGCTTTGCAAAGGCAAAATAGGGGTAATAACTTCCTATTCAATACAAAACCACCTTTGTCAGTCTGCCTATGTAATTTATTGAAATGTAATCTGGGTCACTTACCATTCCAAATGAAGGACTTCGTTATAATATCAAATTACATGAAATGAGAGAGGGGGACATCTATATGGAGAGATTGCAGCAGGTAGTTGAATTTTGGAATAGAATTCATTTTAATAACATTAACCTTCCCAATCATAGATAAATGTAATGAAGCCCACCTGTCCACATCGCTCAAAAACCTTTTTATTAAGGGGTCAAAATTAACTCACAATCACACAAATTTGCTGGGAATAAAATGCCCAAATACTTAATGCTCTATTTGGGCCACTGGAAGGCACCTGTCTGAAAAGCCGTTACTGGGCAGAACGCTGTCAGTGCCAAAGCTTTGGATTTACACCAATTGACTCTGTATTCTAAGAACTTAGAAAAGAAATGAATAATTCTGTGGAGGCAAGGCATAGATCTAGTGGGGTAAGAGACGAATAATTAAATATAATCTGCATAAAGCAAAAGCTTATGTGCTAAACCTCCCGCAACAACCCCTGGGAAATCATCTTCCTTTCTTATTGTGGCTGCTAATTGTTCCAGGGTAAGACAGAACAATAATTGGGGAAGAGGGCAACTCTGCTGGGTGCTCCTATCCGAAATTCAAAATTCAAATCCCTTAATTGTCACTCAACCATATACACAAGTGCAACAAAAGTCTTGGTTGCGGTTCCGAGCAACTCAGCAGTCATGACAGTGATGAGACGTATACCAATTTACAATAAACATCAGATTTACACAACACAATTTACATACCTAATATACACATAATTACACACAAAACAATATACATAATTTATGACAGTCCAGTGTAAGATTAATAAAGTGCAGTGCTGATGTATACTGATCGTGATAGATCAAGAGTTAAAAAGTCTGATTGCTTGGGGGAAGAAGCTGTCATGGAGTCGGCTGGTGTGGGTCCTGATGCTGCGATACCACCTGCCTGATGTAGCAGTGAGAGCAGCCCATGGCTCCAGTGGCTGGAATCTCTGATGATCCTCCAAGCTTTTTTCACACACCGCCTGGTATATATGTCCTGGAGGGAGGGAAGCTCTCCTCCGATGATGTGTCTGGGAGTTCGCACCACACTTTACAGGGCTTTGCGTTTCGGGGTAGTGCTGTTGCCGTACCAAGCAGTGATGCAGCCAGTCAGGATGCTCTATACAGTGCTGGTGTAGAACCGTGTGAGGATGTGGTGATTTATTTTAAACTTCCTCAGCCGTCTCAGGAAGAAGAGGCGCTGGTGAGCTTTCTTCACAATGGCCACAGTGTAAAATAATCTGAAATTAATCAATTTGTTTGTACCGCCACTAACGGGTGTCTATAAAGTAACTTAATCCATCTAATAAAAGTATTCCCGAACCTGTATATTTCCAAAATCTTAAAAACATTATCCCATTCTACCATATAAAATGCCTTTTTAGCATCAAGTGATATGACAGCAACAGGAGTCTGATCCTTCACCACTGACCACATGATATTGATGAAATGCCTAATGTTATCAGAAGAGCTGTGGCCCCGAATAAACCCCACCTGATCTGCAGTCTTTCAGTTCTTAAGTCTTCCCTAAAGCAAGCATTTAAGTGTCTCGTACAGGACATTATTTGCCCTTGAGATGTTTCACGCTTATCTTTTTGCTGCCAAGACGTTCATTAAGATACTAATGCCCTCAATACCCCCCCAAATGTCAAATGTTTATCAGTTTTGATAAACAGAAAGACCTTAACTTCATGGAAATACATCTGTACCCACCAACCAATTGCAATGCAATCTGAAAATCATAGACTCATTGAACTTGCAAAGCTCGCAAAATATGTGGGCTGTATTTATGAAACACGAGCAGAACCAATGTCTGCATAAATCGTTCATAAATCCATTTGCACATAAACTGTGCCATTGCGCTGAATGCAGCAATTATATTTACCCCAAATATGGGGCCCACACGGAATCTGTGCAAGCAGAAATCATCAAAAGGCTCTACAGATTTCACAGAGCCACAGTGTTACAAGTTTAGGTGAAATCAACCTAGAAATGACTTACTTATAGTTGACTGCATTGACTGCAAGTCAAGTCAATATAGCGCTTTTCACAACACACATAGTTTCAAAGCAGCTTTACAGAAAATCATGCATTAACAGAAAAGGAAACTGTAATATCTATAAAGTTTTAGAGTCATCATTGTGTAGTTTGATTAAATATGATTGTACATTTTTTATAAAAACAAATAATTAAATAATAATTGTATTTAAAACCCCAGTGAGCAAGCTGAAGGAGACTGGGGCAAGGAACACAAAACTCCATAAGATGTTGGTTAATCTAAAAAAATAACCTTGAGAGAAACCAGACTCACTGAGGGGGCCATTTTCCCTCTGGCTAACAGCATGAATATAATGCCAATATTAGTTATTTATGTGCTGTGCAAGTCTGATACTCACAGTAACACTAACACTGTTACTTTTATTATTTTGTATATGGCTAGCCATTCTCCCACACATCCCAAGTCATCTAGAAAGCATAAACACTTCCCTGAATCTGTTTCTTATCCCTCGTACTCTGCAATCGATTCACAGGCACCAAAACCTCTCTCATTTAAGCCTAGCCGTCCATTCGGTATTGACTTAGGTAGCATGTGTCAGGCTGTGCAGTCAACCTCCAACATGATGTTGTGAGAAATTGACTTTTTCATGATATTTTTACTCAGGCTGTAGTTGCTGAGATATGCAGCTTTACAAACCTTCAGGGGTGGGAGCTTGTCCTAAACTGTCATTCATATTCCAGCCACCAAGGAGCTTGGATGGAGGTGACCCCCGATTAATTTTACGTTTTTTGGGTTCCTCATTTACATGGGGTTTTCAATTCTCCCTGATTCCCATCGTCATTGGGGAACCAAGTCACTTCAGGGCTCGGGGGATTTATGTCGCATGACCGCTACAAAGCACTTTTAGCAGCTCTACATGTTGTAGACCGTACTACAGAAGATAATCTGTATCACCTTAGGAAGTTGCGTTATTTTATGGACCACCTTAAACAAAAATGCCAGTAGCTCTTTCAGCCAAACCAAAATCTCGTAATAGATGAGCGTATGGTCAAGTCTAAAGCTCGGTCAGGATTTAAACAATACATGAAGGGTAAGCCTACTCGGTGGGGTTTTAAATTCTGGGTAATTGCAACATCAGACTCTGGGTATACGCTCAACTTTAATGTTTACACAGGTAGTGACTGACTTGGCCACCAAAGTAGTTGAATCATTACTGCAGCCATTCAAAGACCAGGGCCACATCCCCAGCTCTTATGGTTAAGTTGTTAGAAATGGGAACTAATGGCTGTGGCACATACAGGATGAATCGTAAACTGTTTTCTGCAGAATTTAAAGACATCAAAAGTTGGGAACGCAAGACAGCTCGTGGGGATATGAGGTGGTGTAGGATTGTGGGGAATTTACTTGCAATTCAGTGGAAGGACATGCGTGCAGTTACATGCCTCTCAAATTTCCACAATGCGAATGGCTCAACCGAAATGACTAGGTTAGTAAAAAATGATGGCGACTGGACAAAAGAAGTAGCCCTCCAGCCCACTGTCATCAGTGATTATAACAAAAACATGGGCAGTGTTTATAAGTCAGACCAAATTAGAAAATCTTATGACGTCCTACAAAAAAAAGGATATATTTTGTTCTCATAGATATACACTTTACCTGGGCCATTTATAAGGACTAGATAATCACAAAGATTTGGGGGTTTGCTCTTTTTACTTCAGCCAGTATGTAAACATACTTAAGAACCTGATTCAGTAAAGGAATTGTGTAAATTGTGTAAATCAGGTAAACGGATGAATACGCCCAATAAATCTGAAAATGCACAATGTTAAAATGCAGCAGGCTGCACTCTTTATTATAAATGTATTTACTGTAGATAGTTCGAAAGTTTGATTTTGTATGTTTTGCTGTGTAATGTGTGTGTAATTCTAATGTTCAAATTAAATAAGCGTGTGTTTTATTGAACACATAAAATGTATATTTCAGTGTTTTTGTCCTTTAATTTAATTTATTATTACAGGTGCTCAAAAGGAGTATTTGAGGAGTGGTCATGTGAAATGTATCTTAACATTCTAAATATTGGTTTTATTCCATTTTCCCACTAATCACACAAATGGTCATAACTTTTAAACAATATATTATATTTCTAATCTGTCTGCTATGATACATTGTCCACAAAATTATGTATATTTCATACACTGGAGTTTCCCTCTAGCTTGTAATTAAAATGGTTGAAAATGCAGTTGTCTGATTAAGTACGGTGGCTGGAAAAGATTTTTGTAAAAATTGCTTTGTGAAATCTTATTGATAAAGGATGCCTTAAATAATCATAACTATATTTATATCATTTGAAATCCCTAGTTCTTCTCTTCAATATGGTATATACAGGTCAGGTGTTTGATGTTATATGAATATAGGAATTTTGGGCTCAGGCAGGAAAGGGTTAAGTAAGTAAGTGTTAAGGGCCAGCGTTTAAATAAATATTCTGTATGAACTGTAAGATTAATGACTAATGTCTTTGAAGTCTATCCTGGATTAAGTGCAAAAGTTTACATAGATGAATTGTCCTTTGTTAGTTGGCTGATGAAGGCTTTTATTTTGGCAGTTAATTGATAGTCTATGTATTGCATTTCAGGAGTGAAGTCCATCATTAGACCAATGTGATGCAGGCAGAGATGAGTGTGGTGTGGCAGTTCAACCAGCCGGTCATTTCTGTGACGTCTATCCTAAATCCAAGGTTCAGGCAGTGGCATATGAAGTATCCCATGTCTTATGGTTGGAGTTGGCATCAGTTCATCCTCTGAAGTTCATCGTAATAGACTGAAGTGATGTCTGTCTGGCACCGGCTGCATTTAGTCATCATCACTCAGAAACACGTACCAGTGGAGTCAACACCAAGCAAAAACGGAGCAGTATCAAGTCAGTTCTGGTGACCTCGGGATAGGAAAAGGAGATGATGGATAAATTAGGTGTATGCCTGGATAAATAGATGAGTCTTTAGGATAGACTTAAACTCAATGAGTGTGTCTGTGCCTGAACAGTGTTAGGGAGACTATTTAATAGTTTAGGAGCCAAATAGTAAAAGGATCTACCTTCTTTTGTGGATTTTGATATTCTAGGAACTATTAACAAGCCAGAATTTTGTAATTGTAATGAACGTGATGGAATTTATCAAGGCAGAAGTTAGAATGGAATACCTCTTTTAAGAGCTTAGTTGGTATAGGATCTAACATACACATTGTGGCTTTTGATGTTAGAATGAGTTTTGTTAACTCTTCATAACCTATGAGAGCGAAGTATTGAAGCCGCTTGTGAGGAAAATTATGAAAAACGGTTTTCTGAGGTACTGTGACAGACAATTGCATAATTATAATTATATTTGTAATAATATTATATTATTAATTCTATATTTCGGATTATTTCAGTTTTATCAGTAAAGAAATTCATGAAGTCATTACTTTTGTGCTGTGACAGAATATCTGGTTTAGTTGCTATTCCTAACCAATTTAGCCACAGTTCTGAATAATCACCTAGGATTGTTGTAATTGTATATTTTATATGTAATTGTAATTGTATAATATTGTATTGTTGTGTCCTAGAAAATATGCTCTAATTTTGTATTCTTCCACTTGCGCTCTATTTTCCGAGCTGCTCTCTTGAGAGCATGAGTGTAAACATTGTACCATGGTGTGGGGCTTTTTTCTTTAATTTGCTTTTATTGAAGGGGAGGGCAACACTATCAAGATTGCTAGAAAAGACTGCATATAAGTTTTCTGTTATTACATCAAGTTCTTCTAAATTTTTTGGCTTACTATGTATATGAGATAGATCTGGAAGATTATTAGTGAAGCTATCTTTAGTGGTTGAAAGAATAGATCTGAATGATAGCATGGGTTTTAGCTGGGATGTGAGAAAATTACGTATGAGTTTGATTCTTGCAAACCACTTCTGACCTCCAGTCCATTCCAGAGAAGTGAGAACTGCCATGACCTGCATTTGAACAGTCTGTCTTTCATGTTGAAAGAGATATCACTTCAACATTGCTTGAGAGGACGACATGATTTTAATAAAACCATCAACCACCTCCAAGCAATCATCTGTCAACAACTTCAATAATCATGCATAGGAGCTGTTCAAATGTAGCAACTCTTACAATTCAAGCTGTCAGGCACTTAATATTTGTGAGTCTTCTTAAACATGGAATTCATGCTGGTGATATAATGCATGTACCAGACTATGTGTATTATACTTAACTAAAACTAAAACAAATACTTAAACAAAAACTCAACAAAAACATTTTCAACATTACAAGGGACAGGGGAATGCATTATTGGACAATATTGAACATTGTGTTTTGGCTTCGTCATAGGCAACGCATAATTTAAATTAATTAAAACCGACTGACTTCAGTTCAGAAGACTCTGGGCTGTCGTTAAAGGGTTAAACTTTTGACATACGGAGTCATGTGAAAAACCAACATGGTGTCGATCACAGTGGAGTTTGTCTTTGGGAGAAATATCATAAATTTACACATTGAGGAAAATGTTTTGCTTTCAAAGGCTTTATATGGAGAAAATAAGGTGCATTTCAAACTTTTCTGAGACCAGTGCAAACAGACAGCACACTGGAGGTTAAGTCATTCACTAAATAGGGAGCTAGGAAGCATCCTATAACTTTCCTATGCAGTCAAGTGCATTCACTCCTAAAATCTAACCAAAAGTTCAGTTTCAGGTGCAGATGATGTTTGGGCAACTCAAAATGTTTGACAGACATGGGACAATGGTAATCAGTAAATAGATTCAGAATGTATAATGTTATTTTAACATGTTTGGAAGTGATTGGATGATGCTGGTCATTACTTCATTGAATCATAATTATTTATGCTAATTTCTGAATGGTTAAACGCTTCAACACTGACTATCTTGTTTGTTTTACAGTGCAAAGAGAGAGCATTGAAAATTTTGTTGCCAAAGCAGAAAATAAATTGTAACATAAGTCAAATAATTTTTTATTTGTGTAGTTGTGTACTTCTATTTGTCCAAATACACATTGATCCCAAGCAGCTTTACAGAAAATATGATTGTAGTATATGTAAATGTAATGTCTCAAAAACCTACACTCCTGGAAATATAATAAAACATTTTATAAGAAATAATCTGACTTTCTATAGCTTGGTTTTAGTAATAATTTCACAAATTAAGTTTAAATGTTAGGAAAACTATTTGTTCATATATATATATATATATATATATATATATATATATATATATATATATATATATATATATATATGCACGTTTATTAGGTGATACTTGTTACAACTCAAAAAGGGAAATGGGAAATGCACACAGCAGTTACTCCTGGGTCTCAGGAGGTTATAGTGAGGGATCATCCAACCACTGCTACTGTATTGAGAAGGTGTAACGTTGGTGTCTACTCTAGGACTGGAAGAGAGGAGACGCAGGAGTTGAATCTATAAATTCTTTCATTATAAATGCTGGAGTGGAACAAACTATAGAGCTTCATGAAGCAAAATACTTCATAAACTCAACGCAACACTTCAAGGACTGACAAATGATGAAGAAATCTAGAGGGTATTTATACACAAGAAACTAATGAGGGAATGGATGGCAGATGGGGATGATGATGAACTGATGGAAGTGATAAGGGCAGTCCATTCTTCAAAATAACACATATAAGACAGGCTGTGACATAACACCCCAGATCGGGGCTGAGAGCCGTGGAAGGATTGGGGCTGAGAGCCGTAGAAGAAAGCACAGGCAGAGACTGGGGATCGACCTCCGTGGTCATGAGCATGGGCAGAGACTGGGAATCGACCTCCGTGGTCATGAGCATGGGCAGAGACTGGAATGGAGGAGTCCTTCAGCAGGGAGAGTAGATACAGGGACGGTCGAGGCTAGAGGCACTGGCTCTGGGAAGGTCGAGGCTACAGGCGCTGGCTCTGGGACGGTCGAGGCTTCAGGCACTGGCTCTGGGACGGTCGAGGCTACAGGCACTGGCTCTGGGACGGGCGAGGCTACCGGCACTGGCTCTGGGACGGTCGAGGCTACTCGTTAACCGTGGCAAGCATGGACACTGGATCGTTACCGTGGTAGGCATGGGCACTGGCTCATTAACCATGGCAGGCATGGGCACAGGTTGTGGCCCGGGGTTCCCGCCATAATTTACAGCATATGGGGGAAATGTAACTTTCGTGGTTGCTACCGCTGACTGTGGCAGGGAATCGACCACCGGAACCTGGAGATGATGAGTTTTTGGGTCAGTCCTTCTATAACGTTGGTGTCTAGGAGTGGAAGAGGAAGAGAGGAGACACAGGAGTGGAATCTTTAAAACCTTTAATTATAAACACTGGAGTGGAACAAACGATAGAGCTAACTTCACAAAACAACAAAACAAGGAAACACTTTAATAATATAGCAAAGTCCTTCATAAACTCGACTCAACACTTCAATGACTGATGAATGATGAAGAAAACTAGAGGGTATTTATACACAAGAAACTAATGAGGGAATGGAAGGCAGGTGGGGATGTGATAAGGGCAGTGAACTATGGTAAACGTAGTGCAATAAATAGCAAAAAGTAAGTGACCAGATGTCTCTGTTATATTCAAATGGATGCAGTGCATAAATGAGAATATCCTTTAACCTCATGCAAGCAGAACCCTGGCTCTAAAACATGTATTTATACATACACTGCTGTCATAGAGCAAGAGTGTGCTGGCATGATGGTAACTTAGGCTGACAAGCAGGGCTAGCAGGACTAGCGGCAGTTACGGTAGTGATCATGTGACAGCCTGAGTATAAGAGAAGAGTGACTAATGATTAAATTTGCTATTGTGTAAGCACCTTTATCCAGTCCAGCCCCTGTAGAATCTTGCATGCTCCTTCAAGACCAGTATTTATAATTTTAAGGTATAGTGCAGATTTAGGGTAGATGCTCTTCATGAAAACATCACATAATGCGCTACAGAACTACAGTACATACTAAGGCCAAATCCACACTAATGCATTTGGTAAAAAATGCATTGATTTTGCCGTAAGTTTTCACTTCTCATCCACACAAGTACGGCGTTTTCCTCCACCAAAAGTAGAGACTTGCGGAAATGCTCTTTAGTTAAGCAAACATTAGAAAATTATTCAATTTTTATTTTGTTTTTATTATGTTTTAAAAAAAATAATACTATATATCCTGCTTCATTCTAATTACTTTAAAGTGGCTAGATGTTTCTAGTTTCTGAAGACTGAATAGGCATTACTGATGTGTAAATGTATGTTGCCATGTATTAATATAATTTATTTTCTGACTTAAAAAAATCCAACCATTTAACATCAAGCCATTTTTGAAGCTTAGTTCAATAGATTGTCTTGTTAGACCGGGTAAGATGTAGTTTTTAATCCAGAAACGTACAATATATTTACTTAGTACACCAAACTCTTTTCATTTTAAAGATCAAGGCAAATTGTATTTGTGAAATGACCTTGTATTTTTTGTAAAATGATTGACCTCTTTAATCAAATATCAAAAGCAAACATACTGGCAGCTTGAGGCACCGCTTGAGTCATTACATTATGCTCAATGGTGGAACCTACTGAGGTAACTGAACAGATGAGACATAGAGAGGGCACATCAAAAACAAACATCTTTGCCCGCTGCTAACTGTGTGCAGTGCTGTTCACAGTGTGAGGTCACAGTCTTGACTTCCTTCCAATGGAGATCTGCCAATTAACACATCTGATTCACTCTTTTTACTCTCATTCTCTTTATCTCTAGCTTTGATGTGTCTTCTCTTCTTCTGTAGCCTGTTTCCCTATGACACAAGCCCAATATGGCAGATGCACAGCATATGCTACAGTAATATGGAACTTTTTCATTAAAGGGGTCAGCCAGAGGTACTCTGACATTGTTGACCCCTGACCATTTAAATATATCCACACATACACACAGAGCCTTTCAACTGAATCACTGAGCAAAAATGTATGAATATGAACATGTTCAACACTGGCCAAGCTGGCCATTGATGATGCTGCCAAACATAATCTAAATCCACAAGGTTTTCTTTCAACATTTTCCTGACTAAACTTGTTTCCTCTAATAAGGGAAAATACCGTACCAGCACTTAATGTGCATCTATGGGCTACCCTGTGAATGCGAACAATAATTTACAGGCAGAAAGTCTTCTGATTGGCTAAACAAACAATCTGACAATAGCCCGCTGACAACTTTTGCCTCACTGTCAGACAGGTGTGATATTTCATGTCACCTATTTCAGTGATATCTGGCAGGTAATAATAATAATATGCAATATACTGGCATGTCTTAAGGTCAAATATTAGATCAAAAATGGCAAAAAAGAAACAGCTTTCTATAGAAACCCGTCAGTCAATCATTGTTTTGAGAAATGAAGGCTATACAATGCTTGAAAGATTTCATACAAAGGTGTACAATACAGTCTTCAAAGACAAAGGACAACAAGGCTCTAACAAGGGCAGAAAGAGATGTGGAAGGCCAGATGTACAACTAAACAAGAGAATAAGTACATCAGAGTCTCTAGTTTGAGAAATAGACGCCTCACATGTCCTCAGCTGACAGCTTCATTGAATTCTACCCGCTCAACACCAGTTTCATGTACAACAGTAAAGAGAAGACTCAACAGAAAACAGAAAAACCAAAAGAAAATGTTAGAGGGGGCAAAGAAACACAGACATTGGACAACAGATAATTGGAAAAGTGTGTTATGGATCTTAACACCATTGAGCATTTGTGAGATCAGGCCCGACAAGACAATCACGATTGCTACAGGAAGTGTGGGGTGAAATGTCACCTGAGTATCTGGACAAACTGACAGCTAGAATGGCAAGGATCTGCAAAGCTGTCATTGCTGCACATGGAGGATTTTTATGAGAACTCTTTGAAGTATTTTTTATTGTAATAGTAATTGTTCACTTTATTAATGTCCTGACTATATATTGTGATCAGTTGAATGACACTTTGGTGAATAAATGTACCAATGTCTTTCCTATAAGAGAAAAATCTGTACATTATTGGCCGCCAGTGTATATATATATATATATAAAACTTAATAAAGATCACTGGCAGTCTCTGGGAGACCATCTGAGCTTTTTTGCAGTTTACTGGGTTAAACATATACATTATGCTTCGGGCAACTGCATCCATTTGAATATAACAGAGACATCTGATCACTTACTTTTTGCTATTTATATCAGACACACTGAAAGAAAATCTAAAGATTTTTAGAAGCCCCACGTTAATATAATGTTCAATTTTGCAGAAAAAAATAAAAGAGAGAGATTCAGATATTATTTCATATATGCCATATTTCACAATGCCATTATTTATAGTATTAAACAATAATTACACTATTAGAATGACGCAATGTAAAACAATAATTTATTCCATGTAACATTATTTAATGACCTCAGTCTTTAAGGAAAACTTCCTCTCTTCCTCCTAATCTAGGAAATGGAGAACTGATGAAGCAGAAAATGTGTCTAATATTTACTCATTATTTTTCCTGAGCTTGAATGTAAAACTGCCATTTCTTTACTGCTTGTTTTCATTCAGGGTCAGGTGCTGAAAGACAGGACAGTTCCTGATGCAGAATAATGCAATGCTGATGGAGAGAGAGAGAGAGAGAGAGAGAGAGAGATAGAGAGAGAGAGAGAGAGAGAGACTCTGTCTGAGATTTGCAGGAATACATCAATGTCCTTTCATGACACAGCTCAGGCTGTCGAGCTAGAAACTGAGAGAGTTTAGAAGACTTCATGGAACTGTCACAGCGTGAAAATGCATCTTTTCTCAAAGAATTTGCTTAGCATTTCAAATCTTTATAGCTCAGCTGTTAAATGGATGTGTGTGATTTTTTAAACGGATGTGTGTGTTTTGGCATAATTTATAACTATATATTATAGTCTTAATCTGACTATCCATGTATATATGACACAATATATATATGCTTAGTCAAATATTTGAAGGTAGGAAACAAATATGGCGGTTGCCATTCGGTAAATCTTAGTTTCACCTGCTAAATACGAGACATTTTATTTTGTGATTTACTGACTTGATTAACGGGACATTCTAAAATGCTTACCATAAAAAATTCTTGGCATGCCCAAATTGTCATTGATCTTCCTTGATCTTTCCCTATAGTAGTGGTAATAGTGTCTGTGTTTCAGATCCATTTTTCTTTCTTTATTTATTTTTTTAATTATTATCTTTAATATTTGTGTCATTGACAAATAAGGTTGTGATAAAAAAATATTTACGTTTAAAACACACACGTCGGGTTCATAGAAATTTTTATCTTTGTGTCCAATCTGGTTTAAAAAAATGTTTTTAAAACATTTATAGCATTTTCTACAAAAAAAAAAAATATATATTTTTTTTATGACATTCAAATTTACTGTGGTGTAATCATCAAGTAAAAGGTATTAAAACACTTACCTTACACACTGAATATATAAATGTACACAAATTGATCAATAATTAAAAAAAAAAAATTCAAATATAGATATACTTTTTGGCCTTTTCATAAAAATATAACATTTCTGTCATTTTTGTAAATGCATATTCATGAGCATCTAAAGTGGTCCTCTCTGTTTTTTGAGACTTTGATTTATATAATAGAATAGGTGCAATGTAATATATAATAGATGAAATATTATAGGTGTGGGTGAGAAACAGAACAAATTTTTTTACTCAAATCTCCACTTTAACTTTCACTTTCAGAGGTGAAAGTGAAACTAAACAGGCCACATGTGACATTCAGATGTAAAAGTGAAAGTGGAGATTTAGGGTAAAAAAATTATTTCTCACCCACATATTATATAGCTTCTGAAGATATGAATTTAACCATTGGAGTCATATGGATTACTTCTATGTTTCCTTTATGTGATTTTTGAAGCTACAAAAGGTCTGATCACCATTCACTTGCATTGTGAGGACCTACAGAGCTGAGATATTCTTCTAAAAATATGTGTTTGTTTTCTGCTGAAGAAAGAAATTAATACACATCTGAGATGGCATGAGGGTGAGAGAATGATGACATTTTCATTTTTGGGTGAACCTCCTCTTTAAACAAGGAGGTTGTTTTTCAATGAATTTTCTTTTATTATGTGGTTGCTATGGTGCTATAAGTGGTCGATATCATGTTGCTATGCAGTTTCTGGATGTTTTGGGTGATTGTAAGGGCATTGCTTTGCAGTTGCTTGAGTGTTTATGTTTAGAAATGCATATATAAAATATTCAATTAATTTGATTATTCATTAATTCATCTTTGTTCATTTTAATTAATTCATTGTCATTAGTTCATGTAAGTACATAGTGCATAATCTAATGTTAACAAATACAACTTTTGTTTTTAAAAATGCATTTGTATATGTTGAAATGAACTATGATTCATAAATGCTTTATAGGTATTGCTCATTGTTAGTTCATGTTAACTAATGTTAACAAATGGAACCTTATTGTAAATTGTTACCAGTTTAAGAATATAACTGAAGAAGAGTTGATCTGGTGTTCATTAAGTCAGAATTAATAAACAAAATCAATGTTTTGTCAATGTCAAAGAATCAATGACAATGGCTATCTGGGTAATCACTTATAAACAAATTGCAGGTGTGAGAAATATATATGGCCTAAATTGTCACGGCTCACACTGTGACCTAAATTAACAGGGAATCCTGTGGGTGATTATATTTTCTCCCTCTGTATCGTAGGCCAGTATGGAGCGGTAATGATGGATGCTTGCTTGAGCAAGGCAATGGAGCGTAACACAATCTACTCTCTTAGATGGCCAAACACCTCAGGTAAAGAAAACCACTCCATTCCTGAACTCCTTTACACTTACTTGCACAAACGCACACAAACATACACAAACACACACACACACACACACACACACACACACACACACACACACACACACATACACACACACACACATATATATCAAGCCAGTAGAAAGGCAAGATGCAATCTACTACTTTTTCATCCTTGTCCCTTTGTGATATTTCACCAGCCAGATGCTGGCTGCTACATTACCTCTAATAGCTTTCCTGCTTTGCAGCTGATAACCTTACTTCCTGCTTCTTAGTCAGTGTCACCCTACTGTGTTTCATCTCATTTGTCATGTTGCCTTTTTCCCTACAGTCTATTGGCCTTTGCAGACACCTGGTGAAATATCTCCAAACTCTGCCCTCTATTCCAACATTACTTCCATAAATGGTACTCTTAAGGATATCCCATGCAGAAATGAGTCGCAATTCTGAGAAGTTGCATGGTGAGATAAAGTCACATTTGCGACTTTATATTGTTACTCGCAACTATGACTTTATAAAGAATTTATTAGGAATAAAATACTTTATTAGACTTATTTTTTAATGGATTTAATGGAGAGCAAATGGAGATATTTGGTTCAAAGGATAGTTCACCAAAAAATAAAAAGTTGCAATTGCAAGATAGACATCTTCGCTATTAGAAGATATATAGTTGCAATTGCGAGTTATATAAAGTGCAGTTATGAGAAATAGGCTAGTCACAATTGTGAGATATAAAATCAAAATGACAAGAAATAAAGTTGCAATTGCAAGATATATAAAGTTCCAATTACGAGAAATAAAACTCACAATTGAAAGATTTTAAGTTGCAATTGCCAGATATAAAGTTGCAATTACGAGCAATAAAGTCACAATTGCAAGATAAAAAGTCACGGTTATGAGAAATAAGTAGCAATTACGAGATTTATAAAGTCGCAATAACTAGAAGTCGTATATTGAGATAAAGTCGCAACTGCAACTTACTAATACTGTATCTCTCAACTATGACGTTATACAGAATTTATTTGAAAAAAGACTTTATTAGACTTCATATTTAATGGATTTCATGAAGGGAAAATGGAGACATTGTTTAGGATAGTTCACCTAAAAATTGAAAGATCTTCGCTATTACAAGATATGAAGTCGCAATTATAAGAAATAGTTGCAATAATGAGAAATAAACTCCCAATTATAAAAAAGTTGCAATTACGAGAAATAAAGTTTGCGAGTTATATGAAATTGTAATTACAAAAAATAGGCTAGTCATGCTTGTGGAATATAAAATCACAATTACAAGAACTAAAGTTGCAATGGCAAGGTACTGTATATTATGTCACAATTACGAGAAATAAAGTTGCAATTATGAGATATAATGTTGCTATATTGAGAAATAGTTACCAATACGAGAAATACATTTACAATTACAGTACAAGAAATTAAGTCACAATTAGCATATATGTAAATTCGCAATTACGAGAAATGAAGTAACAATTGAAAGATATAAAGTCACAATTATGAGAAATAAGTTGTAGTTACAAGATATGTAAATTCGCAATTACGAGAAATCACAATTGTATAGCTCTATACTCTTAGTGTTTGTCATCAATTGTTTCTATTGTTTCAAAAACTGATGCATAAGTGAGAACTTCATGTAACCTCTTGAAGAAAAGGGAAGCAATAAAATCTGTCCTCTGGCCAAATTCATTTTAAGTGGAAATATAAATTCTTCTTGATGTACTGATAGTCCTTCCTACCACCCAATTATGTAAACAACCCCCCAAATATATTACCAAAACAGCAGTCAATCATAAACAATGTAATCTAATGCAAACAAATTGATCTCATCCCTCTGTTATACAGTAGTGGTCAAAAATATTGGCACCCTTGGTAAATATGCGCAAAGAAGGCTGTCAAAACAAATCTGTATTGTTGAGCCTTTTGATCTTTCATTCCAAAACTTCACAAAGAATCTAACCTTTAATTGAAGTAAAACAATTGAAACAGGGGAAATGTCTCATTATTAAATTCTCCAAATGAATTGGACACAATTATTGGCACCCTTTTATTCAATACTCTTTGCAACCTCCCTTTGCCACATAACAGTTCTGAGTCTTCTCTTATAATGCCTAATGAGGTTGGAGAACACCTGGCAAAGGATCTGAGACCATTCCTCCATCTCTACAGATACTTCAAATTCAGAGGTCTATGTTGGTGGATTCTCTTCTTTACTTCATCCCACAAATGTTCTATGAGGTTCTGGTCAGGAGACTGTGATGGTCATGGCAGAACCTTGATTTTGTGGTCAGTGAACCATTTTTGTGTTGATTTTGACATTTGTTTTGGATCTGTTGGAAGATCCAACCACAGCCCATTTTAAGCTTTCTGGCAGAGGCAGCCAGGTTTATATTTTTTATCTGTTGGTATTTGATAGAGTCTGTGATGTCATGTATCCGAACAAGTTGTCCAGGACCTCTGGCAGAAAAACAGCCTCACAGCATTCAAGATGTAGCACCACATTTAACCATTGACATTGGGTACTTCATCTCTGTTTGCTTCCAAAAAGCTCTTTTTTGTTTCATCTGAACATAGACCCGGTCCCGTTTGAAGTTCCAATAGTGTCTTGCAAACTGAAGATGCTTGAGTTTGTTGTTGGATAAGAGGCTTTTTTTCTTGAAACCCTCCCAAACAATTTGTGGTGATGCAGGTGATGTCTGATTTTTTTTTTTTTAGACTTTCTGACCCCAAGACTCAACTAATTCTCCAGCTGTGATCCTTGGAGATTCTTTGGCCAATTGAACCATCCTCTTCACCAATTCTTAACATCTCCAGTTGATTGGAACTTCTTAATTATTGCCATGATGTTGGAAATGGGTAATTTCTAGGGGTGCCAATAATTGTGACCTCTTTCAATTATTTTACATTAATTAAATTTGGGAATTTTTGGAATGAAAGATCATCAATATTTTTGTATGTGATGTTTAATTAAGATACTACACTGCCCTTGGGGCCTGGGTAGCTCAGTGAGTAAAGATGCTGACAACCACCCCTGGAATCACAAGTTTGAATCCAGGGCATGCTGAGTGATTCCAGCCAGGTCTCCTAAGCAAACAAATTGGCCCGGCAGC
The DNA here is from genome assembly GCF_025860055.1 of Xyrauchen texanus. Classification (NCBI taxonomy): domain Eukaryota; kingdom Metazoa; phylum Chordata; class Actinopteri; order Cypriniformes; family Catostomidae; genus Xyrauchen; species Xyrauchen texanus. Next base: position 36,848,572 of record NC_068288.1, read on the forward strand.
TAGGGAGGGTAGAGTCACATGGGGTAACCTCCTCGTGGTCACTATAATGTGGTTTTCGGTCTTGGTGGGGCACGTGGTGAGTTGTGCGTAAATGCCGCGGAGAACAGCATGAATGTTTCGGCTGTAATGTGCTCAACAAGCCACGTAATAAGATGCGTGTAGGCAATTGAGATTCATCCTACACCACCACGAGGACATAGCGCAAATGGGGAATTGGGCATTCCAAACTGTAGAAAAAAACTACAACACTGCACTGACCTTAAAGAAGTCTTTAAACACAAGGTGAACGCTGATTATTTGTAATTGGGTACTTATTAAAAAGATAATTACACATGCATCTGTTGAAATATGGATGCCAGCAGAAGTTCCCTGTAATTAACCTCCCAAGGATGCTCCGTTATTAATGTTGTTAAATAAAGTGGAAGAGAGAGAGAGAGAGGGGAGAGAGAGAGAGAGAGACGTGAGAGAGAGACCTGAACTTGCATTTCAGTGACACAATGAAAAACATAGGAGAGAAAAATGGTGAGTAGCTATTATTAACTGTCTATTTTATGCATTATTTGTTGGAGATTTATGAACTGCAGCAGGATTTCCTGTTGTGTTATGTCAGGACAGCAGAGAATAGACTATATGAAAGTGGTAGGAACAGCGGTCTTAATGGACGTGTTCTATAAATATAGCAGCAATAACACACACACACACACACACACACACACACACACACACACACACACACACACACACACACACACACACACACACACACACTCACATACAAGGCCTAAAGTCAATCTCATGGACCATGCACCCAAGAAAATTGGAGAACATTTGTGCAACTAAATTGCTAAGGTGCTTCTCTAAATAGAGAGTGCAGCTAAGAGCCTGAGGGGACAGAATGCATGCATAGAAAAACTACTCCTTTTATAATGACGGAAGGACCATGCTTTTTTATGGGTAAGTAAATACAAAAGACCTTACATGGAAAATCAAATGCAATAATATTCTGAAGACAAAATTACATTCCGATCTTTACTGTATCAATTTAAAAATGAAATTTCAATTAACTGTTTGCAAGACAATAAAGCTAAAAGCAGAGACAGACTACAAGCTTTTGGTTTCAGAAATAAATAAAAAAATGAGAGCTAAAACTTGTATTGTATTTGCGTTAAATGCTTTAATCTGGTCTCATTGAATCATTTTACTGTACTTGCATTAGTGTTTTTTTATGTGGCACATTCGCGTATCGCAGCAGTTTCCTGTTTAAGTTAGAGAAACACTAGAGGCACTACAGCAACAATTCATTTTATACCCTTTCACACAAATCACATGTAAAACAGCAGATTATCAGTTCATAAATACTTATTTTTCACCCTGTTCCAGGCATCAAACACTTTTACTATAGCAAATTACTTGGAAGGCGATTGGCACATTACTTGTAAGATGATTTTAATTAAAATTTGCATCACATAACCAATTACATTTTAGCTTGTTCATATGTGATCAAATTGCACGGTGGCTCAACTAATAGTTCTCTGCAGTTATGATGCAAAGGACAGGGGTACGAGTCAAAAGTGTCATAGAAATACCACAAAATTACATTGTTGCTAATTGTATTTTAGTGCCACACTGTTTTTCAATTTAAACTAACTAAGGTTTTTTTTTTATTTTTTTATTTTGTTTTATCCTATGGCATCAGAAGACTTGGAATATGCCGCATAAACTACTTTTGGACTCTTAGACGGACAAGGATATTCACAAAAAAGTTTCCATTTGTGTTCCGCATAAGAAAGAAAGTCATGTGGGTTTGTAAAGACATAAGTGTTAAGTAAATGATGACGGAACTAAAATGTTTGGGTGAATTTTTTTACATTAATGTTACATTTATGTTACAGTTACATTGGAACTTTGCAACTTTCATGTTACAGTTGCATTGTGCTTGTGTGTATGTTTCTAACTGGCATGAGGCCAGTCACACGAGATGCCTTTAGGAATAATAGCACTTTTTGAGCCTGTGCAGTACGTTGAGCTTTCACTGTTAAATTATCGTCGCTTCGCTACCAAAACACACACACATAAATATTTCAGCAGTGCTCTTTACTCAAGTGAATAGTCAGCTACATTCTCAGACCTTACAGCCTTTTCACTTGTCTTACAATAACCACATAGAATAACACTCAACCTAAATTTACAAGAACTCTGTATGTCTTTTCAGTGTGCTAATATTTTATGAGTGGCGTTTTGCTGTGCATCTCACAGATAGAAGTCCAACGTCTCTCTTCATTAGAATTCAAATGTGCACCATCTTGATCTGAATCACAGTGTTTGTGGGTTTGGTGTGCGTGAATGGCATAAGCAACATTGAACGACTCAGACAGCCCACTCCTGAGTCGTGCTGTTGTTGTGTGATGCAACAGCTGTGACAAGCATGTTTGAGGACAAATGCAAGCCCTTAGATGCACTTGAATAACAGTGCAGTTGGGGGATATGAATATTATATGTTGTGATGTTTTGTGGTGTGTTGCTCTGCACCGCCTTGTTAGAGATATGTGATAGCGTAGCCCAGTGTTTCTCAACCTTTTTTCTATCACGGCACACTTTTTGCGACTAAAACATTATACGGCACACCACTATCCCACATAGGCTAACCATCTTCATTATTTTTCCTTTTCAAGAACTTGTCTGGGTTTTCTGTCCATCTTAGTAGCGTGTTTACTTGTAATGTTTGAAATTCGGCTATGCAAAAAACTAATAGAAAAACAAGTTACATAGGTAGGCTACACTGTGTGAGGTCGCAGGTGGCAAGAGCACTAAATGGGTAATGAAAAAACTACAAATTTTCTTCTTTTCTAATTTGTAGAGGCAGTTTAGATATGGGCCTGAAATTTTTATGATCGGTCATATTTAAATTAGACTTCGAAAATGTATGAATCTTAGAAAATAACTCAAGCAACAAAGGAAATATTGCATATTTCAAAGACTCTCTGGCATGGAGGAATCTTTAATCCTTGCAATGTTTTATGATTATTTGCCACACCTGCATGCGGGCTGTGGGGTAAAATCATTAACTACACACATCTGTGTGACATCTAGCTGAAGATACAAGTGCTCGCACTAAGTGGAGAATTTCTTCTCGCGAGGCATTAATGAGAGTTTTCCACTTAAAGGACCGTGATATTACATCGATGAAAATCAATGAGAGTGTATTCTGTTGCAAATGCTGTATGAATGCATGATCATATAATACATCATATTGTGCTTTTGAGAATATACTCTTTATTTCTATATAATATAATGTTCTGAATTATTAGTTTTTTTTTTTCATTCATAGAAATTCTAAGGGGTTTTGCTGGGAGTTTTCACTTCTAAGAGCAGTATTACCTTATAGAGTTGAATTTGGATCTACTATGACTTCATTAACACAAGCGTAGAGGCTTTGATCTTACTTTTGATCTTTACAATATTCTGTTTAAAGTACAGTACGTTTGATTTTACGGTTTACAATAAAATAGATCTACAGAATGAGATTAATGAGATTTTAGAAAGTTTATGGGCTGCATAATTAAGCAAATAAACAATCAAGATTGTAGCTACTATGGTTCTCAACTTGTTTTGGATGTGTAGCCTAAAGAATATGGCATACAGTTGCCCCACAAAAAAATAAGTAGCTTTTTAAAGTCAATTATATTAATCAAAATTAATAGCAACTACAATATCAAGGACAATAATAGTCGATTATGATATTTGTCATAATCGTAAAGCCCTAGTAGTGGTGCATTATATTATTCACCATAATGGTATTGGCAACAATTATAGTTTTTCTGTCTTATGTTTGATATTCAAAACTCCAATTTAAACAGTTTACTCTTTCAAAAACGCAATGCCTGATCTGACCGATTTGACGATGATTAAAAACTGTAAAACAACATAGTCATAATATCAGCAATCATATCAGATTGGCTAAAAAAAGAATTGTTGGATTTGGGGAAAGACATTTTTGGAGCAGCCATGATATTTTGTTTATATTTTATTTAGTTATTGTCTATATTTAGTGCCACTTTTTAAAAAGATACTTAAAAACTATAACCTCTAATAGACTAGTATTAGAAAATGTATGTTTCTGAGATTTTGCTTTAAAAATCACCTTATTTTCCCTCTTCGAGTCAGTGACGTAAAACAAGAATCAGTGTTTCCCAATCAAAATGAAGTTATATTATATGATTATTTCATTATGTATAGAAGATGTAGTGTGGCTTTTACTGACATTAGTTTCCTCTACTAGACCAACAGGTAGGCAGATCAGAGAGCCGTTTTGCCTGGAGGCTGATTGCTCTCCCATAAGAGACAAATGAAAAGCCTTTCAAAGAGAGAGATGGGAGTCCGATGGGCTTAAAAGGGATTTAAAGATTTATCGCAAAGTGCCACTAGAGGATATTCCTCTCCAAAGCTTACCTGATATTAACCTTTCTGCCTCCCCTTTCAACGCCGGCTGTTAAAAAAACTAAAAACCCTGAGGGGTATAGTGCGACTGAAATTTAGTGATTTAATTTACCCACCTTTAAAAATAACGCTAACATTTTACTCACCCACTCCATATATTGCAAATATTTATGTTTTACCTTTAAATGAACCTAACCGCAAAGCAGATCAAGCACAACTTCTTCAAGCAACACCTTCATATATGAATCATGATCATTAATGAAGCACAACTATCGCTGTCCTCTTTCATCTCAGAGCCATAAGTTCATCGGGCAGATCGTACACCTGAGAGAGATACCAATGAGAGAGCGAGAGAAACCGAGGACATGCTAGAAGCTTTCAGAGTGAGCAATGACTCCCGGCAACAGATGCCCAATTACCATATTTACATAATTATGGTGATGTGGTTGGATCCAAATGAAGTTGTAAGAGCACAGCTGTTGTTGTCCAGCTCGGGTGTAAAGCTCAGCAGAGGACTATGCTGAATATTTATGTTGACATTTCATGTTATTTCATTGTTAGGTGCTTATCACAGTCAAATCTGCCTTTTAATCTCCAATTAAATGAGACCTGCCTGGTTATCATCTGAACCAAGGTTTGATGAGAATGTAATTTGTATAATATAACCAATGATTGCTCATCTTTTAATGCAGTTTTTTACCCCCATCTCTCATTACCCAACACACCCTCATTACAAAACTTCCCTTTAGCAACTTGTTTTTTTCCTGCACCACATAAACATACTTTCTGGTTCGTTGCCTGCATAAGAAAAACATCACCCTTTGTCATACGATGCCATATTATTTTGTTTGCTGACATCAGTGATGTCCAGTGACATGAAAAGAGTGCCTTCCAAAGAGATGAGGAAGATTTTCAGCAATTAAAAACGTAAGTTTTACTCTTTTTCTCAAGCGAGCTTTCACATGACTTCAGAAGACTTGGAATGCAGTCAGCATGAATTGTTTGGAACACATTTTTATAGTGCTTTTTTGTAACTTTTGGAATAAATTACGCAGTGACACCTGACAAACAGCGTGTCTATTTGCACTCCAATAGTCTGGTGGAAACACCGAAATTGAAGACAAACCGCACCCCTACTGCCGCAGTAATGGTGTGGGGTGTAACGACGGTGTGAATAGTTGATTAGCCTCTGCAAATCAACTATTCTGATTGTACTTTTATTGGCTTGCTACATCTTTTACAGTGTTGTTTGGTTATTAATAACTTTTTTTGGTTAGCTTTCGACATAGGGGTGGGGTTAGGTGTTACAAAATACCTTAATTATGGTGGAACATTAATAATATTATTGTAAAACATTAACCTTCCTGTTACATGTTTTATCTTGTTTATACTTCTGTATACTGTACGGTGACCTCTTCATGAGACTAGCCAGCATAATGCAAAAATCATAAATTGTCATTATAATATTCTCATTACCGCAATGTGAAAAATAAATACATTGTAAAGTATAAAGTTGACATGTAAGCGCAATGCAACTGAAAAAAGATATTAAACAAACTGAGAAGGGGGCATCTTCACACACACATGACAAAGATCCCCCATTTAGCCTTAACTGTAGACTGTAGGGGCAAGTGCTGTTAGCAAGCACCTATGAAGGCCAGAACAGTACACAAGGGGGTGGGTGGCCAGCACTACACACGACCGCCTTTGTCTCCCCAGTGGCAATGTTTTACACACCACACCAGGTACTCATTTTAGGCTGAGTCAACCTAGGGGAGGCCCAGGACCAGTTCAGATAATCGTCACTGGTGTTGGCCATGAGCAGGAATCGAACTCAATTCGCCAGGTTCATAGCGCAGCGCGCTAACGCTACACTACCGCTCCACACGCACACACATATAGATTAAATATATATATATATATATATATGTATATATATATATATATATATATATATATATATATATATATATATATATATGTATATATATATATATATATATATATATATATATATATATATATATATATATGTATGTATATATATATATATATATATATATATATATATATATATATATATATATATATATATATATATATATATATATATATATATATATAGATTAATGGTAAAAGACGAGACTGAATCCAGCTTCATATCTCTAGTTTCTTATTCAGTACATTTGGAAGATTGTTGTGCTTTGCTACAACACAACTCAATAACTAGCAAGTGAAAGCTTGATATTTACTCGCCATTGGCTAATAACAGACATATTTTAGTCGCATAGCATGAAATTTAGTAGCATATAATGCAACTATTTACTTACTATGTAGAGGGCTGCCATGGACATTCTCTTGATAGTTTGGGCATATAAGTAACGTCCTAGCGACCACAGAGAACACAATAGAAACCACACAGCAATGCTCTAAAATCACTTAGAAATCCCTAGCATATGCACAGAAACGCCCTGGTAACCATCCACAACACCCTAGCATTGTGGCAGCAAGTTTTGCACCAGCAAGCACCACTAACATTTTCTTCAGAAAATTAAAAAATCTAGTTTCGGGTTCTTTTTCGTTCAGAATGCATGATGAAACTAGTCTGTGCACGCAATATTGAACGACTACCCTCAACTAAAATAACCCATATCATCTTTGATATACTGTAGGCATGGGGCAAAAACTATTGTCTCCAAAATGTCTCTAAAATATGCGCTGTCATTTCCTGAGAGGACAGTTAGGAAAGGATTGAATGAATGAAACACAAGTGTCTCTAGTGTTTCAATTTCCCCATTGTAAAATGCATTGCTTTGTAAAACCAGTTTCCCTTTTGAAGACAGCTTCTGCCTTAATAACTTTGTCTATGGGCCTGCTGTTCACAGGCTTTGCATAGTTCTAGCTAGACAGAGCCTTTTCAACTTTCTGATAAATTATTCAGACAGATAGCCTATAACACTGTTCTGTTTTAATGAAATATCTTGGCAAAGCACTGCAGTTTGACATTGCAAACATAGACATGCTGACTTTAAATCAAATATCTAAACTTTTCTTAAGTAATGTACAATGTTACTTATTCTCATAAGTGAGATAAATGTCTCACTCTTGATATTCTCATTCTTGATAAAAACTCTCAGAGCTGGATTGTTCATGCATGGAAATTATTCAAAGAAAATTCTGTCATAATTTATCATTACCCTCATGTAACTCCAAGTCATGATTTACTTACTACTCATTGAACAAAAAAGGAGCTCTTAAGCTCGAAAACGTACAATAAAGCACCATAAAAGTGACCTATTAAAAGTAGCACTATTTTCCAAGTCTTCTGAAGATATAGGATAGCTTTGTGTGAGGTACAGACCGAAATTTATGTTGTTATTTAATGAAAATCTCTCCTTCTGCCATAGCACTCACATTGCATACATTCAAACCTGGCACATCACATAGAGTGACAAGATTTGGAAGGACCAATGGAGTTTATCATCATTGATGACAAACTTGTTGCATTCCTTATTGTTTAAATACCTTGATCCGTCTTGAAGTGCCAAGTTTAAATATGTCAATTGCAAATGAGATTTGAGTGCTATGGTGGAAGGGAAGATTATCAGCAAATAACAACTTAAGTATGGTCCTCACACAAAGACATGGAATATAGCACATGACTCTTATGGACTACTTTTTTTTATTTTTTACTTTTTACATTTTGAGGCTTATTTTGGAACTTGAAAGCCACAGGTCACGGTCTACTTTCATTGAATGGAAAAGAGTAGGCAAGACATTTTGCTAAACATCTCCATTAGTGTTCCACAAAAAAAAAAAATGAAACCCATACAGGTTTGGAATGACAAGAGTGAGTAAATGATGACAGAATTTTCATTTTTGGGTGAACTATTCCTTCAAAGTCTACAGAGAAGAAAAATAAACTGATTTAAGTAATCTGTCACACAAGTCTCCTACCCCCCCACAAAAATACATATAGACCATTTAAAGCACAAAAAAGGTGGTATTGGACTTGCAGTCTGCAGTTATAAAGAAATTAAACTATTCTTTGCATGCTAGAGGATAAGAAAGCATTTGTATAGATTGATGGATGTCCTTAAAACAGTGCCGCCACCTACAGACTGAAGACAGCCATGAATAGAGCAAATTCAGAGTACCTCCAAAATAATTTACTTGCATTTCTGACATACTGGAAATGCATTGATTTTATTTCCATATACAATGCTGTTTTACTCTTTACATGTGGGTTTCAATAGCATTAATAGAGCAACTGGCAACTTATGTCACATTCATTCTTTGATAAAGGTTAAGATAAATAAAAAATGCAACAATACCTTCAGATAAATTATAAACATTTTTTGTAATGAACGATAGTGAGACAAACAGACCCAAGAGCAGAGGAACAGTTCAAAGGATTCATTACCAGTAAATATGAGCAGTCACTGGATTGAGGAATGAAGAAAATCCCGACACCGCATGCAGCAGCGGGAAGCAATTTCCAATGGCGTACGCGTCACAGTCGTGCAAGGGCCAATCCATGAAGTGTGTGTTTGTAGGATGAGAGTGTGTGTGCGTTGTGGAAGTCAGGAACAGATTTGTTGAATCCTTCATTGAAGCTTTGTGAGATGCAAAACAACGGCCAGCAGAGAAAAGCAAACTTAACTACAGACACGCAGGCAGAGACGGCAACCACACACCTGACCCATAGGCAACCAACAGATACACGAGACAGAACCAACTAGGCAGAGAGAGTGGATGTTAGTACTCAGCATAAAACAGCTATCTATTATGTAAACACATTACAAACTACATTCATCATTAAACAATCCAGTAAAGGACTTGATACACAAGGAGATTAAAATCGGCATGAACAACCAAGGAACATGTGCCGCTCGCCAGCTTAAAGTTGACATGATCAGCGCTCCCATGGAAACAATCAGGTTTCCCATGGGAGCGCTGATTCCGCGTGCCAGCGGCACCTGAAACACATGAGGAAGAAAACGTCAACACACTTGGAACAAAACAAACAGAGTACGATGATGTCACAGTCCTAGTCAGACAAGTCCCAACCTGACAAGGTGACAGGACGTGATTTTTTTGGCCATCTTATTTATTTAGGCAGTATGGAGAATTAATAACATGTCATTAGACATCTGCTGTGCTCCTAATGATGTCTTAAGTGCAACATCTTTCAGCTAAGCCTGAGAGTCTTTAAAATCACTTTAGCATTATGGAGTCTGCCTAGTAAATTAATATAAACGTAAATGTGAGCTCCAATGAGGATAGACCCACTTTTACAGTTCATGAAACCCTCTGTAATAAGGGAGGGTGAGGAGCGACACAGAAAGACTCTGCATTGCTGTAGCTAGACCGAGGACTGTCAGTTATGAGGTGGATGAAAATGAATGAAATGGAGCCATAAGTGTCACAAATTGGCATGCCACCACTGAGTGTCACAAGCAATCAAGTTACCTTAAGCTATGCTTGAACGAATAATGCAATAAATGATTTCACAAAGAAAGACAGAGTTTGTCACACAGTTTCACAAGACCACACACACACACACACACACACACACACTTATTTCTCTATAATAGTGGGGGCCAACCATGACCACCTTTTATTATTTTATACTAAGCAAGTTATATTTTCTATCCCCTAACCCAATCTTTAGCAATAAAAGGTACCCCTTACACAAATCTCCTTTTCTCCTTTTTATTAAAACATTAATTTGCATAGTCATTTTCCATGTGGGGACTGTTCGCTGGTCCCATTATTGCAGGTGATTTCATATTTACTTCCTCATGTAGGCAAATCCTGGGATGCATCCGTTGTAGTCAGCTGACTTGCTGCCTAATCAGTTAATGGATTAACTGACAGCTGTTTGAATGGAAAAAATGGAACTCTTTAAAGAAACTGGTCTCCGAACAGATTGAAAAGCTTATTTTCATCCTGCCTCCATATACAGCATCCGAAGCACTGATCACACACACACACACACACACACACACACACACACACACACACACACACACACACACACACACGTAGTGTTTCCATGTTTTATGGGGACTTTCCATAGACATAATTTTTATACTGTACAAACTTTATATTCTATCCCCTAAACCTAACCCTACCCCTAAACCTAACCCTCACAGAAAACTTTCTGCACTTTTACATTTTCAAAAAACATAATTTAATATGATTTATAAGCTGTTTTCCTCATGGGGACAAACAAAATGTCCCCACAAGGTCAAACATTTGGGGTTTTACTATCCTTATGGGGACATTTGGTCCCCACAAAGTGATAAATACACGCTCACACACACACACACACACACACACACACACACACACGCACACACACACACACACACACACACTCACACATACACACACACACACACACAGAGTGTGAGAGAGAGAGACTATTTGATTTTTTTGTGACCACTAGATGGCAGAGTACTACCATTGAAAAACACAACTAGCCCCTTAATCTTTTAAGCAGTGTTTTCCCTCATGTCATTAAAAAATACAAATTATATATATATATATATATATATATATATATATATATATATATATATATATATATATATATATCCCAAAATGAAAATTCATAACAGAAACTTTGAAACAAAAGTACTCAAACACATTTAATACTTAAAGGCATTTGTTTCTTCAGCGCTCACTAGATTTCCAAACACTATAAATGAATAAGAGGACCTAAAATATTCCTAAAATATAATTATTATCAATAATGTCAAAAAAGAAATCGCATCCATACTGAGGTTTACGTCATATTTACCTTACTTCACTGATAAAGCACTTTGTGATCTGCACATTTAAAGCAGTTGTAAATAATTTATTTTTTTTCCCACTAGCGTCAACAAACAAAATTCAAAATAATGTCTACTAGTGTAAACTAATGTTTACAAACTGGTTTCCCATTTAATCCCATGTCTCCCATCACTCGCGGTTCGCACACATATAGAGATAGCCCCGTCCCAAACTCACGCCATTGCCTGAAAACTGCCTCCAATTTTTCTGATAGGCTGGTGGGCTGCACTTTTATGTTGTTTACAGAGTCTTGGCCTCAAAGAGACATTTCATATTTCAGTGATATCTGACAGGTTGCAGGGACATTTAGTGCATATTATGGATTATGGTCGATGGATCACCAGCTTTCTGACAGATAGGCAGCAGTTAGTGATTCTGGGGAAACTCACATTTGAGACCATCACTAGTAGCACTGGGGCTCCTCAGGGATGCGTTCTCTCTCCACTGCTTTTCTCCCTGTACATGAATGACTGCGCTGTAAAAGACCCAACTGTCAAGCTCCTGAAGTTTTGCAGATGACACCACGGTTATCAGCCTCATCCGCGCCGGTGACGAGTCTGCATACAGACGGGAGGTTGATCAGCTGGCTGTCTGGTGCAGTCACAACAACCTTGAGCTGAACATGCTCAAAACAGTGGAGATAATAGTGGACTTCAGGAGAAATCCCCCTGCACTGCAGTGAACTGTTTGGGGAAAAAGCTAGAAACAGGGAAATTCACAAAAAAGCTGCTAGGTGCATTGCAAATGTAACCGTACCGTGTAACAGGCACGATAACGAGGAGGCTAAAGGCTACAGCCCCTAGCGTCAGTCGCTAGTGTGCCTTTTGAGGCAAGGGGAGTGAGGTTCACACATACCACACAGCTATCACGTACCAGCTGGCTCTCATTATACTCACCCCCCTAAACCTCACTCCCATCTGGGACACGGCACCACTGTAACTGGTCTTGCTCGATCAGCTCAGAGCAGGATTTAAACCGGGGTCACCGGCATGATAGGGGGGTGTGCTAATGAGGTGTCTAAAAGCTACAGCCCCTAGCGTTTGTCACTAGTGTGCCTCTTGAGGCCAGAGGAGTGAGGTTCACACATACCGCACAGCTATCACATACCATCTGGATCCTGTTACACAAGGTGCTTGTCTGTGTTCTGCGACTGCTACCTGGTCCTTGAATAATGTATAACATGCAAGTAAGGTCAGCCGGTGGAGTTGCTGGTGCCCCCCTGGGGTAAGATGGTGCCTCCCTAGGGAGTTGGTGCCCTATGCAGACTGCGTAAAATGCATGTAAGAAGCGTTGGTACTGCAGGGGTTGCTGTCAGAAAACACATAGCTGGTCTGTGTCAGGCCAAGTGTAGCTATTCTGAAGTTCCTAAAGCCAGAGAAAATCCCTATTTCTCTATCAGCTATTAAGATAATAGGTCAGCACTTTGAAACAACAGGTGATGTTGTAAGAAAGAAAGGATCTGGAAGGCCCAAAGCCTCCTCATTTATAAAAAGCATTTGCTGTTTCAGAAAATCATCAAAGACAGATTGAAGTTTTTGGCAGAATATGGAAAGTTTGAATCAGAGAGGTTCAGCAGAGTTGTGTGGAGTGATGAATCACGATTTGTGTTGCATGGTGATGCTCCAGAGAGGTGTCTTCAAAGATCTGGTGAGAAATAAAATATTGAATGCATCTCTACATTAGTGAAGCTTGGCAGAAGAGGCGGCATGGTGTGGGGAGCCTTTTCAGCTGCTGGTACTAGTGATCTGCTTCACAGTGAAAAATCAATGAATGCTTTGGGGTACAAGAGAATATTACAGAAAGGCTTGCTTCCCACAATTAAAAAGTCAGATGTTATTTCTCAACAAGACAATGCTACTGACACACTGCAAGCAAAGACCACCAAGAAGTGGCTTGAGAACAAGTCCATCAGGCTCATGTTTTGGCCTGTTCAGATTCCAGATTTGAACACTATAGAGAATATCTGATCTCATCAACTGTTTTAAGCCATCAACATTGAGTGGAATAATATTGACTGTTCTTTCTGTAAAAAGCTGTCCGCAAGTTTACCCACAAGGCTTAAACATTTAAAGAAATCAAAGGGAAAAATGATCCCATACTAAGTTACTTTATCTATTTGTTTAATTCTGCACAAGAACAAATGAGATTTCACAGCTACAGCAGAGGGGAACATTTTGGTGGCAAAGCGACTTCAATCTGTTCCTCACACAATGATTGATATTTTTTATATGGACTTCTTTTGTGGTACTTTCTTGCTCATTTTTGGAGCTTGGCAGCAAAAACCACTATCCACTTTAATAGTTCAATATCACCTGTTGTGTTCAACGAAAGAAAGAAAATCATAACGGTTTGGAGTAACAAGAGGTTGAGGAAAAGACAGGTTTAACCACTTTAAACTCTGTATTTAAAATATTGTTGTGCACACACATTGTTAGAACAATCCCCCACCCCGCTCAGCGCTAGCATCTACATATCCTCGAAGCACGTTCACACGTCTCCAGTTATTGTGTGAAGTTGCCAAGCTCAGCTGCTTTCACATTCATGAAAATCACGGCCATTATTTCAATGGGATGGAGGCGAGGCTGGGCCACTGATGAAATATATGCCAGAAGCCCTGCCAATTTCTGTCTGAAAGCCAACAGACATATCATTCACTTAATGCTGATTTAGGGGAGGGGAATGGGGATGATTTTTTTATTCTGCACTATGGACTTATGCATCATGATCAGCAGAAGAGAGAAGAGACTGTGCCTGAGGTGGGTCATTTCTCTGTTTGCCTCCATTGTCTCTTTTATGGAGCAATTGCATTTGTTTGGATATTTAAATAGAAGGTGAGAGAAAAAGAACAATAAGCAAATATTGAAGAAAGAAAATCCATGGTACAAACACAATTTTAACCTAAAGTAGGGGTGCAGGGGAAAACTGAACACTTTTTGGTTTGTGTACATACAGTACAGACTTTTGTAAGCCAATACAAATAACTCGTAAACACTAGACACATACTCAGATTATGAAGCTCAGTCTTTAATCACAACATCAGACTACAATTAAACAGAGTGAGCAAAGTTAATATGAAAACTAAAAATGTTATATGTGGTTCCATAAACATTAAACCCCAAAGAGAAGCTTTTTAAATACATAACTAAAGTTAAATAAAAAAAGGTAGTTTAAAACCTACCCATCATCTGTATTTTATTATAAACTGACAGACTCAGTTTTCATTCACTTTCATTCTATGGAAAAAAGATGCAATGGAAGTGAATGGTGACTGAGAGTGCAAGTCTCTAAAATTAGGCTATGTACATATGCATATATAAGCTTGCTCTTAAAAATAAATGAAATCCTGTTGTTACAGTAGGTCAAATACATATTTGATGCTTTTTCCACCATCTGGGTGTTACAGTAGTGAACCTGTTACCACGATGGACTTTTTTCCATTTAAACTCTAGATTTACTACTACACTAGGCATGCCAGCTGGCGTGGACATGCAGCAGGTTGGCATTACACAATGCAGTTGTAGGTACTGCTATTTCAGACAGACATTTTACATGGCAACAGTTCCTGCAAATGCTCATGCAGACTCTACTGAGCAGAGCTCCAAATGAACCCGCCGTTCTGCATATGACATCTATAACTGTCCCCGTAAAGGCTCCTCTTAGCTTGAAGATCAATAAAGCAGTGGAAATAGAATTCTCTCTCGCCAGACCTGGGAGAATGTGGGAGCATGGTAGAGAGAGAACTAAATGCAAAACTGAAAAAAAGGAGGAAAAAGGAGTGTTGCCAGAGACTATTAAGCAGAGACGGGTCACATCTATTAAAATTAATGGGAGAAATTGGAACGCCCAACCAGCCCAACCACTCTAGTGCCCAATGGTCAACAGATGTATAAAGGAAGTCCCGCCTTAGAAGTAAAAATCACCTTTTAGATTCAGACATCACCTGTCAATCATCTTGAGAATGAACATGTGCATTAGCTATACAAGCTGGGAAAATTCTGTGTTTTAGCGTAATCTGAGGTAAAGAAGCACAATTTAAGAAACCAGTGTTGTCAGATTTTACAGCTAATTTGACATATGTTCTTTAATTGTGATTTTGGCCTACCGTTTTTGAGATTTTGGTGTTCCCCCATTCAAGTTGATAGGAACTGCACTGTCATGACTGGAAATAGTCTCCAGGGAACGTTCCAAAGATGGCCGCCAGTGGACTGACTTGCTAGAAAGACTTGAAGAACTGACCATAAAGGAATGCAATGCTACTTCTGGTATCAAGAAAGTCAATCACAAACTTGGTTAGAAGAAACTTCTGGTTGATCAACAGCTTCTCTGCAAATAATTTCTCAGTTTGTGAAAAAGCAAGGCATTACAGAGGGTTTAAATTCAGAAATGTGCAGCTCATGTTTTAGCAAAAGTGCTTGCTGTATATCAATTCTTCTGCACAAAAATATGTGTTATTGACTTGCAAAGTTGACTACTGCTCCTAATACTGTTCAAGGTGGATGAACTTCTGGTTACCAATACAGTTCCTGTGGGTGAATTCTTCTTTTCAGCCACATCTAAACTTCCAAATAGTTTACTCGGTTATTTGAACACAATAAAAGTGGAATCCAAAGTATGATATAAAGTCTGAGGGTGACTCTCCAATCCCTGTGAATAAAAAGACTAGAAATAAATCTGTAATGTAAAAGATATGACTCACAGAGCAGAAATACAAAGCAGAGCTATAACTCTCCACCCATATAGTAAGAATAACTGTCTCCTAAAGCTCTCCCTCTCTTGGAGAGCAGATGATTGGTATGCCTGTGAAATCCTAAAGGCTCCCGAGAGAGGTGGCGCCTGGAGATGATAACATCCATTCACATCAAAGGTCTGAGCTGGTCGAAGAATAATATGGTCAGCGTAGGGCGAAATCACATCACATGCCTTATTAGCATATTACTGAGTTTTAGCTGAGGGACCGGGGACATTTAGACTGTATTGTCAAAGAAAATGGGCACAGTTTATGGGCGATAAAGAAAGGTCAAACAGGTGAAGAGCACCTAATTTGCAACAGAGTGTTTAAATAAATAAATTTTGAGGACATATATATGCGTTGCAGATGTATGCCTAAATTCTATTTGCAGATGCATCAAATTTACACGCAGTCATTAATTTCCTTGAAAATCGACCAAAAAATGTTGAGGACTCATCTTGTCCACAGACGTGTGGGTAGCTGACGCATAGCATGTCCATGAACATAAAGATGTTAGATTAAAATGTATATGAATTTATTAGGGAGAGAGTCATATTTAGGTGCTGTTACTTGGCACAATTGCTTTCACGTTTTTTCACAGTTTTTAATACCTTTTTTGCCTTTACTTGATTATTTTCAATGGTTCTGTGGTGTGAAAAGTAAGTAAGCTTTGCATCACAGATCCTAATCACCCTGTCGTGTTTATTTTGCAAGAACAACTGGCTGACTGTACATGATCCCGCTTATTAAATAGATACTAACCAAATAAACTTATACATGACCAGAAAATATTGTTATTGATGTGCGGTTGTTTCTGAGAAATATCAGACCACTAGATGGCGCCATTTGATTAATTAAATTATTTTAATTAATTATTATTCATTATACATGCCAATTGCCACCAATCTAATGTTACAACAGTATGCAGACAATAGCTCAGAGATTGTAAGCAATTCATTTGACAGCTTATCATTGAGACACATCAAAGCCAATGATTAAATTGGGCATCATCATTAGAATCATTTGTAAAAAATAAACATAGATTTATTTTTTTTCTTCATCACCCTTTGCTTCTGACCGGTGTGGGGCATGAACATTTGCTGCATGGTGGGGCTTGTCCAGAACTCTGCATATTGGGTTTGAATATGGGTGGCAAATCATTCTGAACTAACACACAAGTTTCACTTTTGATCGTGTTGATATAAGAGTGTGAAACCCCCATGACATGTTTCACTCTTTGAAAAGTGCCTTATCTTATCCTCCATCATGTAAAAACAGCATCTCCATCTTGTCTTGTTGAAACTGTTCTCAAGAGCAGACCGCTGCACAAACAACCCCCATCTCGTCATAGCAAGAGTGAATGAGTTTATGTTTCCTTACCTCGTCTTTTCTCTCTTCTGGTCTCCGCCTCCCTCCCTAACTCATGAGGCCTTCTTGGCTGAGGTTTGAAGAAGTTTAGTTTGGACAGGACTCACATGGAAACTCATATGCAGTGGGCTGCCAGGCCTGCATGTTTCTGTGGCCTGTGATATATAGTGTAGGTTGGGCCAGTAGGCCCGTATACACAATTCAGTCACTGCACTGCCTTTTCCAACGATCGCAATGTTAATGATGCAGAGACAATGAGGGGGGAAGCTCTTCTCCACTGGAATAAAGTGTAATCATGTAAGCCATGCTGTGTAAATGAAATTCTGTGTTCGGTTTGGATTGAACGGATTAAATGGATAGTTCACCCAAAAATGAATATGCTGTCGACATATATTTACCCACATGTTGTTCCAAACATAATTACTTTATTAATGTATTTTTTCTTTAAAAAATTGTGACTTTGCTCTTTCAATACAATGAAGTAGAATCTGACCAGCAGTTTTGGATCATTTATTCAAAAAAGTAATCCAATACAATTTACTAATAAGTTATCTAAGGGCCTATTCACACTTGGCCACTTCATGCATTTTCACTGATCGGATATCTATCCAAACATGAAGAGACCAGGTGTAAATACCCTCCGAAACGCATTTGAGATGGATTGAAATCCGATCGCTCAAACCACTTCAGGAGGTGGTTTGAGACACATTCAATTCGTAACTCGATCAAATGCAAATGCTTCTGGCCGTCCAAGACGCTTTACTACGTCAGTATAGGGAAAACATTAAATAAAATAGCTGCATACTATGTAAGTATTTGTATAGGGATCACCTCGCGCAATAAATAATAACAAATTAAGACACTGATGCACGTTGTAGGAAAGACAGAACTTTTTAATTTGATGCAGATTGCTGAAGAAACGGAAATAGCTGATGTGCATGAAACATCTTGCCTAAGAGAAGCTCAGAGGGGGGAATACTGAGCGCACAAACAAACAAAGACGCGCACAATGTTCAAATTCACTTGAAATCAAATAATAAATCTCATCATTTAAATTTTCTACCTAGCATTAGCATAATCACAGAAGTGAACTCCACGTTATTTGCATATAGGGCGGGATGTAAAGGTCGGTTTTATATCTGTTTGACAGAGACACATCGTGGCCTAGTGTAAATGGAATGAGCTTATTCTGTCGGATAGCAATCCGATCAGTACAAACGCATCTAGTGATCAAGTGTAAACGTATTAATCAGATTACTGATTACTTCATGGAAAGTGCAGTTAAATTACTAATTAAGTTACTTTCTAAAACAGTTTTACAGAAAAGTCTCTGTTCTTACGATCAACAAATTCTAAATTTCTTCCTTGTTCATTGTTGCACCCAAGACACCACACGTTTCTCCCTTATTATGACTCACAGTTATGAAATACAAACAGATGTAAATGTTATCATAATTCATGCCTGAAATGTGATCTACCGCAACTATGTTGCATGTCTTTTGAGTCCATATGATAACTTTGTGAGTCTTTATCCACTAAAAATCTGCTTTCCACCACAATATTTTCCATCCAATATTTTGCACTTGCATTTATTCAAACTGATTGAACAAATATAGCACCAGGTTTGAAGTCATTAATGCCAAACTCTATTCTTTGTTGTTTTGGTACTGATTGCAGGTGCTTTTTTTTTCCAAATTCTGATTGAGTTTCATTGGTAAACATTTTAAAAAATGTGTGCTTCTGTTCAAAAATGTGTTCAATTATGTGCCTCTGTTCAATAATGTATAATTTACAAGTACATGAATTCACATTGAGAGCTAATAAATATGAAAACTATGCTGTACAAACTCATTCATAATCTTAAAATGCACTTCATTTAATTAATTCATTGATGATGCACAAGTAAATTTGCTACATAAATAATACAACTAAATTAAATGCTTTATTTACATTGGCTATATATTCATTGATTGCTAAATTCATATTTAGACAAATAAGGAAGGAACTGTAATAGATAGTGTATGTGTGTGTGTGTGTGTGTGTGTGTGTGTGTGTGTTTGCTCTGGACTCACACACTGAGTTGAAAGCCAGGCGGCAAAATCTAAGTTATTAGCACTCAGATAAATGGAGGTTGCATTCAGTGCAATTTATTCTCATTAATTATTTAGTGGCCAGGGCCTCACATTATGCAGTTCAGATATTTAATAAGAGCAGATCACCGACAGGGTCAGGCATGATTACACATTGCATTGGCTGCCTAAGAGAAAGCATTTGTTCAGAGGTAATTACTTCCAATGATAAAGCACTTGCATTAAATGTGATAAAAAAGAGGGCTGCGACGCAGTCACTCGTCGCAAAATTTAGAGAATTAGCAACAATTTGGCCTGCCAGTCATGCAAGAGCTTCCTATTACTAAAGAGGCTAAATCAGACTATGATACACTATTATCACAGTAATTAATTAATTGACCAGAGTGGTTTCTATGGTTGTTTCAGAAAAACTATTTTATCTGTTCTATGATTTGTCTTTTTATCTCATACTTTTACAGGCATATCATTAATCTTCCAAGAACGTATTTGTACATCCTGGCAAATTGTGAACTGAAACAGTTCAGAATATTAAAATCGTAAAGTAATGATGGAAACTATAAAATTCATAGGACACAAGCTATAAATCTTAATTTAAACATCTTGTGACAGGCAGGGATTTCAATATACACAACCATATCACAATCCATGTAGATAAGTTTGGTAGAAAGGCTGTAAAAATAGCTTTGTAGTTTCTAAGCCTCTGGAGGTTCTTGTCTGGAGCACAGATAGCCATGCAGAATGTCTTCTTTTGAAGCAAACACAAAGACAAGCCCACAGGAGCTGTAGCAAAGTGAGACAAATGAAGATATGACCAGCAGTAGGGTTATTACTCTAGACCTGCAGATATGTCTGTCTCGCTCTACACAATGGCTCCTGGGTTATCAATTATTAATTACGGCTCGGGTGTGTGTTCAGTATTCATGCATGTTCTGGAACAATTGCTAATGATATGTTTTAATTCATGCTTCCCTTTCTGTCTGAGAATTCCCATTTGTCACTATCTTGTTCATACTTAATGACATGGTCATGCAAATTTAGTCTCTTCAAGGGCTCTTGCTTTCAGTCTCTCACACACATTCCCATCATACACATTGTTTTCCATCACAGTGCAGTGGAGCACTAAATTATAGAAGCAAACAAAGTTCGAGCAATGAAAACTATTTATAGAGAACACACTTGACTGCTTAGAATGATAACAGCGACTAGTGAGCTGCCATCCTAGACAGCATTTTTGGGCATCATAGGCACATTCGAACCTAGTCAAACCTAGTGAGCCACCTACCTAGACAACATTTTTAGGCATCATAGGCACATTCAAACCAAGTGAGACACTTTCTAAGACTGCATTTTTGGACACCAAATGAGCCACCCACTATTATACAGCATTTTTTTGGAAAACATAGGCACATTCAAACCTAGTCAACGTTTAATAAGCCTAGTGGATCACCTATCGAAACAGCATTTTTGGGCATCATGGGCATATTTGAACCTCAAATGTAGTGAGCTGCCTTCCTAGACAGCATTTTTAGATATCATAGCCAAATTCAAACCTAGTCAACATCTAATCAGCCTATAGTTAATATATAGTTAACCAATGAGCTGCCTACCTTGATATAATTTGTGGGCATCATAAACACATTCAAACCTGGTCAACACCTTGTGAGCCACCTACACAGACAGCATTTTTGGATATCATAGGCACATTCAAACCTATGTAGTCAAATGTAGGCTCATTTTCACCTAGTAAGCCACCTACCAAGAGAGCAATGTTCAGCATCATAGGCACATTTAAACCTAATCAACATTTAGTCTATTTGAACGTTAGTGAGCCGCCTAACTAAAAAGCATTTTTGGGCATCATAGACATATTCAAACCTAGTCAACACCTAGTAAGATGCCTACCTAGAGAGCATTTTGGTGCAACATAGGCACATTCAAAACTAGTCAACACTTAGGGAACCAACTACATAGAGAGCATTTTTTTGGGCTTCACAGGCACATTCAAACCTAGTAAAATGTAGTGAGACGCTTACCTAGATACCATTTTTGGGCCGCATATAGGCTCATTTACACCTAGTGAACACCTGGTGAGCCATCAACAAAGAGAGCATTTTTGGGCAGCAAAAGATGCCTACCTAGACACCTAGTATGCTGCCTACTTTATCAGCATTTTGGGGCATAGCAGGCACATTCAAACCTAATCAAAACCTAGTTACCAAAGCTTCTAATAAGACTATATGATTTTTTTCCCACACTTAAACAGATTACCTTGGAGATCTAAATCTCCACTGCTACTTTATCATTTCCAAGCTTTTGTAAAAAATAGTTTCCTGAAATACATCAAACCATGTAAACGCCTTGAACAAATAGAAGCTCAAATTTTAAGCAGGCAGGAATTCCTTCTCGCAAAATGGAGATCAATGCTGTATTGACTCACCCACATTAGATTAAATTATTTTGCTTATTGATTCTTCTGGAAGACTGACATGTGGAATCCGGATGAGTTTTTCTGTTTTATGGTAAGACTTGTAAGAGCATGTCTGTGGATGTAACAATCGAATATCATGGTCATAGGTTACAAATACAAATCAAAGGTCTTAGAAGGTCACTGCACAACAAGCATGCTTCAAGGCAGCATGCATCTACTTACAGTATATGTTGATTTTGGAATATGCTACTGCACATATCCTTAAAAAAAATTAAATAAACTTAAAATCCTAAAGGAATGCTAATGGAATTTCTAACATTAACTGTTAGCAACCACAACCAATCCAAAAGTTATCGAACAAGAATCCTCTGATCTCACTAGATGATACAACATAGTCTCAAGACAAGTCCTAATAATAGTAAGATATCATACTTTTACTCCCATAGAGACAAATATCTTTCCAATTTGGAAAGCCCAATTCCCAAAACTCACCACGCACCCCACCGTGAAACACATTATTGCGACCACGAGGAGGTTACCCCATGTGACTCTACCCTCCCTAGCAACCGGGCCAATTTGGTTGCCTAGGAGACCTGGCTGGAGTCACGCAGAGCCCTGGATTCGAGGGGTGGTATACAAACAATTATTAAAAATGTTCCCAAATTGAACCTCTAAACCAAACCTTAACCTAACTTTAAAGTGTAAACCTTTCCCCAAACCCTAAACCTAATCATGATTTTAATAGGCAAATAACTTCTGTGTACTACGGGAGAAAGAAAATCAGGGTTTGGAGTGAGACGAGGGAAGCCTTTTACAGGTTACATCAGTCATTTTATTGCATAAATAAACATGGAATGAGTAACCAGATTTATTCACTGACTTTTCCAATCTAAAAATGACATGTTGAGTAGGAGGCTAGTTACAATTTGACACATGTAATGATATTGATTTAAAATTGCGTTTGATGATTGGTTGGTCTCTATGGGAATAAAAGTCGTACCTTTTTGTATACCAGCCAATTCTTATGATTTCACCATCTCGTATTCATGTAAGTTTTCATGAGACATGCTCATGTGAAATACCTATTTCATTTCATTTCCTAGTTCATTTTTCCAAAGTTTCCATTATGATTGACTCTTAATGATTGAAATTATTTGGCAGTCCTCAAAGTTATATTGTATTTTAGACCCATTAACATGTGGTTTTATTCATTATGGGTGATCCGATCACAAGTTAGCAGTGCTTGATTCAAAACGCTTTGTGATCTCATCAGTCAAAGCACATCCAGAATCAGAGGTGGTCAAAATCACGTTTCCTTTGTCTCCGTGGATTCTCTGTTAGCACAAACCCTAACCCTTTGGTACACTGGACCTGTTGATTTCATTGTATAAATAGCTTTTCTCTTATCTGCAGATGTTCTCCTTTTTTCAGCATATGGAATTCCTCACTCTGTGGTCTGGAGGGAGGGAATGCTGCAGGGGAGACCCATCTGGAGTGGGAAAAAGATGGGGAATGGAAGAGATGAGGCCCCCCTCCCTATTTGTCTCTCTGGAGAACTCCAGGGCTTGTCTGGAAATACATCTGTCAGGACAAAAACACAGCAGGGCAAACCAGAACCTGTCACCGGATAGCCCAGGGAGAGGAGTTAAACTACAATTGGCTTTTCCGTTTAATGACAGAGGCTCCAGGACACTGGAGACCAGACAAGTGCTGCAACATGCTTAGTCAGTCACAATGAATTCAGATGAAGGATTATGGCAGATTTTGGGTGATGATGGGGCAACTGTTTTTAAAGACTGTGAAAAATCACATGCATAGTCAAACCTCACCACTTCTACATGCTTATTCAGGCTGATAATTGTACGGAAAGGGCCAAAAGCAGCTTTAAGTTCCTTTCACATGACTCGCAACAGGGCTTCAATGTGTTTTGACCCATCAAAGGGTCCAAGTCAGAGACTAGTAAGCGGGCTACCGTGACAGCGTTTTGCTGGTAGATCCCATAACTACACCATTACTGTAAACGGGCAAAAAACATGTTTTTTTCATTGATGACATTTTAAGAGAAACCCAGACTGATCTAACTATGAAATCGGCATCAGTTTGTCATAAGGTCTTAAGTTGAAATCAGTCTGTGCATACCGATATTCGAACAACTGCCCCCAGTGATCAAAGTGAGAAGAGGTTATGAACATATAACATGTAAGCTCCAGTTTTTGCTTGAAGTGTCCATAGAGGGACACAAAAGCGAGTTGTAAAACGGGTTGTAAATGATGTAATACAATTAAGAGCAATGCATATTTTATTAGCTCTACCACAAAACTCTAAACCTAACTAAACCTAACTGAATAAACATTTTATCTTAGAGGGAAAAATGGAACCTCAGAATTGCACTCATTATTGATTATGTAAACACGATTACTTCCTGGTTTTAACAAAGGATGAGAATCTTAATCTTTGAAGCCACAGGAGAAGGTAAAGACACTTGAACTAATGCAAACATATCTGATGGGAGATGGCACTTTCCAGTATCTCTGCAGAATTGGGTTGATACTCAGGGTGAACAGATCTCTCCAGGTTATGAAGACATTCTTGTTTTAAATACACTTGACCTGCATGTAAGATGGCACCAGGGGTAGTGCTGTAGTTTGATGAAGCCTCTATAGAATCCAGTGCATAGGGGATGTTGAGTCATTTAGCTAAAGGGAGAAAAGGAGTTTAATGCATCTTATTAGAGCTACGGCTCTTGGTCTCCCCTGGGTCTCGTGTCAGTGCTTTACATGAGGGGTGAAAGGCCTGCTTTGACATCTCCGTCCCAGCTGAGACAACACCCAGCAGTCCTTAGAGTACTAGGCCAACACACATCACCCAGCAGCTGATGATAAACCCTTTATTCTGCATATACTGCATTGTGTCATTCAACATTTTGTAAAGGTTGTCAGAAACAAGGACATAAACAATAGTGTTAGTCATTACAAAGTGTCTCCAAAAACAATTAAAAAAATTGATGAATGTCAATGCATTAGATAACAAAATATCAAAACAAGTGGCATTTATTTTTAAAGAAAGATAACACAAACACTTTTTTTAGGCAAGGCATTTCACAAAAAGAAGTTTGTTGGGTTTTAAATACAATATATACCCTTGTGTGAGCCTGTGTCCTTCTGCACAGACATTTACATTACATTTATGCATTTGGCAAATGCTTTTATCCAAAGCGACTAACAGTGCACTTATTACAGGGACAATCCCCCCGGAGCAACCTGAAGTGCCTTGCTCAAGGACACAATGGTGGTAGCTGTGGGGACCAAACCAGTGACCTTCTGATTACCAGTTATGTGCTCTAGCGCACTCTTCAATCCACATTGTGTTTTGTTTTCGCTATACGCTATTCATGTTGCTTTCAGAGGATTTAAATTGAGTTAGGATGGAAATAAGGTGCATTTTGAACCAGTGCAGACAGACAGCACACTGGAGGTCAAGTCATTTACCAGATAGGGAGCATAATATAGCTTTCCTATGCAGCGAAGTGCATTTACTCCTAACATCTGACCAAAAGTTCAGTTTCAGGTGCAGATGATGTTTGGACCACTTAACATGGTAGCCATGGGAAAATAGTAATCAGCACAAAGATTCAGAATTTAAAATGCTAAATTTTATTTTAACATGGTTGGCAGTGATGCTGGCCATTAATCCCAGGAGATCAGCAGTTACAGAAACACTAAAACCAGCCCGTCTGGAACCAACAATCATCCATGTGATTAGCTAATCAGCCAATCGTGTGGCAGCAGTGCATAAAATCACACAAATACAGGTCAGGAGCTTCAGTTAATATTCACATCAACCATCAGAATGGGAAAAATGTTCTCTCAGATATTTGGACCATGGCATGATTGTTGGTGCCAGATGGGCTGGTTTGAGTATTTCTGTAACTGCCTCCAATATGAGGACACCAAAGGTTTAGGAAAACTATCTGCTCTTCAAAAATGGAAAATGCACACAGCAGTCATGATTGGGTCTCAGGAGGATAATGTTCAATATTAAGACACAAAGTATTTGGACACTTTCAAACTTTGTGAAACATATATAATGTTGTGAACTACACCTGTGGTAACTTTCCCCAAGTAGTTCATATAGCCATTACAAGTCCATCTTGAGTTTGGGTTGGACTTCCTCCCCCTCCATCCCTCTTATGACACTTTTTCACTGCATGTTACAGTTCGATTCGACTCAACTCGCTTGACTTTTCTGAGCTTGCTTTTCCACTGCTGTTTAGTGCCACCTCAATGTGGGTGGGACTATTGGCTGATCGTCATAGCTGCGGTGCCTCTACTGGCGTGACATCTTAAATGTGACTCAAAACAACAAACAAACTAGCTCTTTGTGCTGCTTAAAGCAGTTGTTGCATGGTGATTTTACAGAAGTGTATCAGTTAAATTGGCCTGGTTGTTTCAGAAGCAAGCTTCCAGTAGCTGGTCAACTAAATAAAGTGAAGATTTCAAGCAGTGTATTGAGATAACGTACCATTCTCCATCATGGACTCCAGCCGTGGCTGAGTTCAGGGCACTCTCCCTCCCATTGCTCGCTGGTCTAGATAGCGTCCATTTGGTCGAACCACCTCCACTTTTAATTTTTTTTTTTTACTTTTCCCTACACTGCTGGTAGGTCCAGTGGTAGCTGTGTGCAGCTAACAGCTGAGACACTTCCTGAAAGACATTTTCGCTTCGTTCGTCGCTAACGAGAGTAACGTCTGCACCTCGTTTATTGACCATGGCGTGGTTTTACACACATCAATTTATTTTTACAGTTCGAAAGTCGTGTGAACAAATGACACCGCTATTGCTGTTGCTAACTTTAAAACTAGTGGATTGATGTCCCGTGTCAAAAATCCAGTAACAGCTGGTAGAGATGATTCTCACTGACAAATTAGTTATCTGCAGAGTTTTGACATCACATTTAGTATCGGCTTGTCTCACTTGGAACCTCAACCGAGGTTGTACTAAAAGAAGTACTAGGTACCAGGTACTATCCACACCGGAAAATCCCCAAAAAGCGAGCAGAGTCGAACCGTGTTCAACAGTGGAAAAGCCCCATTAGCGAGAGTGCACAACCCTCTGCATAAAGTGGTACCCAGAGACCCTGGAGGACATCAAAAAGCTGATTTGCAGATAGATTTTGTTATCTAATGCAATAACATTCAGACATTAAGTGTGGCTCAAGTGTCCAAATCCACTAATTATGAATCAGCTATATGAATAGCTATGGATGTGTTGACTAATACACGTCAGATAAATTGAAAATTCTATTTGTAGAAAAAAACTCAAGCAATTCATTAACAGATATTTCTACTGAAAGCAAGGGAAATTTGTGCACATGCCAGATTTACATTTACAAGTAAAACTAATGTGAGCATCACACAGTACTACCAATTAAACAATGACTAGCAATAAATGTAATGATAAAACCAAAACATTCCAAACAGACATAATAAGTAATTATGCAAAATAAAACTGCAAAAGACAACAACAATTGAAAGGAACCAGGACTATACAGGTACACGGAAATTCCAAAAGGATAACGCAATATCATATGTACACATGCATTCTATATTTGAGTTTCTGACAAAGCTAAAACAATTTAACCATCTTTACACAGTAAATCAAGGTTACTGGTCATACACAAGAACATAACTGCTTGCGTGTAAAAATGAAAGAAAACGTTTCAGCTCCATTGCCTTTCATAGCCTATTATGTTAGCTTTTGCACCATTTTGAGTTATATATGTAAGCAGTTTAAATTCGGCAAATGTTTTCTTTTTTCTTCACTTTAAATTTAAATTAAGATACAAATCATTGTTTCATTACAAACTCCATTCATTATTTTACAATTTCACAAAATTAATGTAACCATTTGACAGTGGGTAAGGTAAGTGAAAAGATGGCTATATTCATACATTTTAAGAAACGTAGGCTACACATTGCTTTGCAAATTTTGATGACTACATAGGGGTTCAAAAGTGGTACAATCACTGGAATAATGCAGAATAATTAACACCCTGTTGATTTGTGATTGTTCAGACATCTCCCATACCAGATATCAATTTCAAAACTTGTAAAAACAAAAAACAAATTTTTTTAATCATGTTAGGTTACAAAATCAAAATAAATACAACTTTTTTATTTAAAAAAAATTATTTTAAAACCTAACATTAAGAGAACATGTCATGGAGGGAAAATTCATAACTAACAAACTACGATGACAGAAGTCAGCATTGCCCTTAAAGTTTGAACTTTTAACCTTTTAAGGTCTATGAATTTACAAATGTACAAATATTCTGTATACATCAAGTGGACAAGAATTACACAACTGAAATGGATTATATTAGACTTTATTAAAATGTTATATCACACATATGGTAATTACATTTTGAATTATTAATTTGCCTAACATGTCATCAATATCAAATTCCTTTGGTCCTTCAATAAATAAAACTCATATCATATACACATACTTTGTACAAGTTTAATACAGTTCTAAAGGGAAGATATGCTGACTATTTTATTTTTGTGGGACTGCCAGCTGGACATCTTATTTAGAGTATTTTGAATTGATGGGGAGGGGGGTTATTGTCTGAAATCATGCTTTTGACTCTTTTATGTGAAATTAAAATAAACAAATAGAAACATTTTAGTACTGGACACTTTGCTGGCAAGAATTCCCTTGCATTAAGTGAGTGAGTCAAGTTTTCTCAAGCACATTCACAAGTCACATCAATTTCTTTAATGTCTTCTATTTCTAGCAGTTGTACTGTTTTATAAATGCCACATGGCCAATCAATGGAATTTTTGAGTAGTGGAAAAATTACAACACAAAAATTTGTGTTTAGATTAAACAAGCTGAGTAAGGTCCTAACATTAAAATCGGTTTCTTTTAAATCAGAAAAACAAACAAACAATCTACAGAACAAAAAAATGTAGCTTTCAACATTAAAAGGCATATGGACTTGAGACGTCAAAACTTTTTAGTGTTTTTACAATACGTCACATGTATATACCATAAAAGACAACAAAAGCTGTCAAATTAAAAAAGTTCTGAATACATCTGCAAAACCTGATGTTAACGCATTAAAGTTCTGTTATTGATGCTGTTTCTTGAGAACAACTCTGTGTTTTCCAATCCAAAGATCACAATGTCTTCTTGTAGTCTGTAATTCCCAGTTGTCACAGAAAAGATGCAAAAGACCATTCTATTTATTTAGTAGGGAAAGTATCCTCAGATGACACTTCTTGGGATCCCAGTGCACAAATCAGTCTTGCCTAATGGAAAATCCCAAATCAAAGCAAAAGAAGAATGCAGACTGACACCAGAGCATAAATATTTCCATTGAATTCTGTTTTTCCATGGTCTGGACGCCAGTCTGATGACTGAAACCGTTTCACAGTATATCGAGCACCACTATGAGAAGTTTCTCAGGAGTTTCCGTCAAAATCGTTGAACACTAGAGGGAAGTTGTCGGCTTGAGCTACTTAAGCTGAGCAAAGCTTAAAAAAAATAAGTAGAAAGATGCAACATAATAAATAAGAGAAAAAAAGTCCGGAATCATTAAAATGTTTGTGGGTTTTGTGCACATCGGACATTTACATATAAATTTTTGTCTGAAAAAAAAAAGAAAGTTGATTCAGTTGCATATCCACTTACAAATATAAAACAATACATACAAGAGTGGGATGCCTCCAGTAAGGGTAGGGAGGAAAATGTTGCCCAAAGGCCCAAATCCATTGTCCAGTGTTGTTTGCACCATTCACAAAAAATGCACATGTATTCGAGTGTGTGTGTATAGAGGAATGAATGTACATCCATTTTTCAGTGACAGAAATGAAGAAGAGCCGGCTCAGGGTAAAGTGAAGGAGAATGGAGAAAAAGTACATCCCTTGGGGTTCCCACTGTTTTGACAGTGTCCGGGTTGCTCAGAATGACTCATCGTGCCTGACCAAGAGGTCTCCCTTTGGTGTTGAAGCACGGGATGAGCCCTTGTCCATGCTCTCAGAGCCAGAGCTCTGATGCTGCTGTTCAGAGCCTGCGCTGGAGGTGACTGTGGATGAGGAGGTGGAGGAGGTGCGGGTCTTCTCCTTAAAGTCTGTAATGATCACTGTGACATTCCCCACCGTGATGGCCAGCTGCTGGGCTGTACTCCTGTCAATGTTTTTCAGCTTGGGCCTGAGGATGTTGAAAGGAGATGTTCAGTATTAGTGTTGGCGTGTAAGGAGCAGTTCAGACAGAACACACTCTTGTGTTAAAAATACATGCAGTTGTCTCAAAATGCATATTAAGAAGTTTTATGTTTTTTTATCTTGAGGGAGCATCTTAAAAACAGCCTTAAACATTGACATTGCAAAACGTTTAAATATATCGGTATAGTGCATGTTTACTAGGGGTGTCACCAGAGCATAAATATTTCCATTGAATTCTGTTTTTCCATGGTGTGAACGTCAGTCTGATGACTGAAACCATTTCACAGTATATCGCGCACCATTATGAGAAGTTTCTCAGGAGTTTCCGTCAAAATCGCTGAACACCATTAATGGTTCGCTGTAAAAAAAAATAATAATAATAATACAACTGTACTGTTCACCACCCATGATTCGGAAAGCATTGGCTCCGCGGTTCAACCTATGTTTATTGACGCATCTGGAGCACAAAGTTTTGTGATGAAAATAAAGCGTCAAATAGACACGCACAGTTATAACCTCCGCTAATGCACCTGAATGGATCTGTAGATGGATACGCTCTGCCTGTGTTTCACCTGGGTCAACTTGATGACATCACTGTTCTGTTTGTATTTAAAAATGGCAATTGGAGAAAACAAGCAGCTGATGGAGAAGCCCCGGTGTTATTCGGGTCTCCTGTTTGGAAACATTTAGGTTTGCAGTCAATTACATCAGAGATGGTCAAAAAACATTTACAAAACAGGTACCGTTTTGCAGACATAGCTCGAAACTAGTGGCCTATACTGGTAATACCTCGACATATGATAATTTGGGCCGAAATCACTGGGGAAAGGTGGCACATGGCACGCACAGAGCCGCAGATGAGCCAAAACTGCTCACACTTCCTTTTGGACAGGCATAAAATAATAACTAAAGCAACTGGGGTGTTCATTGTCAACGATAAGTTTCTCTTCTCCGCTGACGAAGATGTGTTATTTCGTCGTATGATTAAAACACTCGAGCTGCATCACAACATCCCTCATATCCATTTTAATAGCAAAGTTCCTCCTATAGTGAAGTACAGCTCTCGAATATTGAATATATGTGAGGTAGAGTTTGAAAGGCATTTTATGTTGATGCATGTAGCATAATAGTGCAGGTAATAAGTTAAAATGTTGATTTATTAATTGGAGAGTGATAAAATGGTTTAACTATAGTAATATTGTAGTAACGATATGGTTTTCTTTGCAGAAATCATGGTTTTGATACAATTAACCATGGTTTTACAACAGTAATAATGTAGTTTCCATATAGTAACCATGATTTTACTATATATTGTAAACATGACAGTAGCCATGTTGATTTTGTGGTTACTATTATTTTACTACAAATACCATAGTCAAAATATGGTTACTGTAAAACTATGATTTTTATTAAGGGCAAACCAGTTGAAGTGTTTGTTACCAAATAGAGTATTCTTTCTTTGGATTTGGCAGGAATATTTCTTTTCTGTACTTAGCAAATGCCGAACCGAAACCATGACCCTAAAACAGTGATAAAAACAGAACTGTGAGAAATTTGAACCGTTACACACCTAATGTTTACAATTAAAAACAGGTCAGACAGATGCAGAAACACATCAAACCGTAATCATATCAAATCCCTTTATTGTCCCTCAACCATATACACAAATGTAACAGTGAGTGCAGTTCCAAGTAACATAGCTGTCATGAGACACATACCAATTGACTATAAACATCAGATTTACACAACACAATTCAATATCTAATATACACATAATTACACACAACACAATATACAAATAATAATATACAATGTACAGTATACAATACACACAATATAGAATACACAGTAGACAATAAAAACAGTATAAATAAAATATACAGTAGGTTGTAGTGTGCTGTACTGACATTCAGGCTGTCAGTTGCCAGTGTGTTGTTAAGAGAGAATATAATTTATGACAGTCCAGTGAAAGATTAATAAAGTGCAGTGCTGATGTGTATTGATCATGAGAGATCAAGAGTTCAAAAAGTCTGATTGCTTGGGGGAAGAAGCTGTTATGGAGTCGACTGGTGCGGGTCCTGATGCTGCGATACCGCCTGCCTGATGGTAGCAGTGAGAGCAGCCCATGGCTCAGGTGGCTGGAGTCTCTGATGATCCTCCAAGCTTTTTTCACACACCGCCTGGTATATACAGTATCTCACAAAAGTGAGTACACCCCTCACATTTTTGTAAATATTTGATTATATCTTTTCATGTGACAACACTGAAGAAATTACTCACAGTTTTCTGCTTCAGTTGTGGTGTTGATTCACATTGCTTCTAAGATTATTGTGCAGAGTGATCAGATGCATTTTAAATAATTGCAAAAAGCTTCATTGGCCAAAAACTTTATCACAAAACCCAAATTTCACAGTTTTTTGGCACTGGCACAAAATGACCAGCTAACATAATTTCACTAATCATATCAGCAGTCCCAGGGAATGTGTGAACGAGTACTAGTCAGGTGAAATCACTCTAATATTCTGATTGGATTATAAGAGCAGATTGATTGCTATAAAGGAGGGAAGAAGTGCTTCCAATCATTGTGTTCTTGTTCGCAATGTTTACCTCTAAAGAAAGACGTGCAGCCATCATCGCTTTGCATCAAAATTGCCTCACATGCAAGGAAATTGCAGCAAAGCATATTGCACCTGAAAGAACCATTTACCGGATCATCAAGAACTTCAAGGAGAGAGGTTCAACTTAAGTGAAGAAGGCTTCAGGACGTCCCAGAGTGTCCAGCAAGCGCCAGGACCGTCTCCTCCTGAGGAGTCAGCTACGGAATCGTGTCACCACCAGTGCAGAGCTTGCTCAATATTGGCAGCAGGTTGGTGTGAGTGCATCTTCACGCACAGTGAGGCGAATACTTTTGGACAATGGCCTGGTATCAAGAAGGGCAGCAAAGAAGCCACTTCTCTTCAAGAAAAACATCAAGGACAGTCTGAAATTCTGCAGGAAGTACAAGGATTGGACAGCAGAAGACTGGTGCAAAGTTATTTTCTCTGATGATTCCCCCTTCCGACTGTTAGGGACATCTGGAAAATCGATAGTCTGGAGAAGAAAAGGTGAACGCTACCATGAGTTCTGTGTCGTGCCAACAGTGAAGCATCCTGAGACCCTCCATGTGTGGGGTTTCTTTTCATCCAAGGGAGTGGGCTGTCTCACAATTCTGCCCAAAATCACTGCCATAAATAAAGAATGGTATCAAAACATCTTGCAAGAGCAAGTTCTCCGAATGATCCAAGAGCGAGATGATCCGTGGAGAGCGAGATGATCAGTGCATTTCCAGCATGATGGCGCACCATGTCACAAGGCAAGAGTGATAATGAAGTGGCTCGGAGATCATTGCATTTAAATTTTGGATCCGTGGCAAGGCAACTCCCCGGATCTTAATCACATAGAGAACCTGTGGTCAATCCTAAAAAGGCGAGTGGACAAGCAGAAGCACACAAATTGTAGAAGAAGGCAAGAATGGATCGCCATCAGTCAGGATTTGGCCCAGAAGCTGATATCCAGCATGCCAGAGTGAATTGCAGATGTTATGAAGAACAAGGGTCAACACTGTAAATATTGACTCTTTGCATAAATTTAATGTTTTTGCCAATAAAAGCCTTTAAAACTCATGACATGCTTATCATTGTTTTCCAGTAAACAATAGAAACATGTGAAACAATAATCTACAAATACTGAAGCAGCAAACTTTGCAAAACACACAATTTACGACATTGCCAATACTTCGGGTTACATATGCTACAGAGACAGAGTGAACTTAGCTCTGTAGCTTCAGCCGCAAGAGTTCTCTCCACGAGGGCGGTGTTATTTCCCTCGAAACGAGCAAAAAATTAATTTAGCTCATCAGGGAGAGATGATTGTCAAGAGTTATTGTCAATGTTAATAATTTATTTTAGTTTAACCACTAAACTAACCTAAGTTTTTATCAATGTTCAATCATTGTTTTACAACAGAAACCATAGTTTAACCATGGCATTTGTAGTAAAATCATAGTAACCACTATACTGCCGTGGTTACAATATATAATAAAATCATGGTTACTATATAGAAACTACTGTATTACTATTATAAAACCATGGTTAATTGTATCAAAACCATGGTTTCTGCAAAGAAAACCATATCGTTACTACAATATTACTATAGTAAAACCATGGTTAATTTTCATGAGGGTCCTTAACTAAAAAAAAATATATATATATTTTCTCTA
The DNA here is from genome assembly GCF_025860055.1 of Xyrauchen texanus. Classification (NCBI taxonomy): domain Eukaryota; kingdom Metazoa; phylum Chordata; class Actinopteri; order Cypriniformes; family Catostomidae; genus Xyrauchen; species Xyrauchen texanus. Next base: position 36,882,949 of record NC_068288.1, read on the forward strand.
ATTACTAAATCAACATTTTAACTTAATACCAGCACTAATACGCTACATGCATCAACAAAGTGCACTTCAAACTCATCTTATCCTATATTCCATATTCGGAAGCTGAACATCACTATAAAATGAATAACTTTGCTATTAAAATGAATATGAGAAGGGATGTTGTGATAATGCTGCTCAAGTATTTTAATCATATGTGAAAATCCCACATTGAACACCCCAAGTGCTCTATTTCTTGTTTCATGTCTGTCCGAATTTGCACTGGAAGGGAGTGTGTGTAGTTTCGGCTCACCTGCAGCTCTTTTCCTGGGTGATGTCAGTGTAAAAGATTAATCATGCATCACTATGATGGCATTTTAATGCCATTATTCAAAGCGCATTTTTGACTCTTGTGATAGATTACAGCCACGTGAGGAAACAGGAAGAACTTGCGTGCACATATTAAATAAACCCTCGCACATTATTGGCATGTATTACCAGTATACGGCACTCGTGTCGAACGATGTCTGCAAACGGTGCTGTATTTTAAACGTCTTTTGACCATCGCTGTTGTAATTGACTTCAAAAAGAAAATGTTCCCAGAAAGTAGAAATACAGGGGCTTCTCGATCAGTGGGTTGTTTTCGCCACATGCCATTTTCAACTCCACAAAACGCTTGAAGAACAGTGATGTCATCAAGTTGACCCACGTGAAACAGATGCGTTCAGGTGCATTAGTGGAGGTCTGATTGACGATTTGTTTTCTTGACCATAATTTGTGCCCCAGATGAGTCATTAAACTTGAGGTGAACTGACTGCGGTGCCAATGCTTCCTGAATCATGAGTGGTGAACAGTACGTTTTTTTCTTTTTACCAAGAACGGTTTCACTCCTAGTGTCTATAATACCTGCATTACGTTGTCAAAAATGTAGCATATGCTGCTTTTATTTTACTCTCTTTGTTCCCCATAACCACGACCACAAGGAATATATTTGCCAAATATCTGCAAATGGGAAAAATTTGCAGATTGCAACTGGGCCTACCATAACACACAATAGTTACGAATGCCTACACAGCACATGTAAGCTTTTCCTGCTAACATATGGTGGGCCAAAGTCATGTGTTTCACCGTTGGAAGTATTTGCATTTTTTTTTAACTGAAGAAAAGGAAAGGGGTATAGTCAGAGCATGCAAATTATGTCAGAGGGGCAAACAACTTTGCAAACAACAAAAAACAAAAATACAAATTTGAACAGTCTACCCAAACACCTTATATATATATATGACAAAAATGGACACATATTTCCAGGGTTTCTGCTTGGAAAATGCACAAAGCCAAATCTCATTGATTGGCATTAGCCTCAGTTAGTATGCCTCCAATACAATGTGACACAATGAACTCTGCTGGCAGTGGCAGACAGAAACAGAATGGTGGGAAGGCAGCCAACAAGGCGTGTGTGTGGGAGTAAAACTGTGCTGCTCATTTGAGATCAGCCCACGGCTCACTAATTCAGAGAGAAAGGGATGAAGAGAGAGAGAGAGAGAGAGAGAGGGGGGCACTTTTACAGTGACTTTCACTGCTGTCTGCTAGCTTTGTTCACGGTCAGAGTGACTTACAACAGAACAGTGGCATTAAGTATCTTTATGAGACTGGAAAGGCGAGGAACTTCCTAAAGCACTAAGCACTGATGTTTGATCCTATTTGTCTAAAAAATGGTTGAACACTGTGATAAATGTGAGATACCTGGAGATGTGAGGGTTCTTGGTTTTGGTTTGAATGCTGTTTCTTTCACTGGGTGGGCTTTGATGGATGACTGACTTGGGTCTAGAAAGAGATCAGAAACACTTTTTAGATTATGCACCATAAAACAATGGTTATCAACTGGTTTTGCTTCAGGACCCAGATTTTACATTGAGGACATGAAGTAGCAACCCAACACATTAACAAAATATATTTATCCTACAAAAATAAAGCACTGAAATATATTAATATAATGTAAGGATATAATTAAAGTAATAATAGTCTTGGCAACCAATAATTCACCATACAAAAGACTGATTTAATGTAGTTTGGGACGTATTTTTTTTTAACGTCGCATAGTTTTGTTCATGGTTTCGAGGATGAGAGTATGTAACAACCTGTCATTATTTGCCAAGTTTCTACCAAGTGACAGCCAAATTTGCGTGTTCAAAGGATATCCGAAGGCGGAAATGACTGATGGAAATTAAATTTTTAATATATTTGAAAGAAAATGGTAAACTTGTTTGTTTTGCTAAGGGTAATTTAATTGTCACATTTTATGAATTTCATCACTTGTATTTCATCACTTTTAAAAAAAAAATTAAAGGGCAACATTTTTGGTGTGGAGAAAATTACTGTACAAGTGTGGAAAATTATTTAACTCTTTGTTTAGATTATTATAGTTTTTTAAAATGTAATAATTAGTATTTTCATATAAAAGAAAAAGAAAATATTTAATCTGTCCATTTTAATACAAATAAACCCCTGGGACACAAAAGTATGTGAAGTTGAAGAAACACCCATTGTAATGTAAGTTGCATTTTATTATTTGCATTTTTCATTGTTTTTTTTTCAGCTGTCCACAACCCTATCAGAACTGACCTGCGACCCATTTTTGGGTCATGCATGACTCACCAATTGAAAACCATTGCTATGAACCAGAAAATCTATAATTTCACACACTTTTAATTGTGATGAACAGACCTGTTCTTTTTGGTGTTGGGTTTCTTGGTTATAACTGGGGTGATCTCTTTCTCTCGATCCTTCTTCTCTTTGTCGGGCTGCTCCTTTTCGCTCTTGTCCTTGTCTGTGGGTTCGCTGTCGGGTGGTTTTCTGTCGAGACCCTCCACCTCAGCCTTATCCTTCTCAGGCTTCTCTGGCTTTTCCTTCTTCTCTTTCTTTGGGGGAGGAGGGGTAGCGTACTGCTGGGCCACCTGCTGAGCCACCATCTGGGAATTTATCCGAGGTTTCCTGTGGGACCAACCAGAGTTGATAGTCTGTATGACAGTGCGTGACACTAGATCTGTGCCAAGCAAAAGAATGAACCCTTTACTCACATGCTGAGCCTAAAGGTAACAGCCATTTACAAGTTCATTAACTAAAGCTCAAAGTAATTTACTAGCCTTTAATAATAGTATTAAAACTGCTTTTTGAATACAAATCTTATAAAGATGCCGTAATGCCTGTGTGGGACAATAAATCGATCCATACGTTCAATAAACAACAACAAAAGACCTCAGGGTCATTGGGTCAGCATAAAAGCAGGAATATTCAGTCTAGTGTCAAAAATACTGGTACTACGGTACCAAGTCGGTACTGAAACAAAACATTTTTTATGATACCAGAATTTGTGACGGTACCGGAGTACCGAATGCTCACAACAAGCAAAAGATGACGACAAGCAAAGCTGCTGCGGAGTCTCAACTGAATCTTTTCGATAAAGAAAAGTGGAAAAAGCCAGGTTTGGAAATTATTTGTATTTGTAAAAGGGAAACAGCAAAAACCTATTTGTAAATGGTGCTCTCAATTTTCTGAGGAAAGGAGGAAACATATCAAACTTAATAAAGCATCTGAAAGACAAGACACCCGGATTATTTCAAGCAACCAAAGCAGGTTAGTTTAAAAGCATATTATCATTTGCATTTGGGCTGAAACGATTAGTCGACAACATCAAAAATAAAAAATGACGAGAACAATTTTCATTGTTGAATAGTCGTTTGATCTCATTTAACGTAAAATGAAATCATATTAAACTGTTATGACGCGCGAGAGCAGCTCTGCAGTTCACAGAATTACACAGATCACAGTCCAGATGCACTCTAAACTTTCACAGCTTCATTTTATGTAGATTCCAAAGTATGAGGGAATTATAAAAAAATAAGTGAATTCAGAAGCAGTCTCGTTGTGGAATAAGCAGAGCCAGAGCTCTTTAAAGGAAACATCCTGGCGTTACAAATGCGTTATATTTAATGTGTTATAGCGTTATTAAAGTTCAAATAATACAGAAGCTCAGAAGATCATGTTAATAACTTTAAACTCAGAAACTGGCATTTCTCTGTGTGGTAAGTGCCTCTTCAATGAGTTGCGCGAATGTCCCGATCTAAGTGGGAGAGATTGAAACTGCACCCGGCTGAGAGAGACTCTGCCTCGGGGACGCTCATCACTCGAGCGCAGACGCTTAATGCAGCTAGATTACTACGCGATTGCTCGCAACTAATTTAATCATAATATATGTCACTGTGCATTTCTTATCGTTTAGAAAAATGGCAATATGCAGCTTTATTAATACGAGAGCACTTTGCACATTAGTTTGGAAATAGTTTTTTATTCATTCTATTGTATGCTAGTTTGTTTAGGTTTTTTTTTTAGTACTTGGTAAAACCTTAAAGTAAAAGTTGCAAAAGTTGAAGCAAATAAGTGTTCAAAAATACTTTAAGCATACACTGTACAGTTTTGTTATAATTCAAAAATAATATATTTAAATTAAAGTGTTGCTCAATAATTTCATTTCATAATTTTATTAGAATTGTTTTAACAACAATTATGAAAACAGCCGGAATGCCCATCGCTAATCTGAAAAGAGATAGTGTAGCGAATCATAACATCTCATGGCGGCATCTCCAGTGCTCTGGATGAGACAGGAGAAACCATCAAGCTCGGTGTCAGCAGCCTTGAGGAGGCAATGCTGCAGTCTGAGGAGGAGAAGAGGAAGCAGCTGAAAATAAAGACAAACAGCGCATACTTTATTGTAAAGAAGAAGAACCGTTCGTCAAATTTGGGCCGCTTATCAGACTCCACCATAAAAATGGAGTTTACATTAATCCCACATACGACAATTCGCAGAGATGATCCGTCAAATTGCTGACATAATGAGAGATCGCTGGCTGACCACCAATTATGCCAGATGGTCAACATACAAAAGCAGCTGGACAACTGATATACTTTGATTCTAGTAGGCATGGGTCAATGTGTGATTTTGGTGGTATGTGCTGTTCCACAGATGTGTTTGTCCCTTATTACATGCACACACACTCATACACGGAGTATAAATATGTATGTAATAAATTGTTTGTTAATAAATTCTGTATAAAATTTTCACTGTGCTCCTAATTTTTTTTGTGTGCTCCTACATTTTTTCATTTAGGAGCACATGTACTCCTTGAGAAAAATGTTAGCGTAGAGCCCTGAAGCCCAAAGTATACTTAGATTTTGATTTTGAACGAGAGCCTTTTAAAAGTATACTCCATCTGACTGTGCACGCATACACAGGAGGTTAGCGCATACGTTTAGACTGATAAAGATGTCTTTATATTCCTTCAGACTACAGTTATTACAAATGTAGGTATCTCCTGACCTCCTCACACACGCGCCCTTGACATGCACATCTACTGTTGTTGTTTTAACCCTTGACTCCTGTTATTTAACAGCGATTACTTCTAGCACTTTTTCGTGAGAGCAATGGCTCAAATGTGAGTGTTGCCACCTTGTGGACCTACTAATTCATGCAAATAATTCCAGGTGCATGCGCATTCTGCGCATTTAAAGACGTACGGTTAGAAAAATCGGGTCGCGCTCGTTCAGTGCTGCTGATGACGGAATCTACATCACACATCCTGTGTACGTCCGCGTCTGACCAAAGCATACTTTGGGCTAATTAAGATATACCTAGCCAGATAATGCCCTCCACAGGCAGTCCAGCGACTAAAACCCTTTCACTGGCCCCCCAGTGATGACGACACACTGCCAGCTGTGTGGGTCTGCTAAATGCATAATCGCATTACTCTCCTTTAATAAATGACTGAGGATTATAGGGTGGGACATTTGCAGCATGTCATTGCCACTGGGACTAATCAGATTAGCAAAATGGTTTGCACCATTTATCACAAACAGGACTGAGAGCTCATTCTGCTGGTCTGCTAAAACAAACCAGAACCCTGTCAAAACAAGGCATACACATCCAAGTGGCACGAGAGAGGGATAGTTCACTCAAAACTGAAAATTCGTAGATTTATTCAACCTCATATCACTCTATAAAAATAAAATAAAATATATATATATATATATATATATATATATATATATATATATATATATATATATATATATATATATATTATTTTTTTTTATTAATTTTTATTGACCAAGGAATACAAAGAAGTTGTATATCAGAACATCCAGACAACTATTTTCCATACAATGAAATTCACAGTAACTGTCAAGCTACAAAAAGGACAAGTATGTGCCATATAAGCTCAATAAAATAATTCTTATTTGTTCACAACCCAAAAGTGTCTTTTTAGTCACATTTTAATGTGTTTTAGTTTGCATATTATATATAAAAAAACAAAAACAATAATAATGCTTTAAAAGATTTCAAATGGAATTTGTAGAATTTTCTTCTTTTACTTTCTTTTTGTTGTTGTTGTTGCACAGATCACTTAATTGTAAAGTTAGCAAAATATATGTGCCTTTGCTCTTTGATCGCTCTGTGTGAGGAACAGTTTAGATTTTATGTTCACTTAAAATCTTGACTTCCACTCTTGACTTCTCACAGTAAATACTAATAGTTCTCAAATTGTAAAAACATAATTTACTCAACTTAAGCATAGTTTTGTGCAATTTGTCATCAATAAAAAGATTTAAGTGGTCCTAATTAAACAGTACTTGAAATGTCACATTTTAGAATCATAACTCAAATATATGTTCTTTAAAATTTGGCTTCGAGTACTATGAACTCAAAACTATTAAGTACAAAATTATATCTATTTAAAATACAGATAAGCCCTTGTACTTTAATAAATGATCTATGTTTGGTCAAAAAAAGGTAACTTCACAGATGAGCTTACTTGTATCTAGTTAACGTTACTTAAATTAAATTCAGTTTACTTTACTAAAAAAAAGATTTTACAGTGTTATTTTTAAATTTCCTTCCTGCTGTTGCATGTCCAAAATGAACTTTTTTTTTTTTTTTTTTACAATTCTTGCCAATGGCTGGGGAATTGCAACTTTTTTAAATATTTATTATTATTTTTGTCACAATTTACTGGTATTATTTCTTCAAAATATATTTTCTATCCCTATGGCATTTTAGCCATTAGCCATTCATCCTTATTTATTTGCAAAAAAGAAGATACATACATTTCTAGAAGCTTACATAGCCGGCTGGGTAAATTTATTCACAGGCCACAATATTTGCATATGATGCTTGGTGACTTATGATGCTTGGACCCTACCTGTTGCATTGGGCATAAACATGAGAGCATCTTTCTTTGCATACAACCGGAAGTAAAGCGCATTTGACACCATTATGCAAATATGCACCAAATTGCATCTTGCACACACCAGGTTTGAACATTGTTGGTAAGAAATTCATTATTAAGTTAAGAATTTAACAAGTAGGCATAGTATCTTATTGCAAGTTTTTTTTATTTATTTAACCAATGCATAGAATCAATGACAAAATTATGATTAGAAAATCCTTTGCAAACCACATTTTTAATTCTGTGCAAACACACACTCTAACAGGGCAAAGACAGGCACCGGCTGCATGCTTGTTCTCTTTTCGGCGCGGTATTGAGTCATACGGGGCTGTGTCTGAGATCTGTGGCAGAGCGCCATGCAGCCTGATCCAGTTCACGTTTCTCAAGCACAATGGCCAACATCTGGCAGCAGCTTGGACTAAGAGAGGATTCAACCAAATAGGGGTGAACTTCAGTCCACAAATGTTGTTGGCATTGTCTAAACATTTTGATGGGAGTCTTCCTCAGTTTTTCAAATTAGTTGTGGTTGTGGATGTTTACCTCAGTAGTTAGTGGTTAGATTTCTAAAGCTCACGAATGAAAACTTAAGGCCGGACTTTACTCTAACTATGCAAATGAGAATGCCTGGATAAAGCATTGCAAGTGTGCAGTCCTATTGAATATAATTAACATGCATTCTTCTTGCATTATTGTGGGATTTATAAACCTCAGTACTCAAGGAGTTGATGTTACCTTCAAATGTCTGTTAATCAAACCGGATGCGTTATTAGTCAGGTAGCCAGCTATAAACAACTTGCTCAGCAAAATTCTCTGTTAGTCCACAATGACAGTAGGTGACTGAAAGAAAAAAACTCACCACAAAACCAGTTCACTCTACTGCAACATGCATTAGGCTAGGAATTGCGTTCTGAAACATTTCATTTTCTTAGCGTTTACGTACTTGTTTAAGGCCCGGGTTTACTTTGTTTTTGTAGGTTCTGGATCCGCTTGTGACTGGTCGACCGTGTTGCTTTTCAAAACATTCTCATCTGACAGCGAATTAATATGAATGCATAAAAAAAAGAAGAAAAAACTCTGGGAGGAAATCAACGATCCGGTATTACCGCTAGTTGGACGCTAGATGGTACTATGGGGTAATTTTCATTAAGCAGGGTTAGGGTTAAGCCTACACAATAAAGCAAGACACCTTGATTTCAAACTTTGAACTTTATTTTAACTAAATGTTCAAATGAATCTGGGATAAAATAAGTGCATTTAAAATGTGGTGTTCAACTATTTGAAAGATGGCTTTACAAATCTCTGGCAATGAACCTACTTCATCTGTGCTTTCTCTACCGGACGGTATTTCGTTGTCCGGGAAAATGCATCGTGTGTGAATAAATTAGTTTATATTATAATATATGTGTATATATACAGTACATATGTACATATATATATGTATGTATGTATATATATATATATTAGCAACATCCGATTACATCTGCAAACATAGGACTGAGGGATCGGTGAATATTCTTGCTTTAGTGGATTTGCATTGAAAATTAAATTTATTTAAAAAACGAAAAACTTAAATTCTGAGCTGAGATGTCTGAGGTTCCCTATCGAGAGGTCTCTCCTATTGCGTAAGTAGCTTACGCTATGGGAAAACTCTGTTTCTCGAGAAATATTGAAGTCTTTATGTAAAACGCATTGCAGCTGCACAGCAGACAGCAATGAGCGAGGCAGCTCGGTCATTGGCTGTGCTGCGGCAACTTGCTCGAACCAATGACGGGGCGCTTCGCGCTCACGCGCTCAGAGCCCGCCAAGATGGGCGTGGCTTAGGGCTATATATTAGTTGCCCCGTCATCAGAGTTCTTTAGATTTAATCTCCTTCAGCAAAGACCTGTTCTTCGCTGGATCCTACGGATTGTTGGAGTCTTTCGCCCGCCGTCGAAAAGCCTAAAGCAGGACCACTAAAGAGGACGCCGGCGCCTTCAGCCGCCTTCGAAGCCTTCTGCTACGCCATCCGGCGCGTAACGCTATATCCTTTTACTGCAAGCGCTTGCCTCTGCGACGCTTTTTTAGTAAAAGAGTAATTTTCCAAGGCGTTGTTGCAAATGCCTTCAGCCTGCGCCTCGTGCAGAGGCCCTCTTCCTGATGGGGATCGTCACATCATTTGCACTCGCTGCCTGGGACCGGACCACGCAGAAGCTGCTCTCATTCAGGGCGGATGCCCGAATGTGACTCCCTGGGCCTCGCCGAGCTGCACGCCGCTTTGCCGCTTCGCCGCAAACGAGCCTGCTTCCACCGTGCTGCCGCCCCTCCGTTCGAGCCGCGCAAGAAAAGCGCCGCTCACAGAGGCTGCCAGAGCACGTAGACTTCGGTGACGCCACGCCGGCCCAGTCCCCGCGTGCTTCACCGCTACCTGAGATCTCCCGCCGCCAGTCCATTTTATGAAGGCGGACCAGCACCCCTCCAGCAGAGCGGTGGGTCTCGTCTCGTTCGGCACGTCAGGGGACGACGATGAAAAGGATGACAGCCTCTCTATTGACGCTGCATCCGACGACTGGCAGGGCTCGAGTTTCGACCCCGTGCCATCGACATCAGCGGACACGAGCACGGGCACCAGCATGGACTCTGAGATCGTCCGCATCCTGTCCAAAGCCGTGGAAGACCTCGGGCTCGACTGGTCTTCTCCGAAGAACCTGCCCGCAGCCGGCTGGACGAGTGGTTCCTGCAGGGGCGCCGGCAGGCCCCTCGACAGAGACTCTCTCCTTTCTTCCCCAAAGTGCACGACGAACTCACGAAGTCATGGAAAGTCCCGCACTCTGCTCGCCGGAAGCATTCTTTTTCTTCCTCGCTCTCCTCAGTGGACGGCGCAAGAGAAAGAGGCTACGAGGGAACTCCGCCCCTCGAGGAGGCTGTGGCCAACCATCTGTGTCCACCCTCCACCGCCGGATGGAAAGCCAAAGCTTCTCATCCCTCGAAGCCCTGCAGATCCACCTCAGCTCTCGCCGGTCGCGCATACGCTGCCGCCGGCCAAGCTGCGTCAGCGCTTCATTCAATGGCGGTTTTACAAGTTTACCAGGCCAAACTTCTCCGCACCATGGATGAGTCTGGACCTGAACCTGAGGCTTTCAAGGACCTGCGCAGCGCCAATGACTTAGCCCTGTGAGACACGAAGGCCACCGCCCAATCATCGGCCGGGCCATGGCTAACTTGACTGTCCTAGAGCGCCATATGTGGCTGACGCTAACAGAGATGAAGGACACGGATAAGGCGCCATTCCTTGACGCGCCTATCGCTCCAAGCGGCCTGTTCGGATCAGCGGTAAAAGAATTCACTGAATGCTTCACTGAGGCCCGGAAGGATTCGCAAGCTATGCGTCACTTCCTGCCCAAGCGCTCCAGCTCGTCTCACCAGAGACCGCCTCAGCAGCAGCAGCGAGCCAGGGCGGCCCCTCCCGTCTCCCAAAAGCCAAAGAGCAGACCTGAAACGGACGCTCGACGCCGCTCGCGTTCCGCTGGCCGAAGAAAGCCGCCTGAGCAACGAGGTCCTCGGCCCAAGATCGTGCTGAACCCGGAGCCTCGTAAGTCTTCCTAGCAATAGGAAGAAAAAGAGAGAGTACGTGTCTCGCAAAGGCTGGACCACTCTCTCTAAAACATGTAAAACATTACCCAGTCCCCTTACAGGCGGTTGGAAATGTCTGTACAGCAGTCAATGGGCCAGTCACAGAACTCGCTCACCTGCAATCAAACACCGTTTTAACGGCGACACACAGAAATCACGAAAAGAGTCATTTTCTGCCTGTGTCACTAAGGGTTCACATGTCCACACTAAAGTGCGCATTCCCACATACCAATACTGTCCAAACAGTGCCAAATACTTCCCCAGCTCAGGCTGGACGTCCAATAAATGTAGATCGTGTGCCTGCTGTCCTGCATGCACCCCTACACACAAACACTGTATGCATAGCCAAAAACCCCCGCCGCGAGCGGAAGACTTTATGAAAGTGGTGCGCGTGCCTACTACAGTATATGCACCCCCACCCATAAGTGCTGCCCATACAGTTTCAAACAGTTCTCTGTCTCATGCCGCAAACATCACAGATGCGATGCGCGAGCCAAGAGACTCCCCGCTAAAAGCGGGAAGCTTCATGAATGTGGCGCGCGTGCCTATTACGATGTATGCACCCCCACCCGAAAACTCTGTCCATACAGTTTCAAGCATTTCTCCGACTTATGCTGCAAGCATTTCGGTGATAGCGCACGTGCCTGTACTCTCACACGCACCCCTGCACTCGGCACTCAACACGGCTGCTCAGCGCGCACCTGCGCCTCTGAGAGCTGTAAACTCAGAGTTAGCACAAGGCAATTTGCCGGTGGGGCCCATACGTCACTGCGACATGCCCCCAGCCAGCATTCAGCCCATATTTGTGCGAGCAAAAGCCTGGGAAAAAATCCCCGACATGCCGAAATGGGTTTTGAACATAATAAAACACGGTTACTCACTTCAATTCGCTCGCAGACCACCCCTATGGCTTAAGGACAACAAAGTCAAGGTACTGTAGTGGCCATCACAAAGCCCTGACCTCAATCAAATAGAAAATTTGTGCCCAGAACTGAAAAAGCATGTGCGAGCAAGGAGGCCTACAAATCTGACTCAGTTACACCAGTTTTGTCTGGAGGAACAGGCCAGAATTCCAGCAACTTTTTGCGAGGAGCTTGTGGAAGGCTACTCAAAATGTTTGACTCAAGTTTAACAATTTAAAGGCAATGCTACCAAATTCTAACAAAGTGAAATGTAAACATTTGACCCACTGGGAATGAGATGAAAGAAATAAAAGATTAAATAAATCATACACTATTATTATTCTGACATTTCACATTCTTAAAATAAAGTAGTGATCCTAACTGATCTAAGACAGGGAATGTTTTCTGCGACTAAATGTCAGGAATTGTGTGTATTGAATTGTGTGTCTACAGAAACTGTATTTTAAAGATAATTTTGTAAAAATCCAAATAACTTTACAGATCTTTATTGTAAAGGGTATAAACAAGGTTTTCCATGCTTGTTCAATGAACCATAAACAATTAATGAACATGCACCTGTGGAACAGTCGTTAAGACACTAAAAGCTTAGGTAGGCAATTAAGGTCACAGTTATAAAAACTTAGGACACTAAAGAGACCTTTCTACTGACACTGAAAAACGCCAAAAGAAAGATTCCCAGGGTCCCTGCTCATCTTCGTGAACATGCCTTAGGCAAGCTACATGGAGGTATGAGGACTGCAGATGTGGCCAGGGCAATAAATTGCTATGTCCGTACTGTGAGACAACACTACAGGCAGACAAGAAGGACAGTTGATCGTCCTCGAAGTGGCAGACCATGTGTAACAACACCTGCAAAGTATCGGTACATCCGAATATCACACCTGCGGGACAGGTACAGGATGGCAACAACAACTGCCAGAGTTACACCAGGAATGCACAATCCCTCCATCAGTGCTCAGACTGTCCGCAAAAGGCTGAGAGAGGCTGGACTGAGGGCTTGCTGGCATGTTGTAAGGCAGGTCCTTACCAGACATCACCGGCAACAATGTAGCCTATGGGCACAAATCCACCTTCGCTGGACCAGACAGGACTGGAAAAAAGTGTACTTCACTGACAAGTCACGGTTTTGTCTCACCAGGGGTGAGGGTCGGAATCACGTTTATCATTGAAGGAATGAGCATTACACTGAGGCCTGTACTCTGGAGCGGGACAGAGTTGGAGGTGGGGGTTCCGCCATTGTCTGGTGCGGTGTGTCACAGCTTCATCGGACTAAGCTTGTTGTCATTGCAGGCAATCTCAACGCTGTGCATTACAGGGAAGACATCCTCCTCCCTCATGTGGTACCCTTCCTGCAGGCTAATCCTGACCTGACCCTCCAGCATGACAATTCCACCAGCCATAGTGCTCTTTCTGTGCGTGATTTCCTGCAAGACAAGAATGTCAGTGTTCTACCATGGCCAGTGAAGAGCCTGGATCTCAATCCCATTGAGCATGTCTGGGGCCTGTTGGATCGGAGGGTGAGGGCTAGGGGCATTCCCCCCAGAAATGTCTGGGAACTTGCAAGTGCCTTGGTGGAAGAGGAGGGTAACATCTCAGAGCAAGAACTGGCAAATCTGGTGCATTCTATGAGGAGAAGATGCACTGCAGTACTTAATGCAGCTGTTAGTCACATGTCTGTGAAACATGCTCAGTTTATGTCTTTGTTGTTGAATCTTTTTATGTTCATACTAGTGTTGTCAAAAGTACTGGTACTTCGGTATCAAGTTGATACTAAAATAAAAAAGATGTAACGGTACCAGTGTTTCTGCAGTACCGAGCACCGAATCTATCCGGTACCAGCGCACTGCATGACTGACACACAACAGCTTTAAAATGCTCACAGACTTATTTTTAATGCGTGCTCTGTCACTTCTTATACACTGAAACGGACAATTAATCAAATTAAAATCATGACATGCCCTAGTATGATTTATTAAACCAATAAAGGCTGCAATCTTACTATGGAAGAGATGTGTACATTAAATAAATCCAACCTCTCATCCACTAGAAACTCCACAAACGTTAAGAATCATTCACGTTGTATGAGATGACAAAGCAGAATACTTATCCATTGTGAATCATGTAAAATATATATTTATATACCGTAATTAAAATCACAGCATCTGCACTCTAATCTCAGCTCAGCTTTATTTATATCACATTTACAACATCAGTTAACCAAAGTGCTTCACAGTAATACAATTTAATACATAACATTTCGAAATGACCACATACACAAACACCAGTATCTAAAATACAAACACTCCAAAACTGTGTCCTACATTTCATTTATCAGACTTAAAGGCCAGTTTAAAGAGATGAGATTTCAGACGTGACTTAAAAGTCTTCAATGATCACACTACGCAGTGTCGCAAACTGTTTATCCAGAAAAGTGAAGCATACGGCTAAAAACACGTCATAATAAAAGCATGATTCAAAATAAAATCTAGATGCCTGAAACTGAATAAAAACATATTACAACTTTATAGTAAAATGTAATATTCTCTATAATAATAATTAAAGTATCACAAGCAAGACATCTGTAGAATAAAAGTTTGGCAAAAAAAAAAAAAAACAATGACAGTTTTGTTCACTTATATTATATATATCAGGGTTCCAGACTGCGACCATTTTTTGAGAATGTGCGAGTTCAAATTTTATGTGGTCGCATTTGTGCGAGTGGACGCTCGCGCAACAGAACGCCGTTGTATCAACAGCAGCTGCTGCAGTCCGTACCTTATGTTCAAAATGAACGAGTACATCATGAATCCGTTTTCCAAATCGTGTTTTTGACTTATCTGAATCACTACGGTACGCCTATAATAAGTGTTTATATTCTGACTATTTTATCCCGGGCTCGGCTTGACTGCGGCGATGTTGCCCAGTGCCTGAGTGACTCGCCATAGACATTAACGGAGAGAAGTAGCTCCGGCTACAGTGTTCTTCCGCAAGAAACTTGCAGTTTATTTATAAACAACGTACACGTCACGCGCATTTCACACTGATGGTGAAACGCGCCAATTCCGAATTCCCGAATTAAAATGAAAAGGTCAATTGCTGAATACTTTAAAAAACAAAGTGTGGAAGTCAAGGATGCTGGTGGAAAGGACCAGCCAACGAGCCAGCACACAGACACAACTGATGACGAGAGCACAGGTGCGGACAGGGAGGAACCGAGTGAGCTAAGGAAAAAGAAAAGACACAACTTCCAGCAGCAATGGCTTAGACAGTACCTGTGGAGGCGATACGAGGCTAATGCCATGCATTGTTTGTACTGTAAACAGTGTGGCCCATCCATTGCAGGTCATTCTAAATTTGTTACAGGGTCTACGCAATTTAAGATTGAGTCTATTAAACTGCACAATGAAAGCAAAAACCTGTAGGGACCGGTGTGTCTCACGAAACACCGAGCCCCTTCCTACGTCTTTTCAGCGGTTAGATGAGAGTAATCGCTTGACAGAGGAGAAGGAAATGATTATAAAATTTAACACTGCTTATAACATAGCAAAAGAGGAACTCCCGTTCACAAAATTCAAATCAGAAATTATACTGATGAAAAAGAACGGGTTGAATGTTAATCCCACTTATGCCAACGACATGGCCTGTGCCCAATTTATAGGAGTGATAGGAGACAATCTGAGAAAAAAGACGTCTGAAAAAATTTCCTCCGGGGGTTGAACAGCTGTGAAGACAGTAAAATTATATAATCAAACATTAAAAAACATAAATGTTTTTATAATAGTTTTTGGGATTTGATAGATAAAAGATTGCGAACATGAGGTCTTATGTCACTGTCAGTCTTTTTACATCAGTGCAAAACTAGGGTATGCAGATTAAGAGACCACTATTCATTAGCATGCATTGATTAATCCCATGGCATGTAGCAGAAAAAAAAAAGGTGCGACCAAATCATATGCTGGTGCGACCAACTGAGAAAGTTGGTCGCACCAGTGCAACCAGTGGAAAAGTTAGTCTGGAGCCCTGTATATATAATAGGTATTATACACTTACCGACTAAGAAAGACTCTGTTGGCAAAAACAATAAACAATTTTCTTATCGTAGTGATCTCGCCCAAGCACGAGCCTGCCGTAATTAGTTATTTTTAGGTGGTTGTTGCATTTATTGGCTGATTTATTGCGATAATCAAGTCATAAATTTTAGCTGTGGGAAAATATTTTTTTTCTACCGAGGCTGGCTGTGTTTTTACATCCAGTGTCAAATTAGCACGTATTTCATTATTTATTTTTTTTATACAAGTAATGAGGTACGTGTAGAGCAGTTAACTGTTTAAAAGACATAAAAAGATATGCACATTTTTTATTTTTTCGCGCCCTTTCTGCCTTGTTCCCTTTTACTGATCATGATATCCAGACTGCATGACATCCAGAAGTTTTTGAGAGAACCTTGCAAAAATGTGATGTGTTTTTTCCTCCTTGAATTGACAGAGGTGTGCCTCAGCAGCAGATCTTCAAGATACACAACATAACTGGGACCCCGCGAATCATTGTGCTTGGTAAGTATACACTGAGATAGTGTACACACTCTTGAGTGACCCATGTATAAGAAACCCATGTACAGTGTAATGCAGCCTACTTTAATCGTGTACTGTGGATCCCAATGTTAGTCTGATAATGTTCCATTTTTTAAAGAGAGGAGTTGATTTAACCTATTTAAGGTCTTGTTGTAAGGTTTTAGTAAAGGTCTCTTGTTGGATTACATTTGATTGATGTTTTTTGTGTATACTGATTCAGATTCAAGTAGCTTTATTGGCACGGTAAAAAGGATTGACATTTTTAATATTAAATTACAGACAAACACTTTTTTTTAATTATAAAATAATAACAATTAAACTACTAATAAAAACAAGTATAAATAGTAGAGATGCACCGATCGACCGGCCAGGGACCGTAATTAGACGATTTTCCACATGCTCGGCCCGGATCGGTGACCGGACGGTCAGCCTCACGTCTGTCCGATTCCAAGCCGGTCCGTTTTGTTGCCAGCGGCGCAGGCAATAACGTCACAGCTGCATGTAAACATGTCACTGGCGTGGAAGAATACATAAAGTTCACCAAAGTAAACTGTAGGGAAACCACAACAATAACGTTCGGATCAACAAACCTAATTAGACATTTATAACACCATCACCCAGCTGAAAATGCCCATTTTCAAAAAGAAGCTAAAAAGTGAAAGCGGCTAAAGCTAGCCAGAGCTCAGAGCCAGTCACAAGTCAGCAGCCTCTCCTATCATTCCTTGGTATGAGCAACGAAAAGACCAAAGCAATTACGAGGAAAATTATGGAATTCATGGCCCTGGATGACCAGCCGTTCTCCATAGTTGAGGACAGAGGCTTCAGAAATCTGATAAATTTCCTCGATACAGAGTATGAGGTACTTTCCAACTTCGCGTTGCCAGAGTTGTTTAATCTCGTGTCATGTCACACACGCAGCCTGTTATCTGTCAACATTTGGGTACACAAATCCGGGAGAGGGGAAGTGGGGTGCTGGATGGCAGAGGCAGGCTAAATACATACAAATTGTGCCGTTGTTGATTTAATGTGCTGAGTAACGTAATTTTTCCCACCGTGTCCGATATTAAAATCAGTGTTGCAAAAGGCGTGGGAATTGTCGATATGGCTTCAGGATATGAAATTCAATTCTTCCATCCAGCTGTTGTTAAATTTACATGTATATTTTGCTTTTTTCACCGGAGCACCAGCTGAGTCTTCATCCCCCATCTACCAGTGATGCTTGATTTAACATCCCGCATCTACTGCCTGCGCAGATATCAACAGCGCAACTGGCTTGTAGGTTGCCAGATTGAGGTCATACATAATTTGTCATTTGTATGATGTGTCGATTGTGTGAGTAGGATGCATTTCATTCAAGATCTGGCAACTGGACCACCTTGGAAAAATATATTGATGTGATTATATATAACGTGGTTTGGGCCATACAAATTACGGGAGAATTTTTAAATACATTTTTTTGGGAGAAATAACAAAACGGGAGACTCCCGGGAAAAACGGGAGTGTTGACAGGTATGAAGTTACAAGCCGTTCCCGAAGCAGTGCTCAGTTTTACAACTGATATTTGTACATCTAACATAAGTTGAGCGTATTGGACACTTCAGTTTTTCAGATCTTTGGAATTGTTTTGTTAGATGAGTAATAAAGAGAAAAAGGTCAATTTATAAAAATAGTGGAAAATGACATCTGTTATATAAAGCAACTCATTTGCAGTTAATTGTTATTTCTACCTCTTTCCAGTCACAGGGCACTTTATTTTGAGAGTTGTTTAAGTGAGAGAAGATCCTGTAACATAGTGCAGTTTGGGGGAAATTGTAATGTTTAATCATTTATTTTATTATGAAAATAAAATGTAGCATTGAAGAAAGGTAGATTTTGTTTGTATATGTGGTCAATAATAGTTCTTAGAAAGAAAATCTGAAAAAAAATCGGTATCGGCAGGTCACACTTGCAAATAAATCGGAAATCAAAATTGGCCAAGAAAATTGCAATCGGTGCATCTCTAATAAATAGTATTTATATTTGTTTTTCTCTCTAGCCTTACTTGTTCTATTATAAATATTAATAATAACAAGTATATTCTGTGAAACTTGCTCATTATTTGTTCCCAATGCCTCTTGTTAACCTTGGTTTAAAAAAAAAAAATCAGTTCACTCAGTCATAAATATTAAAATAAAGTTTAAATGTCAAAAGATTGAAGATAAAAATGAAATGGCATGGTTAAAAATAACTGGTGTCATGTGTGGTATTGATTGTTTCAGGAGACATCTTGACTACTGGGCACTTGATGCTGAGCATTGAAGGCGAGGTTGTGTGTGAGGGCACTCAGCCCACCTTCCTGTCTGGCCTTGCCACACTATTTGCAGAGTACTAACTATTCAACCTTGACTACCAAGACGAGGTGGTGTGTACATTGGAGTTTATTCAAAGGTGAATTCTAACAACCTAAAAACCTGCCGTTTATATATGTAGATATGTTTTATATCTTTTGAGTCAACTAATATTATATGGTGGTAGGAAAACTTCCAATCCAAAAACTTGATTAAATGCCTCAAAAGCTAAAACCTGCATTAAAATGTTGTGTTTCATGACACTTTCAGGCACTTTGTAGGCATTAACCCTGAGAGTGGGACAAAGAAGTCAAAAGGAACAGTGACCTCTAAAACCACTGGGCGACTTGTACAGAAGAAACAGGTTGCAGTGGACCCACACATCTCCACTCTACTCTGCAAACTGATGGACTACCAGTGGAATTTCTGAAATTGTAAGAAAAAGCAGACACAAACACACACACCAAGATCTTTCTCCCTATACTTTTATTAAAACACATTTAACAGCGACCAGCTACAGAACTACACAACACTACTGAAAACAAAAAAAAGGAAAAAAATATATCCCCGTTATACAAACACTGCATGGACACACTATCCCATAAACACACACAGAGACACACTGTCACGCATACACACACACGGACACACTGTCTCGCATACACGGACAAAATGTCCCGCATACACGGACACACTGTCCCGCGTGCACACACACACACACACACACAAGGACACACTGTCCCACGCACACGCGCACACACACGGACACACTGTCCCGCGCACACACGGACACACTGTCCCACGCACGCACACTATCATTACTAAAGACATATTGAAGAGACAATAAAAAAGCACAAAAAACTAATTGTATCTATCATCCCTCTATCAGTATCTATCATCCCTCTATCCATCTCTAAACTGTATCTATATCCCTCTAACTGTATCCATCATCCATCAATCCGTCTCTAACTGTATCATCCCTCTATCAGTCTCTAACTGTATCTATCATCCCTCTATCCGTCTCTGACTGTATCTATCATCCCTCTAGCCGTCTCTTACTGTATCCATCATCCATCTATCAGTCTCTAACTGTATCATCCCTCTATCCGTCTCTGACTGTATCTATCATCCCTCTATCCGTCTCTGACTGTATCTATCATCCCTCTAGCCGTCTCTTACTGTATCTATCATCCCTCTAGCCGTCTCTTACTGTATCCATCATCCATCTATCAGTCTCTAACTGTATCATCCCTCTATCCGTCTCTAACTGTATCTATCATCCCTCTATCCATCTCTTACTGTATCTATCATCCCTCTATCCGTCTCTTACTGTATCGATCATCCTTCTATCCGTCTCTTACTGTATCTATCATCCCTCTATCAGTCTCTAACTGTATCTATCCTCCCTCTATCCGTCTCTAACTGTATCTATCCTCCCTCTATCCGAAATTAAACTTTCCATTGTTTTTAGGACCATGTTCTCACATAGTGTCCATTAATGTATGTGAATGTGAAAGTCATATTTAAAATTTTGTCCAGTTTTTTTATACATTTCAATACATTGCAAATTATTTTTAATATGTTTTGTGAAATAATAACTGAATTAAGTTATTATACAAAACAGATGGCAAACATTATGCAAAACAATTAATGAGTAGTTTAAATTTAAAATTCAGCTGCCAGTAATAGACATGCAGCAAAATATACTGGACATACAGTATTTTATGTATTTCCTCCAAAAATAGTAAATTCACACAATCATGTAATATACTGTAAAAATTACAGCATTAAATTGCTAAATGCATCTGGTAAATTACTGTATTATTTTAAAAATACAGTATTTTTCTGTTTCTATAATTACAGTAACTAATTAAATTATAGTAAGGTCACTGTAAAAATTACAGTAACTGGCTGGCAACCCTGCTGCCAGTATTTTACTGTAAATTTTACAGTTTTTTTTACAGTGTATGAACTTTAAATAATGCATTTTCTTATGACTGGGCATTTCTAATTATGCAAACACAAGCCTTGATCTGAATATAACCTGATAGTGGCATGTCAGTTTTAACAGATGCTGTAATTATTAACACCTCACAAAAGAGGCTATTTAATTGCTTAAGCGGCTGGCATTTCCGAGAGATAGTGTGCACAGGCTTCAGTTACACAAACGTTAGCGGTGCAGTATATTACCACAGTGTTAAATGAAACAGATTGCTTGTAGAGACAAGACAGAATGAGAGAATGCTCCAGTGAAGAGAGGATAGAAAAAGCCCTCAATTAACACAGCACTCCATTTCAAGTGCTGCATAACCAGGCAATCACTGCCATTGACTCTTGCATGCACTGGAGGCACAAAATGCCCTGGAGAGCAGACAGTCAGGTCAATAGTATACATCTCTCAAAGGTAACTGTTGATAACCTAATTATGCACAGCGCTGGACTGCAAGGCAGTACCTTTATAGACAGCTTGCGATCTAAAAAGCAATCTGTTGGCATTTAAAGGATAAGCCTTGTTAAACTAAACCCAGACTTCTCTACTGATCCTATTTACAAGAGAAAGCTTTCTGTTGAGCATTAGAATTTAATTAATCTCAGATGGAAGATTTTTCAACAGCGAATTCCTTTCATACAGCAGAATGCTGTGAAAAACTGTACTACTCTTAATGTAAACAGATCACTAGGCATAAATCTCACCCAGTCGGAGAAGTTGTGTAGTGGTTTTTTAAGACAAAAAAAGGGTGGCTTAGGTGTCAGGAAAATAATGTCACAAAGCTACAAAATCTTAATAATCTTAACAAGCTTAATCTACTTATATGCAAAAATAATGTCTTATTCTTTTCTTCTGGGGTGAAATATAACCAGAACATATCTCGACACTGTCCGTGACATTCTCCCCTAGATTGAACATCATTCTGTCTTAATACAGGTTTCTCCTCAAAGAAGCCTCTTGCATCAATTTCAATGCAAACAAAACAGTTTCGTCCAGTGGCAGTTCCCAGAGTGCCTTGATCCTCTGGCATAGCAGCATTAAAGGAAAAGTTCACCCCAAAATGAAAATTTGCTGATAATTTATAATTTACCTCAGGCCATCCAAGATGTATCTTGAGTTTCAGAATTTGAGTTTTTTAAGGCCTCCTCTTTTAACCTGTTTATAAGCAATCCCCCACCCCCGCACGCAGTGGTGATGTCACTCTGCTAACATTTATCGTCTATAAATGTAATTAATGTTAACAAATTATACATCTTTTCAAAAGTCTAACGGTTCAACATTGATATCTCTGTTTCACGATAGCAATACTCCAGAAAGAGCAATTTGTATTTGTGCCAGAAGTACAAATGAAAATATGCATTATCAAAAGGGGACTTCATACCTTTGTTATGAAAACGCGAACCCCAGATGAATCCAGTTCGCCACACTTGGGCCAACTGTACATGACAAGCTTTCATTGAAAAACATCCACTTTTTGTCCATAAAAGTGATAAATCTGAGAAATATTGATATATTCTCCATTGTTTACATGAGATCTCGCTTGAAAGAATTACACTTCGTCATCGTTTTTCAACAAACTATGCAATCTGAGCAGCATTCATGTTGTAAAACTGTATATTAACTTAAGAGTCTCGTACACAAAACGAGCCTGTCTCCAAAGTTTTAAAAAATGTGGCATAGTTTTACTCATAATAGCCAAGCAGTGCAGTCAGATTTTGTGTCGTCTTGAAAGGTGGAGCCTTAATTTTACTCTGTACACTTCCAGTGATTTTACAGAGAAAAAAGCTTGCAGGAACCTCATTTTTTGTTAGATCATCTTCAAATTTGAAACATAACTTATTTAGACTTGTGGCTTTGAGAACATTGTATTTCAATGTATAATTTCAATTTATAATCTACATATTTTTAGATTATAAAAACATTCAATATTTCCATTACTATAAACTTCAGCTTCCCTAACTTAAAAAATAACAACATATATTAATTCTGTTCACTGCACACCAGCCGATATTTGAGAGAATGTAGGGGTGTACTTATATCCAGGGTCAGTGTGATAAGCCAGAGCTTCATTCACTCATGATAATGTATAGGCCATTGATGAAAGGTTCATATTTTTCCCAGCATTTGTAGTTAAAAAGTATATAATTGTTGTTTTGTTTCTAAAAAATAATCAATCGTTTGGGTTCAGAAGAACTATATTTGTTGACTGACAATTTGTTGAGTCGTGTCGATTATATTGATGCACCCTAAATATGCATTTTAGAGTACATTCACTTGCGTTGTTTAAAGGACGAGGCCTGAAATTATATCCTAAAAAACTTAAATTCTGTTTTGAAGAAGAAAGAAACTCAGATACATCTTGGACGTCCTGAGGGTGAGTAAATTATCAGCAAATTTTCATTTTAGGGTGAACTATTCTTTTAAGCATTTGGCTGGTGGGGGATGATGAAGCAGTGCTTGTTGAACAAGCTCTGGGACTGGGATCCCATGAGCCATTCTACTAAGCGATTAGTGGCTCTCTGCCTGAAGTAGAGAACGGAGATTGAGAAATGAGAGCAACTAGAAAACAGGCCCTGGGTTCCTGCACTGTCGCTCTTGACTGGGTGGAGGATATTAAACATTCCTCTCCACCTTCTGGAGAGATTCTGCCCTTCTTCCCTGAGGAAATTGCTCCCTTGTGGGGGAGATCTCAGCTGCATGTGGAAATCTAACCATGACATCTAACTATTCACGCTGGATGTGAATGTGAAATGCAATGTGAAAACAGGGCAGTTAGCTGATAGCAAAGTACCAAATAGCCTATCCAGGCCCAGGTGGAATCTGTGGACTTCTGTACTGATTTTGAAGAAAACTATTCCACAGATTAAAACATAAGTGAAGACTTTTGGTGAATAAGGTCCTACCGCTTCAGAAGACGTGGTTTTCCACTCGATTCATATAGATTGATTTTATGCAGCCTTTATTTTGTTTTTTAAAGCTTGAAAGTGATGGGCCCAAACAACTTTTATTTGAAACATTTGATGTAACACCCAAATGGAATACTGTAATTGACACATTCTGAATTATTATTATTATTATTATTATTATTATTATTAATAACTATGATTATTTTTCCAATCAATTGTGCAGCTAACTAGCCCAAGAAAAAAAAAAGCATCTAAGCATCTCTTTCTGATCCAACCAAGAGAGGGTTTTCCCTAGGTTGTCTGACCTTTCAATACAGGAAACCACAAAATTCCTCTCATCAACCAGGTGTGGTGTTTGTGTTTAGCACACATAGGAATTAGGGATGGGCACGAGTACTCAAGGACTCGGGTACTCGGACGTGGCAACAATGATCGATCATGAAAATGATGATCGATAGCGATCACGCATGATGTGACTTTTTGCTTAATTCAAAATCCAGTGACAATTACCAGACAACTAAACACAAATATGTCAAAGAGGGAGCTTATTTTTAATTTTGAGATTATGTTGTGACTTTGAGGGGTAAACTGATTATCAGAGACTTCTCATGGCAAACAAACTGATACGATGCTGCAATGCTATCCTTACAATAATCAAAACAAAGCGTGTAATTAACCATGTTTTGAAAACCTGTCTGTTTTACACATAAACATGATTTATTATCAATTAATGTAAGAACTTTCACTTGTTTATGGATATTATTTAATAAAAGTGAATGATTGTCACTTACTAAAACTCCCAGTCCTGCGTGACTTAACACACACCTGCATCTCGAGTTTCCAAGTTAAATATAAAATGTCATTCCGTTGCACTTTCCTCAGATGAAAGATGGAAATTCAGGCTCTCCAAGTTGAATGGAAAGCTTCATGAATCACAGCAACAACAATACAGAGCATCGTGGCTTTCCTCACAAGAGCGACACTCACTCACTCACACACACACACACACACACACACACACACACACACACACAGTGCGTGTGGCAGTGTACCGCAGGCGAGTGTTTCAAACAGCTAGACAGAGCGCAGTTAAATGGAACACAATGCAGCATCTTCAAAACTTAACTTTTTAAAACGCAATGGTTATGGCATCTCCTGTTATTTGAAAATAGACGGTTCAGACAGTCACAAAATCAACTGGTGCACACTTACTAAGATAACTACGGTAACCTGAAAGAAGAACAGACAGATGCGCATTGTGCACATTCTTTCAGATTCGGGCAGCGAATCTTCACATAATGACAAAAATGATGCATTATATTTTGATTATGCAATCTTTTGTACATTTTCTAACATACTATTTTAACAGCTTATAATAATGAATAGATGATAAACTGGAACAAAAATATGCAATGCAGCAGCCATAGACATTTGTCAGACATGTCATTATATATACAGTTATGAACATGTAATTGACAAATTACTTGAGTACTCGTTGTGTACTCAAGGGGCAGAGTACTAAATTAGACAAAATTACCAAAATGCCCATCCTTAATAGGCGGATCTTTTGTGACGTCATTGTTTATGTTTGTCGCGTTGCATCATGGGAATCGTGTGGCAGGAAACACCGCTAGATACCTATAATTTGATTGTTTTGCACGTTTGGAGGAGGATTTAGAGAAGAGGATGGTTCACTCTTGCTGTGTGGTCGATTGTGCGGCTCGTTGGGGGCCTGATAAAACGTTTTTCCGAATTCCCTCCGAAAAGGATCGCGAAAAACGAAAGAAATGGTTGCGTGCAATTTGGCGATTGAACCTGGACGCTCCGAAGAAAGCCTGGATTCCTGCAGCTTCTGATCGAGTTTGTGAGGCTCATTTTGTTCATGGTAAGTCTTAGTGACTATGTATTTATAGAAGATTAAAAAAAAAAAAAAACTGAGTCAAATCAACTGAGTCATATGTTTTCGCGTTCTGATTCAGGTGTCCCAAACCGCGATCCACAGCACCCAGACTATGTTCCTCACATCAAAATGGGCTATTCTGTTCTATTTTTTTTTTTTTTTTAACCTAATTCATATTGACAAGAGTGTCCATATCTAGTTAATCTTATCAGAATAACAAAATATTACATTCTGTAGCTGTGCTTTGATACCTGCAAGCCTCACTAGTACATGCAGCATTTGTAAGTCCTATCCTGACAGCTGCTTCTACTTTAAACATTAAAGCTGCTACATGACTGCATGTTTCTCCAAGACTGGATTTGAAAGAAGGAGAAATGTGTAAGCTGTGATATACAATTTTTCACCATAGTACAGACGCCATTGAAAGTCTCACACTGAACACAATTGAATTGGTACAACAGTCACTACATTTTCAATAAATAAATAAATAAGAACACTGATGTTTTGTTGCCACACAACCACTCGCGCATACGTACAAATATGTCAACAAAGATCCTCCTATAGGATCCATCTAGAAGTAGAGGCTTGTACCACGTTCCTTATCATTTCACTCTTTCAAGGCTCTCGTTCCTTTTCAAACAGACTCACTCAACCTTGCGTCCCCGTTTTTCCTCCGACCTGTATAATTATAGGTCATGTTTCCAATTAGTGCAAACAGGCTAAATGCTGTGCAATGTGTACCCTATTCAAGGCAACAATATACTGAATATTTATGTCTAGACTGGCCAGCTCTGTTAAACTAATAAGGAGATATGCAACAAAGAAGCACTTTTAGCTCAGTGCTCAAATAGAAAACCATTCTCTTGTCGCTCAACTTTGCCTTTGTGATTCACTTTTGCACATAGAGCCATGTTTCAATATTGTACTAAGTATTTGGACACTAAAGTAGCATTTTAAAATGTAAGAATGCCATTACAATAGATAACCATTGCAAACTAAGTGGTATTTGTATTTATATAAAAAATTTAAAAAACAAATAGTACATGCAGGCTAAAGATATCTCAAAAATAATTCTGCAAAAAAAAAAAAAAAAGGACTAGCATCATTCGCAGATGTCACTTAGTTTGATGTTTTACCTTTTGGGGCCACTGTATAGTCAAATAGCCTATGCCATCAAATACAATCTCAAAAGTTCAGGAAAGATTCTTTTTCACCATCACCTAAGACCCAAAAATGTCAAAGTAGTGGTCCATGTGACTAGCCTGTGATGTTCAATAAAACCTCTCATTTCATGTGCTCCTAAAATGTATTTTTGGGTGAGTATTAAAAGGTATAAGTTAAAATGAAATGTGTAGAAATGTTTTTAAAGCGAAATGGCTTAAAATAATTATATGTATCCTACTGTATATGAGAAATGTGATATTATTGAATGTTTCATGTTATCAAATAAATGTGATTAAACATCAAGTTGGCCGTTTTTAATATGCTTTGAATACAAATTTGCCATACAAACTGCTTGCCACTGGGGCAGTACCCTTAAAAGGCCACATTTGCACCTTTTCCATGGGTACATTATAGTACCATATCACTGAGGTCCAAGTTATTTACCAAGGGTACATATTTGCCTCTTAAAATGTACTGATTGTAGATCTACAAAAGGCTGGAATGGGCTACAAGACCATCGCCAAGCAGCTTGGTGAGAAGGTGACAACAGTTGGTGAGATTATTCGCAAATGGAAGAAACACAAAATGTTATAAATTGAATTGCATTTTAATGAGGGAAATAAGTATTCGACCCCTCTGCAAAACATGACTTCGTACTTGGTGGCAAAACCCTTGTTGACAATCACAGAGGTCAGATGTTTCTTCTAGTTGGCCACCAGGTTTGCACACATCTCAGGAGGGATTTTGTCCCACTCCTCTTTGCAGATCTTCTCCAAGTCATTAAGGTTAAAAGGCTGATGTTAGGCAACTCGAACCTTCAGCTCCCTCCACAGATTGTCTATGGGATTAAGGTCTGGAGCATTCCTCCTCCTCCAAACATGGCGAGTTGAGTTGATGCCAAAGAGCATCTGGTCTCATCTGACCACAACACTTTTACCCAGATCTCCTCTGAATCATTCAGATGTTCATTGGCAAACTTCAGATGGGCCTGTACATGTGCTTTCTTGAGCAGGGGGACCTTGCAGGTGCTGCAGGATTTCAGTCCTTCACGGCATAGTGTGTTACCAATTGTTTTCTTGGTGACTATGGTCAAAGCTGCCTTGAGATCATTGACAAGATCCTCCTGTGTAGTTCTGGGCTGATTCCTCACCATTCTCATGATCATTGCAACTCCACGTGGTGAGATCTTGCATGGAGCCCCAGACCGAGGGAGATTGACCGTTCTTTTGTGTTTCTGTTGCGTGGCGATGGTCTTGGAGCCCATTCCAGACTTGCGTAGATCTACAATCTTGTCCCTGACATACTTGGACAGCTCTTTGGTCTTGGCCATGGTGGAGAGTTTGGAATCTGATTGATTGATTGCTTCTGTGAACCAGTGCCTTTTATACAGGTAACAAGCTAAGATTAGGATCACTCGCCTTTAAGAGTGTGCTCCTAATCTCAGTTTGTTACCTGTATAAAAGACACCTGGAAGCCAGAAATCTCTGATTGAGAGGGGGTTGAATACTTATTTCCCTCATTAAAATGCAATTCAATTTATAACATTTTTGACATGCATTTTTTGGATTGTTTTGTTATTATTCTGTCTCTCACTGTTCAAATTAACCTACTATTAAAATTATAGACTGATCATTTGTTTGTCAGTGGGCAAACATACCAAATCAGCAGGGGATCAAATACTTTTTTCCCTCACTGTACATGATCCGATAATACGTGCCCTTATTGCTCTGTAGAATTTCAATAGGTCATTGAGAACACATCAGCAAGCAAGAAAGTAAGCCTAATCCTTTTAGCGCTAACAGACAAGCAGAGCTGGAGATTGTAATGGCTTTACAGTATATTTCCTCAGGCAAAAAACTGATTCGAGCTCATTTCAAGAGCAGCTGTCAGCCACGTCGACTTCCATTGTCTGGTTTACCATCTTCATCAACACGCCATTCCGCAGAATACAGAGAGGCAGTGAGCCTCAATCAGAACAGCTTCAGATCTACACAGTTAGTTGATTAAGTGTGGTCACTGAATGTCACTGCCAGTGGTTATGTGATATATGAATGAGTCAGACAAACGGCAGTCTCCTCTGTTGCACTGACTGAATGACAAGTGGGTGAGGAGAACAGGGAGAGTTGAAGGAGGGTGAGTCTAGTGCTTCCATGCACTGGGTAATGATGTGCTCCATTCTGCCTTCCGTCTGAGAGCCTCTTGGCTGAGTGAGCACATCCCAACAGTGCCGTCCATCAAACTCCACGTGCAGATCCCCCCACCTCCACCCACCCACACACACACACACGTACAACACACTTGCTTTCTCACGCTCATTCACTGACTTTTTGTCCCTTTCAATCTTCTCCCAGATGCCTTGTCTCTTTCAGAATCACACAGCCAGCAATTTCTCTGTCTTTAAATCTCTTTCTGGGCAATTTCAGCCCACCCAAACACACACACTCTGTTTAACCTCAGTACTAGTGGGTAATCGATATGGGTTTTTCAATTACAAATACAGATATCTATAGAAAGCAGGGTATGATGAAATTCAATCGAGACCAAATAATATTCCTTTAAAAATTTGGAATTAAAAATCTATTTAAACCTGGAAATAAACAGAGCATTATATAGCATTTTAAAACAAAAAAGTTATGACATAAATGTAATAAGAAATATTAATGAGATATTAACGATTCCGCATGATTTCTAGGTCACTCCTTCGTAAAAAAGGTAAGATTCCTAGCTTGCATTAAAGCTCTCAAATTGCTCTTTCAAACATTTAAAATCATGCTTGGATAACATGGATCATCAGGTTTCATTCCAGCACTAGAGCATGCTGTCGCTTGAGCAAAAGCAAATGGCAAAAACCTAAAAATGGCAAAATATCAGCCTATTAATCACCCTGGCCCACACATAATTATATTTATACATTAGAATTACTCATTACCTCTATTTTACTTCTATAAGCAGATAAAGTCTCCTTTATGTATGCATGTCTCCTATTCTCGGTCTATAGTGAGATATGACTATTGTGCTCATTTTCTTAAATGTCTTCAAACACACAAAGATGTTTTAAACCACCAATTAACACATTGGTGTAGATTAAAAGCTTATGCCTGTGGTTTAAAGAAGGTCTAAATTCTGATAACAGTGGATAAGTAAAAGTGTGTTTGAGTGTGTGTGTTTGTACAGGCATGGGGGAAAATTGACACAGAACTGGACTGTGTTAGCGCAGCCTGATTATGTAATTCCATTATCTTCAACAATCTGCGCTGAAGCAAAGGCAATGAAAATCACTGAATTGTAAATCTCTGCTCCGTCAATTACACACACAAAGATCTAAGACATCCTTGTTGATTTCACGAGTCAATAGTGTCAAGACAATATTATCTTATTCCAAGTGGAACAAGGCACTTAAAACCTCAATTTACCAGCGAATCATGAATGAGTCCACTCCAACTGAACAGACTGCTTCAAATTCTTGAACTGTGACATACTTAATATTCCACCTGCTCGGTTTGCCACTTGGTGCACATTTTTGTTATTTTAAATCGATATCAAACAATTTTTTACTACTACTACACTTAAGGAATGACTTTCCCCTTTTTTTGTTTGAGGAAAAAATGCAATGTGAATGGTGACTTAAGCTAAAATTCAGCCGAACATCTCATTTTGTTTTCCATAGAAGAAAGAAAATCATGTGGGATTGGAACAACATAAGGATGAGTAGGCTGAATGATGACAACATTTTCATTTTTTAGTGAACTACCCCTTTAAACAGCCTGTTCAGAGAGTGGGAATGAAAGTGCTCACAACTGAGAGGACCAAACCTATAGCATACAATTCACAAAACCCAACTTGGAAACCTACTCTTTAAAACAGGGGGGGGGGGGATACTTTGACTGGGACCTGGCAAGGACCTTCAGGGTAAGTAAAAGTAATGTACACCATGCTGTAGATCAAGGTAACACAAAGCCCAAATGCCACTTCCCCCTGATCCTGTACATCAATCAACTTAAGAAAACCCCTGATGGATTCTTCCCTCTAACCTGTGGAAACTGATATACATCTTGAAACAAAGAAACCACAGAATCTGATACCTGAAACAAGGTGTCGCTTTCTTCACTACTGTTTCCGGGATTCCAATGTAGCCTAATATTAAAACACAATGTGTTGAGGTCTGCAAGGAATACTGTGTGAAGATATTTGATTTTGATATGTTCTGAGGAAAGGAGATTATTTTGAAACTTTTCTTGAAGCTCAAAAGTCTTGTTTTTCATTCGGATTATTGACAATATGTAACATTAACATTTGTTGTTTCAGGGGCTCAAACTCAACAAGGCTACAGCACAACCCTCTATGGTCATGTTGAAGAAAAAAAACAGACTTTTGATGACATGCAAGTGCAATGCAACTGAAAAAGATAAGCAAACTGAGAAAGGGGGCCTTTTCATATATGACTTCACGCAAGTGAAGTATATTATATAGAATATTGTACAATTTATATTTATGTTTAGACTTATCATTATAAATCACATTTTAGCTTTTTAAAAATGTACAAAAATCTAAATATATCAATTTATATGATGTCATGAAATTGCATTTTAATGAAACAATCTGTTGTCACTGTTTGAAATTTCATACACATTTATAACAAAAAATTCACAAGATTGAAACCTAATAATGACATTTAGGGCTGTCACAATTATGAAATTGTGCTGATGATTAATAAGGGTAGGCCAACCTGTTTAGCTATTATATGATATTATATTATGCAATGGCAGTCTTAAATTCTTCACACATGAACTTTATTTAAAGGCATTTATCATGAAGGAAGACTTTGAGATTCTGTTTCTTGCATTTTATCATCTCCATAGAAATATATTAGGTCGCAAGACCACAGACATTTGCCATTATATGGTCATTAAATGAAAGACTGGAGAGCTTTGCGTTCACTATTAAATAATAAGTTTATACCTAATTTATATTTTTTTGCTGGAGTTTGGCACGAGTCTCTGTAGACAGTGTGAACAACAGAGTGCTTGAGAAGCAGTTCATCTTCACATGCTTTCAAGAGAACTGCTCTGGTGATGTCTGCAGTGCGGAACCATGAGACCCTCAGAGTACAACCGAATGATAAACAAACAAGTTTTCCAGCACGCTCATGAGACACCATGCAGGGAATGACGAGTCTGAATCCAGCCTCTTAATCGCCTGCTTTATATTCAGTAAAAGGATCTCTGTGCTTCGACACTTCACAACTCAAATCACTGGCAAGTGGAATGTTAAAATGTACTTGCCAGTGGCTAATTACAGACAAATTTTTGTTGCATTTTGTTGATTGTAAAATCGAGTGAATTACTTGCTCCGTAGAGGGCTACAGCATGTATAAAATTCAGTCCACAACACATCTTAAACATCATTCAAGAAACGTGCAGTGATTCAGTATGGATTTCCACCTGGTTGACAGAAGCATGACCCAAGATAACCTCTACTGCCATGTAAACACAAGGTGACTAACTCTATGTAGTGTACGGCTGCTGTGTGGGGGGAAGAAAACAAAAAAAAAAAAAAAAAAAACAGTAAGAGACATGTCCTCCGGCAAAGCTGTCATCCAACTCATACAATCCAGCAAATTGTGTGCACACAAGCATGCCCCTATTTACAAGCCACATAGCATGTATGAATGCATTCAAAACAGTAATTAAAGGAATATTCAGGTTCAATACAAGTTAAGCTCAACAGACAGCATTGTGGCATAATGTTGATTAACACAAAAAAATAGACACTCTTTTATATATAAAAAAAAAAGAAAAAAAAAGAGCTACAAATCGAGGTTACAGTAAGGCACACATTTTTGGAGGGGTTCGATGCAAAATTTGAACTTACATTAATTCTTCTGTTAAAACTTGAGTATAATTTTAGCTGTAAATCTGTTTGAATTGGCATTTTTACGGTCATTTTAGGGTTTACATGGTTATGTCATCATAGCAACAAAGAAAATATTAGTAAACAATATTATCATCACACTAGAATTATGTTACCACACATTTTCTTTACGTCTTGTGGCTATACTTTTGAAATAGTGAATATTTTAACTAGAGATGCACCGATGTATCGGCCAAACATCAGTATCGGCCGATATTCGCCTTGTTGACTGACAATCAGCCTATCGGCAAATACGATGTCATTCACCGATGGCAGTGGCCGATGTTTATCTGTCTTGTTTATTTGCGGTTGACTTGGACAACAGTTGCCTACCCAGCTGCAGTTTCGGAGAAGATCCAACAGGTGGAACTATAATACCACCTACAGCCACTGGCTGGACACGACTCTGGCATGACGTAAGGGCAATAGGTGCCGTGCGCACGTGTGGTTTGTTTTCAAATAAGTGCAAAAAAATGTCGGTGGTGTTGGAGTATTTTACTGTCTGATCTGTAATTTAGTGAAAATTCTGCTGAAATTCACAATCGGTGCATCCCTAATTTTAACGTTTAGAGATGGGCCCCATTTACTTAAATTCTAAGTGCCTTACTCAACCCCAGATATTTGCTTTTTAAGAAAAGGAGGGACAATTCAAAATTAATTTAAGTGGTAAACAACGTTATGCCACAAATGCCGTCGATTGAGCTGAACTTCAAGAATACTCCTTTCAGACACTGTCAAACTGATTATTCCTCCCTTAAGTTAAAATCTGATCCATTCTGAGGTTTAATCAGTTAGTGAGTCAATAAGTGAGCAAAAGAGACTGGATTGATTCTGTTGTTCTCAGATAACCTCTTTCCATAAAGCTGCCTTTAATTATCATCTTGGTATACTGACGCTGTGCACACTCTCCAAAAGCCGAGTTCACTAAGAAACTCATCACACTGCTAGAAAATGATCGATCTACCCAAATCCAATGTGTGCAATCAGAGACTTTATACATTTTTTACATGACAAAAACAATGCTTATCTAGTGCATCCTTACACCGGTGGGCTGGTTGCATTCTTTGAACACCAAAGACCAACAAAGATAAAATAACTGCCATGTGGAACAGTCAATGAGAAGCGAAGATAAATAAAAAAAATGCTGAGATGGGAGCATAAACCACTTGTAGTAGACTATCATTTCCCTGTGAGCACCCCAACGCTCCCTCCCATGCACCACTGGAATACATCAAACATGGACAAGATGGCTAATTAGTCCTCATTACAAAAGGAGCCAGGCTTCTTACATCAGCAAACAATTGCTTCCATCAAAGACTGACAGCATTGATCAAACACAGACAGAGCGGCTCTCATCAGCAATATCGTGTGATTATATTCAACAGATTGATAGGAGCTGGGCAGCTGCCAGGGAGAGATGTACGACGGGTTTCTGACATGCATGGCATCATTTCCTGTCATTACCATGAACATAATGCACTTGCATTGTGTAAACAGATCCATGAGTTTTACTGAGTTGAGATGGGAATAAATAGACTAATCATTGACAATTACACAGCTTTCGAGTGTCTGAATTCACCTGACACCTCTTCTTTCACTCAAATGTCAGAAAAGCACTAAGTGTAAAAGAGCACATGAAAAGGTTAGAGCATGGGGATCGGTATATTACTCATAGCTGTAGACACCACATCAGTCAGCCGACAAGAAATGTTGGCAAGTTCACACATCATAACACACACAGCGGAGCCCAGACAGACGTAGAACATTGGACACTCTGCTATGTTCTCTTACAGGAAGAAGACCAGTATTTAAAGCAGACCCAATAAATTCACATGTGTTGTTTATGAATGGCCTAGCCCTGGCACAACTAGACCTGTTAGTGACAGAGCATTCCTACTGAATAGCACAGAAAAAAGAGCAATCAAATCATCAACTTAGTCAAAACAGAAAGACAATCTTTAAGTCCTTAGCATACTTTAATGGATGCTAAACATTACCATCATGATAATCTACCCTAATTTATCTAACAAACAAAAATTGCTTTACTTGTGGAGCTGTAACAGATGTCTACAGCTGCATTTTCAGCATCACTGCTAATGATGTTTGGCTGTGAGAGGAACGTATAAATACCTGCCAGACAAAATCTAAGCCACAAAGCATTTTAAAAGATGGAGTAAGAATTTTTGACAGCTGATAGACCTTTGTAAATTTCTTTGCACTTTAAAAAGAAAGAAAGAAATAAACCCCAAGAAATTTAGTTTCCTGTGTTCTGATTAGCAAATCTCTCTACAGGAGTTAAAGGGAGAGGCAAGCATGCACAATATAGGACTTATGAACACTCCCAGACATTAAATCCCTTTAATCAAACCCAACATTCAGCAACAAATACCAGTCATGTCTTTCAACGGGAAATCTAACTTGATTCGAGAGCCACACAAGATCACTATGCAAACACTGCAGTACTGCAAAGCCAGGTCTTCAGATCTGCAAGCTCACATGATCATATAGAGCTGCAGGAAAACGCATAGAACTGCAGACAAATGATGTCACAATGAAGCCATAAACTGCGTTTTAAATGGAGCAGATCAAAGAACTGAAGAAAAAGTTGCAATATGCCTATCAGTGCAAAGGCTGAACAAGCTGGCTGCCACAGTCAATCTAGTGCCAGTCATCACACAGACACACTCAATACATGACATTTAACTTGCATGAGACGACTGGTATGTCCGTGAATCTTAATGAGCAAATCAACAAGTAGCCCATCAAAATCATCTGCATTAGTGAATAGATGTGGATTATGTAGTTGCAGTTCAATGTAAATGCCCATACCTGGTAGACGTGCCCTTCCGTACATCACAGATGCTGCATTTGAACGCTTCGGCACTGTTTCTGAAAGTGCACACGCTACAGTCCCAAAAGCCGTCGTCCGCTGTTGGCTTGGCTTGTCTTTTTGGCCTTGAATAACAAAAAAGACCAAAATATTACGGTCAACTTCCATGTTTGGCATATAACACGATTTACATTCGTTAATGTAACCGAAGAGACACCACTGGCACAGAGTGACAGAAGATCACACCTCTGACGCCAGGGGACGGATTATTTGAACCGGAAAATACTGGAAATACTCGCTAACCAGCTAACTAGTTATTCTCCGCGGCTCATAGTCAGCGGGTTTAACAGATATATAATACAATTAAAGGGACTAGATTGGTGTCCGTTGGCACAGCAGCTAACGTTAGCCAGCGAGCTAAAGATATCGCCTCGGTGAACGGCGTGAAATTGAAAGTCAAACCCCGTCCATTACACCTAGAACTTCGACTAAAAACGCCCGTCCGAAAGGGCCATGCGTATACGATGGAAAAAAATTATCTTCTTTGTCTGAGAGGGACTGAGCAGTGTTAGGGTCCCCTGTGAGGAAGAGAAAGCCGCCATAGCTGCGCTTGTTTCTCGCTCGAGCTACACAAACTGAGAGAAAAGAGAAACACTGCACGAGACAAATATCCGAAAATCCACCGTGCGCGCGGACACCGATATCGCCTCAGAAACAACGGACCGTTGAAGCGTTCTTACCTGGTCGGGCTCTTTTTGTCGCCCATGGTGGAAAAGAAAAATCTCAAAAGACCAAAGAGGGTTCAGTAATTAACAATAATTGTAAGTGGAGGTGTGCGTACGGTAGCTCCCCACAGAGATAACAGCTTGCAGGCAAACTCGCCTTCCCCCGACTGACTGGGTGACTCTAGGCAGGGCGAAGCGACTACGGCCCGCGTGACTCCGCCGCCCAATCACCGCTGTCTTCGGTTTAAAAGTCTCGCCAGAAATATTTAGGCACGGATAGAGTGATAGATCTACACAGCTCTAGGATTGCCAAACGTAATTAGAGTGTGTGCCTGTCCAAATGAGAGAAAGCAGCAGAGAGAGCCGAGCTTGATGGCTGACCGAAAGGCTGGTCGCTAAATGAGCTCTGCGATATGTCACCAGCAGAACAGGGAGTGTGTGTAATATGTGCTGTGCATGCATGCATGTGTGTAAGTCTGCAGGGAGAAAAGACAAGTTCAACTTGGGACACCGCAGTATTGTAGTACAGACGTTTTATTGTGGCTGACCACAAGGGCAAGCTAAGTAAACATATTAAAGTAATCATATAAGCTATGGAATTTCAGGGGTTTGAACGTGATTTTAACAGATTCCTTGTATCACTTGAATGTCTTCTATAAAGACATTGCTGGCTAATACTGCCTTTATTATAGGAACAATAACTGTAATAACTGTAGTATTCTGTTGGAACATTTTGCTAGGGGTCATTTTGTATGTCATGCCTTTAATATACTTTGATAACTGTGTTATGTAACGAAATTGTCCTGAAAGCAACAGAAATTAGTGTTTTCAT
This sequence comes from Xyrauchen texanus, assembly GCF_025860055.1. Classification (NCBI taxonomy): domain Eukaryota; kingdom Metazoa; phylum Chordata; class Actinopteri; order Cypriniformes; family Catostomidae; genus Xyrauchen; species Xyrauchen texanus. The sequence continues at coordinate 36,919,892 of NC_068288.1, forward strand.
ATTTGTTTCACTTATTTTTGAGTGCACAGTGAAAACAAACCCTCAAAAAGGCCCCTCGTGGCAGAGACAAGGGCCCCTGTGGGGGATCTGAAATGGGAATCATTATTGCTCTCCGGGGTTCCAGCCCCCTCTACGCCCCCTTTTTTCTATAGAGAACCTGTGCTGTTGGGTTCGTTAGAACTTCATGAACTTCACAAGCAGGCCCACATGTAATCGATGGCACTTAAGTGACAAGAAGAACACCAAGAAAATGACACAAGAACCACATAATTGCGAAAATGCAACACAGGTTCTTAAAGTTCACACTTTTCCTTCAAAAAAGTTCCAAGTGAAAGACAGAATTTGAAAAATAGTTGCAAATATCCATCAGCGCCTTCATTTAAATGAGCTTGCATGTGTTGTCTCAAAATTAGAACTGTACATTTGGCTGTCACCTTTCTGCTACCAGATTGGCCACAGATTTCTTATGTTTCATGCTGTCTCTCGAATTATAATGTGTGATGTGGGAGTAGGTGATTTAGAAGAGATGATTCAGATGAACGCAGCAATCAGAACTGAGACTCGATCAAACAGATAGAAACCGAGAACATGGTTTCTGTCTGTGCTCAATGTGGCCTGTCAACCTTTATTTGATGATGCAAATACAGCCCACGGTTTTTGGCAGTGTTTTTAAACAAAGACAAAAAGTTTGACAAAAACAACAAAGTTAACACAGAAAGAATAAAAACTTAATCAAAAGTATCTCTTTTTAACCTTAATCCTACATTATTTCAAACTCAGCACAGTTTTCATACTAATAAATTCATGTACTTACAATTTTAATAGATTACTGAGTAATCACAGGTATGATCATCCAGGTTCATTGTGCCTTATTCTAAAGCATTCATTTTAATGGAAAAAAAGGGTATGATATTTCCCTTTCAAATTTTTTTTTTTTTTTGCATGCAACCATTCATTGCTGTTACATTGTGTTTCAGTGTTTGAAGTCCAGTGCAAAAATCAAACCACTCAATATTATGCACAGTCACTGTTTCTTTACTCTGAGCCAAGAAAATAAATGTAATGTGATTTTTTTAATCATTATTATTATGTTATTATAAGTAATAATTTTAAGATTTGTACATTTTCATTTCATAACAAATTTCATACTTTCATTATTTTGAATTGAGTAATCCTCAATAAAATGAAATAAAAAGCCTAAATATTTTAAGTTTTGTTTATTTACTTTGCTCAAACATCACACAATTCAATTAGATGGAAGATTGTTCTGAAATTGAAATGCTTAAATCTTAAAAATAGGCTAAAATATTAATAGATATTCATACAGAGCTGAAATATTGAGGTTGTGGTCTAAAAGACTTTGTTTGGTCGCAGCGTAAATAAAACCCTTTCATTAAGAATCTATTTACATTTTACATTTACATTTATTCATTTGGCAGACGCTTTTATCCAAAGCAACTTACAAAAGAGGAAGAACATCAGCGAATCATCTTAGGGAGACAGTGGTACAAAAAGTGCCATATTACAAAGTTTCACTATCATCAGAATAGTATACAAAACAGATTTAAGTGCAACAAGAAATGTATATATATATATATATATATATATATATATATATATATATATATATATTTTTTTTTTTTTTTTAGTGACCGGTTAAGTGCTTTTGGAAAAGATGTGTTTTTAGCCGTTTTTTGAAGATAGAGAGTGAGTTAGCTTCCCGGATTGAGTTGGGAAGGTCATTCCACCATTGAATAAGAGGACATTATATGCCTGGCTCAAGGACAAAAGTAGGGGTGACCTCTAGATCTCTATCTTCTTGTTGTGGTTGGTTCATGTCCCCTGACTAACTTTTAACCAGTAATTCAACAGTTTGCAGAGATGCACATGCCTGATGTTTGCTGTCATATTTTGTAACTGTCTCACTTAAAGTAATTTTTTAATTTAGATTTTGAGTTTTTCTGTCATCAATACCCCAACTTCATGTCATTCATGTTAGGCAGAATGTACTTGCACTAGAAAATACAGTATTTTTCTTAAGTGGAGATAATAGATTTTTTAGAAAAATTATCAAAGTGGGCTCACTTTGACTGATCCAATCACAATGGATATTCATACTTGAGATTTAATGAAATGTCAAATGTGGGTGTTTTAAATAAGTAATATCTTAATTTGATACTCAAAAAGCATCTTGCTGTTTCAAAAGTATTTGCATTAGTTGAGGGGTAAAAAGCCTCCTCGCTAATTTTATTGAAAACAAACTTCCGGTGTTATTTCTTATCTCACAAATCATGTTGCTCCATCGATATAAAATAAATAAATAACTAATTGTATTTCTTGAATCGTGATATACTTTGAGACTAGAAAAAAGCTAATTTGCCTTAAGGTGTACCATGTACCAATTTTAAGAAACTTTAAGGTGCTTTTGTATTATTTTTGAAGCTACAAACTCCAATTCCCTTTTATTGTAATTGCATGGAAAAGTGGAAAAATGGAAAAATGACCAAATAAATAATTTTTAAGGTAAAATGTTTTTTCTTGTATAAGTGAAGGGGAAGAGATAAAGAAGCAAATTGAAATATGTTTGTGCAGTATTTAAAGTTGTTTAAGCCAGAAGAAACAATTGGATGCATATCTGTAATCCCGTGGAAAGTTGTTTTGCTACTGGGAATAAGTTAATGCAATTTGTATCTACTTGACCTTTCACCTTACAGATAAAACACATCTGGCTGCCGCCCTTAGGGCAGGTTCTTGTTGGCTAAAGCCTCTGTGAGTGTGTGCGTGAGTATTGGACTTCAAACATGTTTTCACTGATCAGTAAACTCAGTGTTTGGTGACACACTTAAGCTACTGACAACTCTTTGATTCTCTTTCCCTTGACAATGAGACAGATGTGGTTGAATGCATTTATGCATGTCTGGAACCAACACTTATAATTTTATGCATGTTTTTTTTTTTTTTTTTTTCAGAGTACTGAAAAAAGTTCAAATCTGGCCAGCATTCTCAGCTGGCATGCTTCCAAATGAAGACTTCCTTCAAAACCATTTGAAAAGCACATTGTTTCTGTATCCCACACTTTCACCCAAGACCTAAATCTTACAAAGCATGGCAAGAGGTTAAAGTAGTAAGATACATTATGCACTATATGTGTGTATGTTTGTGGTTTTGCAGGGTGGAAGGAAGGCAGAAATAGATAATTATGCACTGAAATGGATTTACTAGTATATAGCTGTATGAACAACACACAAGGGGAAGTCTGCATGTTGTTTCCGACAGTTTCAGTACCCTACGATAAGCCACATTATCCCAACTCACTGACAAGCGGCATCACCTATCAGACTTTTTGGATTGGCTTCAACGTGTTTAAGCACGTAGCATAAAAGTCCCGGATTCAGATCCTTCAATGAAACCAGGATTAATCGCGTTCATGTAATCAGTGACAAGTGCAATACTGTGGTTGCATTTTTACTCCACTGATGGTTTGGTTTGGGTTTAGGGTTAGGGGGTACAATTAAAAAAGATGCATTCCTCTTCACTGTATTACAACCTGTACAGCTGAAAACAACCCTCTTCACAAATTGCTTTTGGTGCCCCTCTGTGGACATTCAATCAGAAAATGGAGCTCACAAGTGCCCATACGCCCAGCAACACTCACCGCTTTTGTTACTGGGGGCAGTGTTTCACATCTCGGTAAGCACAGACCAATTTTAGCTAGAGAGAAGTCAACCTGCTGTTTCCGATTTTATTAGAAATGATATGATCAGCATAACCATTTGACATTTCATTTGGAATGTCCTCCTTTAACTAATGACAGCATACACTCAAGTTAGCATAAAGAACCTGAAGTTTCATGTTATCCCAGCATGATTTGAGAATGTTCCAAAGAGCATCTTGTATGCATCAATGGAAGAAAGGAAATCTGACCTATTGTACAAATGAGCTAACATGGTCAATTTCACAAATTTGTTTAGTGACCTAGAAAATAGCGCAGAATCTCAAATAATTCTTCTTCATTTAACATCATAACATTTCTTTATTTAAAACATTTCAGAATCCTAAAATGAAAAGATTTTGATTCGTATGTTTGTATGAATTTTGTATTCTAATTTGTAGTGGGATCCTCAATTATGTGAACTCAAATAGGGAGGAATATTTGTGTATTTGTGTGCACATGTGCTCTGGGCGAATGGGGGGTGATGGTGGACATGATTTCCTTTTCCACCCAAGGAATGTGTCCATGAGAGCTCCTGTTTGGAAAGCATCTCTCTCTCTCTCTCTCTTTCTCTCTGGTAGAAAGCCAAGAACTGCTTATGTTCTGATAAGCCCATAGTGATAAGGAGAAGCAATGGAAGCTCAGCCAAATCTTCAGGAAGGTAGATTATCCCACCGAATGCTGGAAAACACTCAGACAGCATGAGCATTCGTTTGATAGAGAGTGAAAGAAAGAGGCAGACTGCTAAAGTCAGGTGAAGAGACGAAAAAAAAATTGCGACAAAGAGCCAGACTGGGTGTTGTGGGGCGGAGGGGGAGTGAACGAGAGAGAGAGAGAGAGAGAGAGAGAGAGAGAGAGACAGACTCCTTTAGTCTCACTCAATGGCACAGAGCTTTGTTGAATCCAGGGCGTGCTTCACAAAAGGTTGCAGAACAAAGGCGTGTGTGCTAAGTGTGTATGCAGGAGAGTATGCATATGCGCACAGGCAGTGTAGTGGGAAAGCTCAATCCCATGGTTTGTTAACTCAGAAGCATGCTGTAACTTTAAAGAAGAAAACGATATGCTATGCGTCAGCTGCCAGCTCTCTTGCTCTCACTTTCAGATGTCATTTGGCTCTTTGAAAGAAAGAGCACTTGCTTATCTCTCAAATTGTCTCTCTTCACAGTTAAAGGGCTTCCTAAAAGGTTTATCAAAACTAAAGTCAACTGTAAACAACAGAGCTTGACAGACCAAGAATTGTGCCACATTTTCAGTCAGATTAAAGCAAAATCAAACTGTTGAAGGGCAGGACACCTTTAGATGACAGGATGGGAATGTTTTTTTATTTTGCAATGATTTTGTGCCATTTCATACAAGAGCAGATTATAAATTCACACTGTGAGGTAATAGGGTCTTAATGTTGTAGAGTCTGACTTTTGACAGACATGTAAAGCAACCAACCATGTTGTGTTTGTTTTTACATACTTTTTAAGGGGTGGGTAAATTTGAAATCAGTGAAACTTAGTAATAGACTGCATTCAAAATGGGTAATGTAACTTTATATAAATGTCTGCACTAATAGTTGTATGGGAAAAATGTAATTTAAGTAATTAGTGGGGAATGTTTTCGCTCCATCCAAAAGTAAATAAGTTCTGTTAATTTCACAGATATAACTCCGAAAATTAAGCTACATAATAGTATGTTATAATATTTAGTCCTTAAAGATATTTAGTTAAAATGAAGTGCCTCAGACTCTCAAAAATCTGAATAGCTCTCAAAGATTTGATGCCAAGAACCTGGAAAACTTTGGCATATCTGCCTCAAAAGTGTTCATTGTAGTAATCTGGAACCTTGTAAACATGACTTGGTAAAAACCTAGAACCCAACTCCTAAAAATTACATATCAACCAACGAATTAGAATGGAACTGCCCATTTCTGCCAGCTCTCTCCATTTTTGTGTGCAAGATGCATCAGACAGTTACTGAATGGACTGTTGGAGTGCCATCTGTGGCTGAGTGAAACATACTCTACACAAGTTGAACACTTCTAGCTACGCAAGCTCGATTTCATGCATTGTTGCATTACAAAATGAGTCAGACCGCAATTCATAACAATGACGCATTGCATTCTGAACGTTGCCAGAAGGGGCACTGTAGCAACATTAGTGTGAACTGTCTGCTTTTACAGTGTATGATCTCATTCACGTCAACTACTTTTATGGTTGAGCAACAGTTTGAAGACAATATTACTGAGCAAGTACAGTTAAAGTCAATGTATTTATAGCAAGTTTCCTGAATAAAACCTCCAGTTTAATAAAGGATGCCCCCTTCAGTACTCAGGTTTCTTATGCAAAAACACTTCTTAAGCATGTTTTTTGGCAATGTGCTGGCCAAATGCTTGCATCTGTGCATGTGATCTTGTGTAAATTGGCCTTAGGACACTACAGATTAGAATGAATGATGTTTTGACTGGATCAAGCAATCAAAGCACAATATAGTGGTCATTTCCAGTTCACTTTGACTGATTAGCACACTGAAGGGCACAATACAATCAACTGGGTAATCAATCCCCTGTGTGCTTGATTAATTTAACAGTGATGGAAACTTAAAGTGACCCTTTCTAAGGTTTTTCTGACACTCTTTATTTGCTCTCCCCTTGTCATGTTTTTATTTCATTTCTAGTGACTCAGCTGGTTGTGAGGCACAAAATCCTACATGAACCCATTGACCAAAACAATGCTGAAAACCTGCCTATTCCCATATTCTGTTCTCTTCCCAGTTGAATTAAGGACTAGATCAGTCAAACATTTTAATTCTGACAGTATTTACTCACCTTCATGTTGTCTAGAAAGAGAGAGAGGAGAGGTGTGGTTGGGAAAATGCATTCAAAACTGGAGAAAGAGGCTGAGAAAGGAGAATAGGGGACAATAGGATAAGTGGGACTAGATAATGGAGAGAGCGTTTCATCAAAGAGGGGAAGAACATGAAGCGAGAGACAGAATCAAGAAAGATGGCAAGAGGTCATTGCTGAGGTGAGAGCAGACCAAAGCTTTTTGCTTCAATAACAAGTGGGGTGACATTTTATCGCAAGCAGAAACCTTTCATGATGGTATTAAATGTATTGTGTTTAAAAGACTGATCAAGCGGAAAACCTCAGGTATAAGTCCTAAATGTCAAAAGGCACTTATATCAGCTTTCCAGGAAAGGCACTTCCCAAGTACAGATGAAAGTGACTCAATGACCTGATTTGCTCTTGCTTTAATTAACCTAATTAATTCATTCATCGTAAATATTAAGTCTGAGAATGTTTTATTGAGAGAAAAGTCTTTCTTCTCCTTGTATCTCACTACAGTTACTCAGTGATTCAATAACTGGTGTCAGAACAATCTTTTCACACCTCATAATGAAGAGATTGCTGAAGTGTCAGGAGGAATGTGGTAACACAATCAATGGAATCCTTCAAAGAATAATTACTTTAGTATACAATTTAACAGAGTGCAGAGTATTTGTAGCGCTGTGTCTTGCTTTTATAGCAAAAAAAACGTTCAATCTGGAATGCTCCTAATAGTGATAGTCTGACACTTACCAAAGACTTACTTTAATTGTCATTAAAAAAATATACTCAAAGTGACAACATATTCTTGCCGTTTAAGTCAACATGAAATGGCAACACATTTGACTTTCTTATTGCGAAGTACTTAAAACAAACAACAAACAAACATACAGGATATTTGACAAAATAAATAAATAGGGTGGGATTTGATTTTACTCAATGGGAATTTAATGTTTTGTGAAAATAAAGTATGTTGTATTTACTGTATTTGACAGGTATAGAGTTGTCACGTAAATTCAGGATGCTTGAGTATCAACCCTGATTCATTTTTATCATAGTTGTAATTGCAGCCAAAATACGTGTGATGTCTGCGCTAATGCGGGGTAGTAGGCAACCCTAATGAAAGGTGCTTGCAAAAACAACAAAAAAAGTTGTTTTACATGCAGAGCAAGTTATTATATTCTGATGAAAGATTACGAGGTCAATTTTTTCTTTCTTTCTTTGAAATAATGTACCATCTTTGAAAAAAAAAACAAAATGAACATTCCGAAACAAAATCACAATGCATCTCATCAAAATAATTAAATCATTATTTTGAACAATTATTTTGTCATGGGAATATCAAAAATACAATTTTGAAAGAGATAATGCCAAATGCAGTTTCATGGCCGTTATACATATTTATGCAGGTAATTATTTTACTAATCACTCACTACTATGTAAAAAAGTTAATTTTGGACCTTGATACCAAGCCCTTTGCATGAAAGTAATACAACGTGTTGTAACCACTCTCACAAACTACACTGATTTGGACCTGCATGGTTTGGTCTTACATGAAGAAGACCATAACAAGAATTCTTTATTAAACATACCCCATAAGGTGCACACTATAAGAAAGAGCTTTTCCCGTTGAGGAAGGAAAGAGGTCAATTAATCCACATAAATTGACAAAATGAATCTGAGATCAATGACACAGCCCAGAGCAATACATGATCCTATTGAAGGGTGGTATTATTTGTATTGCAAATTAGTCCAATACTTCTATAAAGGCACATTTGTGAGAGACTATTTTGCCAAGCAGTCACCGCTCTGGAGAGTTACTTTGCCTGCAATTGAAAAACCACCTGCAGCTTTGAGTGGACTCATTAACAAGGGGAAACATGTGTCTGCAGTAAGATTCCCCACACATGATGTTAGCATTGACTTGCTAATCCAACTGGCCAAGCTTGCCGGGGGTATGGAGTTTGACCTTTCCTGTCAGTAAAGGGATTCTTGGCACAGTGTGTTTGCATGTATCATACATTGAACTGTGCTGTGGGTCTGATATTGCTTAAAACCTGTTTATAGCTGCTCAGCATTTCAAATGTGTGACACACTGTTGCAATGGGATTCAACAGCTTGGTAGAGTGTGCACCAACAATATTTGGATTTACCACCAATATTGTCAGCAGGAATGAAATTTGGCTACTTTGATTTATTGCTTGATATTAATTCACCATTCATATTAGATTAAAAAGAGAAGTAAGACAAGTGAAAAGCAAGATACAGGGTTCTCACCCTCTTTGCCAGGAAGAAATTCCATAACTTTTTCATAAAATTTCAAGTCATTGAAAGGAAATTGGATACAGATTAAAAAAAAAAAAATGTCTTAATTGTTTTTCAGTTTTCACAATACAGTGTCAGCATAAATATCACAAACAGAAACATTGTACCTAAAAAACAAGCAAACAAACAAACCAAAAACGATAACAATAAAAGAGACATCCTGTTAAAAAAAGAAAAAGAAATGATAAACACCCTAATTTTTTAACGTTCAGAATTAGCCTATCCCGAGGGTTCCATTTCAAGGAGCACTGACCTTTAAATACAATGTTTCTAAGATCTGGAGGTAAGTGATTTATAAATGGGACCCATATTGTCATGAATGACTGGTCATTGCCCTAAGCACAGCAGCCATTATATCATGAGGGTGCACAGCAAAATTCTCCTTGTACCACAAATTAACGGAGGGGGTATTATCTGTTATCCACCTATTAAGAATGCATTTTCTAGCCAGAAGCAGTGATTTATCAAGCAATTTCAAACCAGATGAGGTTAGATAAAGTGTTTGTATTTGTGTTTTTGATGGACTGCCCAATAGAAAAGCACCAGGATCCCTTTTCAGCTTTACCCTCAGGATGCCACTAATTTCCTGAGCAATAAAGTTCCAAAATCTGGAGAAAGCATTTCCCAAAAGTAATGAAAGTATGGGTCCCCAAGTCCGTATGGCATTTAGCACATAACGGTGATATACTGTGATCAATTTTGTTCATTATGACCGTGGTTATTTGTAGTCTATGAAGTATCTTATACTGAGTTTCCCTTAATTGGTTACATATGAACATAGACTGCCTCATTCAACTGCCTCCTGCCAACTATCATCTATATATTCATTGGAGAGATCCTTCTCACACATATAAACTGAATTATTCAGGTGGCTTGGAGCCTGAGAAAATAAGAAAGAGTAAAAATTAGATATGAAGTGAGCAGTATCTCTCGTGTTGACAAAAAACCTCTCTACAACGCTTAACAGAGGCGTATCCACTGAGGGTCTCTGTTTTGAATTAATGTAATGTCGAATTTGCAGAAAGCCAAAATGACGAGCTTTCGAATTCCACATTTCTGTTGTATTTGCTGAAACGATATTAGACTATTGTCCTCGAACATGTCCCCAATTACACGGATGCCTTTTGCATGCCATGTTTTGAAAGAAAGTGACCCAATGCCAGGGGGAAATTCTGGATTAAGATATTGAACACAACATAAATATAGACTCTCCTCTTTTCATATATTTTAACACCTGTTGCCATACTTTTATAGAACTGAAAAGTATAAAGTTTGTCCTAATAGTCTCATCAATTTTATTATTGGAGCAATCAAAGAGACTCCATAGAGAGAATGGAAAACAGGCCCAGGAATGGGAGTCATAGTAAATCTTAAACCATTCCCAAATATGCCTAGAATGGCAGTCCCAATTGTAATATAGAATGTTTGGTGTAGCTAGACCTCCCCTCTCAACTGGCATCTGTAAAATTTCATCTAGGCTTCCAGCATTGCCATGTAATTCTTGAAAATGCTCTTTCTTAATCTGTAGAAACATGTCTGCTTCTACACAATGGTGACATTTGTAAAGGAAACAAGAGTCGAGGCAGAATATTCATTTTAATTAAACTAATTATACCAAATAGTGAGAGAGGAAGATCATGCCAGTGTTGCAAGTCTCTTTTCACCATCTAAATAATTGGGGCAAAATTACATTTCCAAAGTTTATTCATATTGGTAGATATTTTAATCCCGAGATATATAAATTCAAATGTTGACCATTTAAAGGGAAAATTTGTCAACAATTATGTGTTAAACCGCCTAATGGTAAAGCTTCAGATTTACTAAAATTAATTTTGAAGCCTGGTATTAAGCTGAACTCATCAAATAGTGACTGTATTGTTGGTACCGATGTCTCAGGAGGTGCTAAAAACAGCAAGATATCATTAGTGTACATTGCTATTTTGTGCACAGTACCCCCAATTGAGATGCCCCCTATGTTTTCATGCTGTCTAATAATCTCGGCCAGAGGCTCCAGGGATAGTGCAAAAATCAGAGGGCTGAAAGGACAGCCCTGTCTGGTGCCCCTGCTGAGGGGAAAGGGCTCCAACTGAAGGCCATTAGTGATGACACAGGAGATTGGTGAGTGGTAAATAACTGAGATCCATTAAAAAAAATCCCCATCTATACAGAATCTCCTTAGTGCCTCAAATAAATACCCACATTCTTCCCAGTCATAAGCTTATTCTGTGTCTAATGGCACAATGATCGCTTTAATTTGGTGCTGATTTGTGTACTGAATTACATTCAAAAGCCTTCTTATATTTGTAGTTGAGTATCACTTTTGTATAAAGCCAGTTTGGTCAGGGATTATAAGGTCTGGAAGAACACCCTCAAGCCGTCCTGCCAATAGTTTAGACAGCAATTTGACATCAACCCCAATTAAGCTTATTGGTCTATCTGAACTACAATGGTCCGGTGGCTTATTTTTTTTTTGTTTAAATCAAACCAATATTGGCAGTGTTTACGATGGCTGAGAACTGTCCTTTTACCAAAGCTTCAGAATGCATTTCCATTAGTGGTCCTACTCATAGACTGTAAAAAAAGATGGACGACGCCCCTTCGCTCTTTTCCATTGGTGAGAACTGAAGCCGCCAGTGTCCCGATATTGCGCTGACATCTTGGGACTTGAGTCTGCGCAGTTGTGATTTCAGGACCAGACCTGCACAGTAGTGAGCAGGAAGTAAAGCTGCGAAATCAAGGCCCCGCCCTCACTCTCGCTGAATCAATCGCAAGCACACGCCCCTGCACTTTTGACTTATGATGGTGTGAAATAATTAATTATAGAAATTTCGATATTAAATTGAAATCTCCAATCTCCTCAGTCCTCCAAAGATCCCAAAAAAAAAGTCAGTTGGTGCTTCAGTGACTACTTTGCTCAGAGAATCTGTCAATCACAGCTGTCAATCATGATGTCACAGCACCGGGGGGTGATCAAGATGTTTTGGCTTCACTTTTCAGGGCTTGTGCGGCACACTTGGTCCTACTATGTATTTACCAATTTTGTATCTTTTTGTAGAATTCTAGACAAAAGCTGTCTGGCCCTGGGGCTATTTATTGTGTTAAGGACTTTCTCCTCTGTAATAGGCCTGCAGAGGACTGCCTTTTGCTCTGGCGTGAGGGAAGGAGTTAGAGGAGTTACATTCAGATGAATAAAGTTTTTGATAAAATTCCTTCATAATTTTTTTTATATATTTATTCTCAAATTGATTAACCCCCATATTATCTTTTAGAGACTAAATCACATTGGCCTTAGCCCTCCCCCTTGCCAGAAGAGCAAGGCGTCTCGCCTTGTTTCCTGATTCGTACAGACAGTAGGGCTTTTAACCACTACAAACCACGCAATTGCGTGGGGCCCCGGATGTCAGGGGCAACAAATGCTTGAGGGTTGACATGTTGTTCTAGGTACACACTGTTGTCAGTGCTCTCAGAGCAGTTCATGTTACAAGTTCAGGTCAGTTCGGGTCAGTTTTTCAAGTAGGACTTTGGATTTGGGTTTGTAATTGGATAATTTGGGTTTGTAATTAAAAAAATTATAATACAAAGGCCTTCCGAACTTTCGCCCACGTGCTCTCAATCACAGATACACATGAACAGATGAGTTTGGAGCCGTTCACACCGAACGTGTTTTTGCGTGTGTCTGCTCTGTTTTTCAATTGTTCTACATAAACACGCTCTGGAGGAACTTCCTTGACTGCTGCACCATGTCTCGCTGTTTCTTCAGTGTTTCTCACTGGACCGGTACATTTTTAGGCACTGCGTCAAGTTAAAAAGAACTTCAGGTCTCTAAAATGCATGTTGAGATACCTGCAAAGAAGTGACTGTTACAATGTTTTAAATGATTTCAGATTGTTCTGCACCAAGCAAAGTTTCAGCCCTTGATAAACAGCAATGTTTTTTTTAGTGTGCTGAGGGGCCGCTCTGCCTTGGTTGTTTACTGTTACAATACTGTTACAAATGTTGCCTTTGATGCTTCAATAAAACACAGCCTATTGCACAATACTAAGGTGTCAGAATATAAGATCATAGGTGAAAGAAAAATAAATAAGACTGAAATATATTACCATTGTATACAACAAGTATACAGTAATAATAACAATACTGTATCATATTATAATGACAAAACTGGACAACAATAAATAATTGTTGGGTTATGATAATAATAAATAACAACTTAATTTTTTTTTCCAAGTGTCAGTGAGTAAAGTATTAGGTTTTGCACACCTTGTTCATTAAAAAGGAAAAATGTGTTTTGTAAAAATACATGTAGATAAATATTGGAAAACATGTATTAATTATCTTTAACTTGATTTTTATTTAATTAAACATTTTGAATGTACTTGGCCACAATGGCTGATAAGATGAATTTAAAAATATGATTTTAAACCAATTTTATGTAATTTTTTCAGCAAAGACTTTCTAAATGGGGCCCGGGTTGGTCGGTTGCTTGGGGCCTCTGAAATCGTAAACAGTCTGTGTTTGGCCAATGTCTGAATATTTCCTCAAGCTTTACTTGTTATTTCCTGGTCTCTTTCTTTTCAGCTGAAATGTAAGATATTGCTCCCCTCAAATAGGCATAAAATTGACTAATTTCTGGGGATTTATTGATTTCAATAAAATATATCCACTGTTGTGTAAGATAATATACAAACTGAGGGCTGCTCATTACTGATGGTTGTAAACCATTGTCTACTGGAAGGATCTCTATATTCGCCAGCTGAGGAAGTTCAACCTGCCACAGGTGCTGCTGAAACAGTTCTACTCAGCAGTCATTGAGTCTGTCCTCTACACTTCAATAACCATCTGGTTTGGTGCAGCAACGAAATCAGACATCAGAAGACTACAAAGGACAGTTCGGTCTGCTGAGAGGATTATTGGTTGCCCCCTGCCCCCCCTTAAAGAACTATACACTTCCAGAGTGAGGGAAAAGGCTGGTAAAATCACTCTGGACCCCACACACCCTGCCCACTACCTTTTCGAACTGTTGCCTTCTGGCCGGCGTTTCAGAGCTCTGAACACCAGAACCGTCAGACACAGGAACAGTTTTTTCCCTCAGGCCATCCATCTAATGAACAATTAAATTGCCCCATTGAGCAATAATGATGTGCAATACACAGTTTAAGTCTATTTATATTATCCAACATATCCACTTCTGCCATTACTTACATTGCTCTGTACATTTATACTGTTTTTTGTTCTTTATATAACAGATTGTAATAGATGTGCACTACGTGTGTGTATGTGGGTATGTATGAAGGTGAGTGTATGTACGTATATGTATAATTATTTATTTTGTGTTCTTTTTTGTTTTTAATTACCTATGTCTTGCTGCTGTTTTTGGTATTGTTTGTATTGTTGTACACTGGAAGCTCCTGTCACCTAGACAAATTCCTTGTATGTGTAAGCATACTTGGCAATAAAGCTGATTCTGATTCTGATTCTGATAGAGTGGGTGAACAACCACACAAACCGGTGAATGGTCAGATAATGACCTAATACCAATACTGCATTCCTTAATTCGATCTAACAGCCTTCTAGATGATAATACTTTTTTTTTTTTTTTTAAGTCAATCTGGGAAAAAGTTTTATGAGGTTGAGAATAAAGTGTCAAACAGGTCCATATCATTTCAAAATTCCAAGAGCCTGGCAATTTTTCTTGACTTGTTACATTTTGGAGAGGACTGATCAACTGTTGGGTCTAACACACAATTAAAGTCACCACCAAAAAGTATTAGAAAGCATGAAAGTGAAGAGATGTCTGCTAATAACTTGGGAAAACATTAGGCCTCAAATGTTGTGGGGACACATCCAATCAAAACTTGTTCTCCATATAATAAACCTGAGTAGAGTACATAACAGCTTTCTTCATATTTGAGAGATTTTTCTATTTTAAAGGGGAGATTCTTGTTAAGAAGAATGGTGACGCCTCTGCTGTTGGATCTGAAAGAACAAGAATAAACCTGCCCAACCCAGTTTCTGTGTAAATTTGCAAGTGGGTGTCCTGGAAGCGTTTGATTTGACACTACTTTTTAAAAAGAGAGAAGTTTTTGCCGCTTGACTACATGATTTATGCCCTTGACATTAAGGCTGATTAGTTAAAGGTCACTCATCAGGATATATTTCTATATTACTTGCATATATTAAGTAGTGTTTATATCTGATAATTAAAACCCACCTCCCCAAATTGGAACGCACAGACTTGTGAAGTGGAGTATGTAATACAGAGCAGCAACATTAAGCTGAAAGAACAAGAAAAAATCTTGTTAATTGCACATTGCGCTTCCCTAACCTTGACTGAAAGATCTTGCGTGATGGAAATGGCACAGCCGTCGTAAGTAAGACAGCCCTTTGCTTTAGCAGCCATGAGGAATTTGCGCTTGACTCCATAGTTATGGAGCTTGATCAGCACCAGCCACGGACGATCTGAGTGGACTAAATGTCCGGTGCGCCTGATTGATTTTTACCATGCCGTGTTTGGTCTCCAGACCCAGCAGTGTAGCCAGCCATGCCTGGAATAAAAGGTTGTCAACCCTCCACACCTTCCTTTAGGCCAATGATCTGATTTTTATCTCTCCTGCTGTGATTTTCAGCATCCTCGGCACTCTCAGTCAGGGACTGAACAGTTTTTTCAAGTGCCGCTATCCTGTCATTGAGCTCCACTTTATCCTCCGTATGTGAAACTCGATTTTGTGCCTAGGTGATGTGTTTCATCTTATTCTCGAGTCTTGTTGTAATGGAGTCTAGGGTCGACTCATAGTGAGCTAATTTTTCATCTAAAAAGGCACTTTGGTTATCTGTAACCACCTGTGCTAAGCTAGTTTGCTCTGTTGAGGTATGGCCACTGTGACTAGCAGTCTATTGCCCTTTTGCCATTGTAAGACCCTGTAATGAGTTAAAAGGGAATGGAGGAGGTGAGAATTGGCTTGACAACATAAATAATACTTTAATGATTAACTTAAAGCAAAAGACATATAACACCCACACACATGCATACAGAACAGCTGCCTGTAGCTCTCTCTCTCCCGAACTGCCGCCTCCGGCCGCATCATCACTGCACGGCCCCACCCTCCTCCTTGCCACGGACCCCTCCTTGGTTATTGTTGGGATGCTACCGACCTAGTAATGGACATTTTCGTGAATATACTGGTAAATTTCTAAAGCAAAATAACTACTTCATTTGGTATAATATTCATTAATTTACAGGATGGTAGTGGGAGCTTGGCAAAAACTTGCCACTCACAGCGAGCGCATTACGTGATTCCAGATACAGATTTTTTGAAATAATTTTGACATATTCATTGACTCAAGAGATCAATTCACTCAAAATTCTGAAATCACCATGGTTTGCAACAAGTTTTACTCTATTCAAGATCAATAACAAACCAATGAGATAATTTTTGTGCAGAGGTAAACTAGATTTTTTTTTGTTTGTTTTTTTTTTTACCAAATTCACAATATACATTTCCGTGAATTTTAAAGATTTTTATCAAATTCCAGGCTGTGAAATCACAATTGAAAAAATTGTATACAGTACATTTCAAGGTTTTCCATGACCATGTGAACCCTGAAGATAGGAAAAATGGTAACAATGGAAAGAAAACTGGGCCTTTAACAGGGACTGGGCAGTTTCGAAGTGTTAAAATGACAATGCCTGTAGCTCTCCATGTTGGCTTTGAGATTGGATTGAGATGAGAGTGAGTGAGTGAGTGAGTGAGTGAGTGAGTGAGTGAGTGAGTGAGTGAGTGAGTGAGTGAGTGAGAGTTGGGGGTGCATTGTGGCAGACTTGCTGGAGCGAGTCACTTCAACTATAAAACATGCGCCCAGGGCAGGTCATGCGTTATGCATTGAACCGTGTAACTGTGGTAGGAAAACACCACATGGCAGTTCCCTGCAACTGCCAACTTCATTCTTTCTTTTAAGACTGGAAATGTGGCCAGGACAGACGACACAGTCCAACAACTGAAAAAGCACTGTAATATGACTTTCTAAAATTAATACGCTGTATACTTTAAAATGGCAAATAAATGTCTGGTGAAATTATTTTTGTTTTCTTTGTTTGTTTGTTTGTTTTTTTACAAACTTTTACAAAGGCAAAAGGGCTAAAATGATATCCTTAAGATGTCTTATTTTATTTAATGGGTCATTTCAGTTTAATACAAACAACCACCATTTGCATCACTTTGTAGCTTGCAAATAAAAAAAGAATCACTGTAAAGGCAACTAATATAACACAAGGACTACATTTTGCCATATATTCTGCACTTTGTGTGATGAACAGACTATTTAAGTTGGTTTTCACTCTCAACTCAAATCATTAAAAATGCACTGAAATCTAATATAACATCAAACCTCATTAGTTCTTGTGACATGATGTCACAATGTTTGGTCACGAGGCACAATAAGATCCAGTGAGGTTTGATGTTCTCATTGTAGCCGCCATATTTGATTTCAGCTCTTTATTTGTTTGATATGAAAAATACACAAAATGTACCTTCTGTACTTCATGGAAGAAAGAAAGTCATACAGGGAGCACCATTAGGGTGAGTAAATAATGCCAATAATCCAGTGGTGGAACAATAGATTCTGAACACATAATGATCCCAAGAATTCAATAAAATTGCATCAGGTCTGCACACACATCACAATACACATCTGATCCTTGTATTGTTTGAGAAAAATATGTTTGTGGCACAAGATTGTGATTTTTCAATTATCTTGAAGGCAAAGCTTAGCACTTTAATGCAGGGATTTTAGGGATTGAATGTTTGCTGTTAGCTGATGACAGATCAGACTATGATCAATGCTATGTGAAACACACAGAATTGTTGATCCAATACAATGGAATCCCAAATGTGATTTCTCATGTTCATAAGTCTACTCAGCTTTGTGGTATTTCTTGCCCAGCCAGGGTTAGTAGAAAATGCCTTTGCATTTGCAGGATTCACAGCATACTCTCAGCTATGCTAATGCCATACAGATGTGCGGCAAGTGAGGTTTTAGCTGAAGCTAAGAACAAATCCATGGCCGACCACAGCAGATGAACCGTGCTTGGGTGGGCGGTTTATTGATTTGGTGTCAGAGGCAGATTAGAGCATGTTAAGGTTACACACAATCGTGAATGGAATAGATTAGAAAGAAATGGACCCCCTTTAGCCTCGACCTATCAGCTCATTTTAGCTACTTTGAGAGAATATAATAAAGTATGATGCTACCAAATAATTTGGTGTTTGTATGTCTTTTTAAGAAGATTTTTTTAATCTTATAGTCCGCCTTAATTCTCCTTGACATGTTAATGAAAGTTAATAAGAGACGTAACAATGTGTCTGGAATATGGCGAAAAAGTAATTTGGATCACTTCTATGATACTTTTATGGTGGTTTTGTGTATTTTTTTAAGAAACCTTCAGTCCCAATTTATTGTAATTACATGGAAAAAGAATGACCAGCAAAGTCTTTAGAATTTCTCTTTTTGTGTTCCATGGAAGAAAGTCATAAATGTTTGGAATAACATGGTAAATTATTCCTTTAATAACTTTCTACCAAATTGCACCAATGTTAGACATAGTAGAGCCATGTTTACTTAATCAAAAAATGATCTTAATCTCAATGATAGCAAATTTCAAGTTCTTCAGCAAATCTTTCTTTTTTATGATTGGATTGAACTATTTTTCATTTTTATCCCTCCAGTACGCTGTGCAGAAACTTAAAAAGTCCAGAGGAGAACTGTGATTGAATAATGAACAGGGTCCCAGCCCTATATGGAGGTTGCATATCACTACATTTATTCATTTAGCAGAAGTTTTATCCAAAGCAACTTACAAATAAGGAGAGCAATAGATGCGATTCATCCAACAAAAGGGACAACAATATTATAAGTGCTGTAATACAAGTCTCACATAACTTTGAGCAGTAAAAATAGCAAGGACCTTTTTTTTTTAAAAAAGAACATGAAGGTAGAGCTTTAGTATGAATGGGTTAGGTGTTCACGAAAAAAGATGTGTCTTTTTTTGAAAGAGGCTAAAGACACAGCAGGTCGGGAGAATTAGGCAGGTCAATCAACCAGCGGGACAGAGATTTTGTGCCTCTATGAGATGGCATTACAAGGCACTGTTCACCTGCAAAACATAGGATACTAGAGGGCACATGAGTCTGAAGTAGTGAGTTTAGATAGTGGGATGCGGAGGTAGTGGTTGTTCTGTAAGCAAGCATCAATGCATTGAACTCAACGTGAGCAACCATCGGCAGCCAGTGCAAGTTGATGAAGAGAGGCATGACGTGCGAGCACTTGGGCTCGTTGAAGACCACTCTCGCTGCTGCATTCTGGATCAATTGCAGAGTTTTGACAATGCATGCTGGAAGGCCTGCCAGAAGAACATAGGCTATAGTCCAGCCTGGACAGGACAAGAGCTTGGAGTAGGAGTTGTTTATCATGCTCCAATAGGAAGGGCATGATCTTTCTAATGTTGTACAAGGCAAATCTGCACGATTGGGCAGTCCTTGCAAAGTGGTCTGTGAAGTTCAACTGATGATCAAATACAACTCCAAGATTTCTGGCTGTCCTGGATGGTGTAATCCACCATGTATATTTACCATTACAGACAATTTGCAAGAATTCTATGCCTCTGAATGGCTACTTAGCTACTGTAGAAAGTGGCTTGGAGTTTGGAAAAAAATCTTTCTATATTATACTTCAGTAAAATAGGTCTGAGTCTAAGTATTAGGTCTTGGTCTGAGCTTCAAGGGATCTAGACTCAGCACTTTCTATATTTCATTTCAGTAAAATGGTCCTTGGAATGACAGGTCTGGGTCTATGTATTAGGACTTGATCTGAACTTCAAGGGACCTAGACTCTGTATCGGTCTTTGGAGGTGTGGTATTGGCCTGGTCTTACAACCCGAATTCCAGAAAAGTTGGGAAATTTTTTAAATTTGAATAAAATGAAAACTAAAAGACTTTCAAATCACATGAGCCACTATGTTATTCACAACAGAACAAATGTTTAAACAGAGAAATTTTACACTTTTATCCACTAAATGATCTCATTTCAAATTTTATGCCTGCTACAGGTCTCAAAAAAGTTGGCACGGTGGCAACAAATGGCTGAAAAAGCCATTTGGAAAAGATTCAGCTGGGAGAACATCTAGCAACTAACTAAGTTAATTGATATCAGGTCTCTAACATGATTAGCTATAAAAGGATGTCTTAGAGAGGCAGAGTCTCTCAGAAGTAAAGATGGGCAGAGGCTCTCCAATCTGTGAAAGAGTGCGTAAAAAGATTGTGGAATACTTTAAAAACAATGTTCCTCAACGTCAAATTCCAAAGGCTTTGCAAATCTCATCATCTACAGTGCATAGCATCATCAAAAGATTCAGAGAAACTGGAGAAATCACCGTGCGTATGGGACAAGGCCGAAGACCTTTATTGGATGTCCGTGGTGTTCGGGCCCTCAGACAATACCTACATCACTCATCGGCATGATTGTGACAATGACATTACTAAATGGGCCCAGGAATACTTCCAGAAACCACTGTCAGTAAACACAATCCGCCGTGCCATCTGCAGATGCCAACTAAAGCTCTATCATGCAAAAAGGAAGCCATATGTGAACATGGTCCAGAAGCGCCGTCGTGTCCTGTGGGCCAAGGCTCATTTAAAATGGCCTATTTCAAAGTGGAAAAGTGTTCTTCTATGGTGCGATGAGTCCAGATTTGACATTCTTGTTGGAAATCACGGACGCCGTGTCATCCGGGCAAAAGAGGAGGGAGACCATCCATCGTATTATCAGCATTCAGTTCAAAAGCCAGCATCTCTGATGGTATGGGCGTGCATAAGTGCATACGGTATGGGCAGCTTGCATGTTTTGGAAGGCACTATGAATGCTGAAAGGTATATATAAAGATTTTAGAGCAACATATGCTCCCCTCCAGACAACGTCTATTTCAGGGAAGGCCTTGTGTATTTCAGCAGGACAATGCAAAACCACATACTGCAGCTATTACAACAGTATGGCTTCATCGTAGAAGAGTCCGGCGGCTGAATTGGCCTGCCTGCAGTCCAGATCTTTCACCTATAGAGAACATTTGGCGCATCATTAAACAAAAATACGTCAAAGACGACCATGAATTCTTCAGCAACTGGAAACCTATATGAGGCAAGAATGGGACTAAATTCTAACACCAAAACTCCAGACACACATAACCTCGATGCCCTTATTGAAAAGAAGAGGAGATGTTACACCATGGTAAACATGCCCCCGTCCCAACTTTTTTGAGACCTGTAGCAGGCATCAAATTTGAAATGAGCTCATTTTGTGCATAACATTTTAAAATTTCTCAGTTTAAACATTTGTTCTGTTATCTATGTTCTATTGTGAATAACATAGTGGCTCATGTGATTTGAAAGTCTTTTAGTTTTCATTTTATTCAAATTTAAAAAATGTCCCAACTTTTCCGGAATTCGGGTTGTACTTGGTCTTGTATTAACCTTGATCTTAGAGGGTCTGGTATTGGTCTGGCTCTTATAGGGTCTGGAATTGGCCTTGGTTTAGGTCTTAAGGGTCTGGTTTAGGTCTGGTTCTTAGACCTTAGACCTGGAACTTATCTGGAGCTTTGATGGACCTAGTCTTGGTATGGATTTCAGGAGGTCCTGTACTGGTCTGGGTCTTAGGAGGTCTGGCATTGGCCTGGTTCTTAGGTGATATGGTGTTTGTCTTGGTCTTACGGGGGTCTGCTATAGATCTTTGTCTAAGTCTTGATATGGGTCTCAGGAGGTCTAGTACTGGCCTTGGTTCTAAGGGGTTGTGCTGATTGTCTTGGTCTTATGAGTTCTGATAAAAAGCTGGGTCTAGGTCTTAGGTTTTGGTCTGGATCTGTGCCTTTGAGGGGTCTATTCTTGATCTAGGTCATAGGGGGCCTGGTGTTAGTCTGTGACTTGAAAGGGTCTGGTCTTGACTTGATCACTTCTGGCTTCTATTATGTGCTCAGTGTCTTGCTTCAGACCACAGAATTCTGATGGCATTGACAAGTTTAGAGAAGTCCTTGACAATCCCAAGAATCATTGAGAGAGAGGGAGGAGGGAGGGAGGGAGAGAGAGAGAGAGAGAGAGAGAGAGAGAGAGAGAGAGAGAGAGAGAGAGAGAGAGAGAGAGAGAGAGAGAGACCCAAACGGCTGTAGGGTGACACAATTTAATGACGTTCTGGGTTGATGAGAGCTTTTTTATGAAGCAGCCCCTCACACACATCCCTTATTGTGAGTGTGTATCCATGTGTGACAATGACAGAATATGTTGCAACCAAGAAATTTACAATCAGTCTGAAATTACGTTAGCAGCACATGAAATGTAAGATGATTGATGGATTTGACTCTCAAAATGTAGGTTGAACATGCTGGACACAATATGTGTAGCCAAAATAT
Organism: Xyrauchen texanus; assembly: GCF_025860055.1. Taxonomy (NCBI): domain Eukaryota; kingdom Metazoa; phylum Chordata; class Actinopteri; order Cypriniformes; family Catostomidae; genus Xyrauchen; species Xyrauchen texanus. The sequence continues at coordinate 36,942,188 of NC_068288.1, forward strand.
TTGCAGGGCGAAAAGTAGCTCTGTACCAAAACCTAGTGTGCTGTTTACCTAGACAGCATTTTAAAGGGATATTTTACCCCCAAAAATGAAAATTATGTAATCATTTACAAATATATTATAGCATTGCTCCATTAGCTTAATGACAACCACTTCAATCTCTATTTAAATCAAGTAGCTGTCTATGGGTCTTGGCCTGGTTCTTAGGTGGTGTGGTAGAGCATTCCAAATCACTCATTTATGAGATTACATTTCAATAGAGGGCAGCAGCCTATGTAGGCAGCAGACAGCAAGGAAGCTCGCTAGGGTTTGAACCAGGGCTACCATTTTTTGTGTGTGTTGGCCTGATCCTGTCTATGTGTATACTGCTACCATCAAATGTATGTGTGCGTGTGTGTGGTGTGCATTTGTTATACACACCATTCAGGCAGTGTGATCTATACTACAGGAGTCACAGAGGGCAGTCTATGGGGTGACAAGCTAACACAATCAGCCACGCACATGTTAGGAGATCTGTCTCTCTACACCATAGCCCCAGGATGTGGAGTGAGAGAAAAACAATTAAGCCAGTTATGTGACAGCATCACAACCTGGCAATCTATGAACAGATAACAAGGCAGTAGGTGAAGTGAACACATCCACACTCTATAAAATTTCTAAGCTCAGTAATATGTAACATGAGCTTATGTGAAAGCAAATAAAACCTCATTGAGGTTTAGGAGGAAGCAAGTTAAACAACTTTAATTTAAAAGCTAAGTAATGTGAGGGCATTTGAGTTAGCTTTTTGATATTTTTCAGAACACTGTTGTGACAAGTCTCAAGATTTCTTCTGAAGGAGGAAGGGGGAGCCAGGCAAATGTCCATAGTAAGTATTTAACAATACTTTTCAGTAAAAACACCTTGAAGGCCTCATTTTTCAGCACAACAAATGCACTTGGTCACACACACACAGACACACACACACACACACACACACACACACACACACATACAGCTTCGTGTGTGTTTCTCTCCCCTCCGGTGGTCTGGACTGCCCTCTTATCCCTCTCCAGCTGTCACTGTAACAGAAACGCAGTTAGAGATAATTTTCCACTGGTGTCAACCCTTACCGTTCTTCCTCTCCCAGCCTCACTCTTCACCAACTCAGGCTGGGAGAACCTGTGACTTGAGATGGTGAGAGGTGGTCTCCACAAGTGACCGGCATGACTCAATCGGTGGCTTCCGAAGTTCACCTCCGGTTCGAGCACCTCCCTCTCCACAGTTTTAGGAGGTTGAGGTGGTAAATATGACGTGCTCTGCCTCTATCCTTTCGCGTCACCTCATAATCAATTTCCCCAACTCGCTGTGTGACCTCAAATGGTCCTTGCCACTTGGTGAGTAATTTAGAGCTTGATGTGGGCAGTAATACAAGGACTTTATCTACTATTATCTGCTACTTTATCTACGAGTATCCCTATTATACAGCCGGCTTTGACGTTCTTGAGCATGGAGCAAATTCTCCTGTTACCTGCCCCAGTGTGTGGAGTTTTGCTCTCAGGTCAAAAACGTATTGAATTTCATTTTTGCTGTTCGAAGGTCCCTCCTCCCAATTGTCCTGTAGGATGTCGGGCATGCCACACGGTCAACACCCATACAATAATTCAAATGTGGAAAACCCTGTGTAAGCTTGAGTGGACCTCTCGCACAGCAAATAATAGGGGCTCGAGCCACTTAACTTACAAATCATATTGCAACAGACCTTCAGGTTCGGGTATGGAAAATGAGGAGACGGGGAGCAGTGACACGCTTCAGGTAAGAATTTTATTCTCGTATCTTTGTGTGCAGCAGATGCACGTCTTTTTCATGCAACATCTGGCCTGCCAACTCTCAAACTCTCAAAAGAGAAAGTCAGCCACAGCCATCTGTGCCCCCGGTCTGTGAATCACACTAAATTTGAACAGCTGAAGTGCCAGGTACCAAAGGGTGATCCACGCATTGGTGTCCTTCATGCGGTGGAGCCATTGGAGTGGGGCATGATCTGAACAGAGAGTGAAAGCCCACCCCAGCATGTAGAACCGGAGGTTGAGGACCACCCACTTGATCAACAAACACACCTTTTCAATGGTGCTGTACTTAGTTTCCCTCTACGAGAGTATACAACTAATGTACAGCACTGGTCGCTCCTCCCCCTCCACCTCCTGTGAGAGCACTGCCTCCAGTCCTCTGTCAGATGCATCCGTCTGCAAAAGCAAAAGAGCTGTCCCCCACAAAGTGCAGATTTCACTTTTAGAAAAGACTGTTGGCACGACTCCGTCAGATGGAGCAGATGGGGAGCCCCCTTTTGAGTGAGATCAGTCAGCAGGCTGGTGACATCCCCAGAAACTGTCTCACCTCCTTTTTGGTCTTGGGTGCTGGGCAGGCTGTGATCACTGCATTTTTGTTAATTTGGGGACACACCTGCCCTTGGCCCAAGTGGAACCCCAGATACCAACTTCCACCTGCACAGTTGCGCACTTCTTCGGGTTGGCCATGAGCCCTACCTGCCACAGCGATCTCAGGACGGCAATCAGATGTTGCATGTGCCACCGCGAATCATTGCTATTAATGATGATATCATCAAGATAAGTGGCGTCATATGCCGTATGTGGCCTGAGTATTTTGTCCATGAGATGCTGGAACATGGTGCGGGCCCTGGACTAACCGAACGGAAGGGTCATGAATTGGTGTAAACCGAACGGTATGGAAAACGCAGTTTTTTCTCAGGAGATTGGAGTTAAGGAGATCTGCCAACAACCCTTTGTTAAATCTGGTGTCGAATAAAATTTAGCTACGCCCAACTGATTGAGCAATTCATCAATTGGGTACGCATCAAATTTAGACACAGCGTTCACTTTTCGATAGTCCACACAGAATCAGACCATCCAATTGCTCTTAGGTACCAGGTTCACCAGGCTAGCCCAATCGCTGTATGACTCTTCTATTACGCTTATCTCGAGCATTGCCTCTAATTCTTCTTGAACTACCTTTTTTGTGTTCAGGAAGGCAATAGGGGCGGCTATGAACCTCCACCCCGGGTCTCAATGTGGTGCTCTATGAGGTTTGTGTGTCCGGAGAGAGGCAAGTACACGTTCGCGAATTCAGCTTGCAACTTGGCTACCACTGTGTGCTGCGACGGTGAGAGGGGTCTCCACATGGCACCGGGGTGAACTGATTAGTTTTGAGCTTCACCTCTGGCCCGAGCTCTGCCCTTTCGAGAACTACTGTCGCCAAGTCCACAGAGACCTCCTCTTTCCATGATTTTAGGAGATTGAGATGGTAAATTTGATGTGCTCAATCCTATCCATTTGCTTAACCTCATATTTGAGATCTCCAACTCAACTCAGCCTCAACGGGCCCTTGCCACTTGGCAAGTCATTTAGAGCTTGAAGTGAGCAGTAATACAAGCAGTTTATCTCCAAGTGCGAATTCCCATAGTCGAGTGCCCCTGTCATACAGCCGGCTTTTGACCGTCACTACAGGGTAATTTTGAATATCCCTGTGCACATACCTTACCTTCACCCGCCGGCTTATATCAAAAGCCTGGTATGCACTTGCTCGATTGGGGGTGGCCTGTGGTGCGTTGGGGACCCGGACCAATTTCTTCACCTCCACCGTGGGGCATCGGTCTTAGAAATGCGCAGGTTACCCGCAGCTCCAGCAGACCTGCCCAGACTTCATGCCCACACCCGTGACAGTGGATTAACCAGCCTGTGGGGGAGAGCAGAAAGGGTTAGGGGAAACCGGTGGTTTGAATGGCCCATGGAGAGGGGAACCAGTTTTGGTGTAGGTATTCCCCGTTTCTGGGGAATATGAACAGGATGAGTGAAGGAGAGGGGGAGGGAGGAGAGAGAGAGTGAGAGAGAGAGAGAGAGAGAGAGAGAGAGAGGAAGAGGGCTCGTCAGCCCTATGGCCCTCTGCCTGCTGGAACGCCTCATCCAATGACACCGGGCATTGACACTAGACCCATCCCACCATCCCTTTTAGTAGTCTGTTGGTCAGCTGCTCTAGAACCACCAGCCGCTGCGTTGCATTCTGCTGCCAGCAGCCACTGCCGGCAGAAGTTACGGAGCTGTTGGGCAAAGGCAAATGGGTGGCCGAGCTCACCAAGCATCAGCAAGCAGAAGAGCAGGCGGTGCTTCTCTGCACTGTAGCCGACCTATTGCAAGATGGCACGTTTCAAGTCCTGATACCCCAGGAGGTTGGCTACGGGTAGTTGTTGGGCTGCCAGTTGCGCTTCTCCTGACAGCAGGCGGACCACCCACTGGGACTCTGACCATCCTACTGCCTCCGCCATATCCTGAAATAGCTCCATGAATGCCTCCGGGTCATCCTCTGGCCCCATCTTGGCAAGTGTGAAATGGGTCATGAGCTGAGGTCGCACCAGTGGAAGCCCCTTGGGGTATCAAGCTCCATAGCATCTGCCAGTTCTCTGCTTGAGCTTGAAGAATGACCTGGAATCACTGCTCCTGTTCTTGGCGCAGCTCAAGCAGAGCTTGATGTTGCGTTTGGTGGATGCTGGTGATGGTCTTGATCAGATCGGCGAAGGGCGAGGACTCCATGATGGCGTACTTTATACTGTAAATTTTTGTATTTTTAACAATACTTTTCAGCTTAACAAATGCACTTATCACTCACACAGCTTTGTGTGTCTCTCTCTCTCCTTTGACGGTCTGGACTTTCCTCTTATCCATCTCCTCACCAATACTAACCGTTCTTCCTCTCCTGGCCTCGCTCTCCACAGACGTCGTTCGGCCACGCCCACATCACCACAAAAGTGTTTATAAAAAAAGGGAAAATAAGTATAGCTATAAGCCTGTTAGCATAACCATTGTTCTTTGGTTGTTAGTGTGCCTCATCACAAGGTATTGTTATTGCAAATCTCTGCTGTGTGGAAAAGGACAGGTGCACATGGATATGCAAGTTTGAGGGGTTCACCAGTCTTGCAGACCCCACTGGACAAATCAGAGTGCAAACGCAGCCTCGTGTTCTTGGACTCTTTAATTCTTTGTACAAATGAGGCTCAGAGTGCAAGCCAAGTCAAGGGACACAAAAGGAAATAATAGGCAGGATGTTAGCCTGAACACTTTCATTTATTCCTTTTTCCATACAATGAAAGCGAATGGTGGCTAAGACTGTAAGTCCCTAACATTCTGCATAACATCTTTTAAGTTCAATGGGCGGAAAAAAGTCATACAGATTCGGGATGACATGATGGTGAGTTAGTGATGACAGAAATTTAATTCTTGGTGAACTAAACCCTTTAATTGAATGAGCAATGTGGCATGAAGTTTTTAAGGGTCAAATCCGAGACAAGTCTCAAGTCTTTGAAGGCCAAGTCTAGACAAATTTCAATTCTTTGCCATGGGTTTTAAAGGGGTCATGACATGGTTTTTTTTATTGTATTATTATGTTCCCTTAGGTGCAATTATAGTATTAATATATTTTTTTTAAGAAAAACTTTTAAAATCTAGTGATTTATGACCTTTTCCCACCCTGTTTCTCATCCTCTGATTCAAACAGTCTGTTTTGGGGCGTTTTCCATTTAAGACTTCAGTGTTAACGCCCACTGTTATGATTGGCTAACGTCAGTGCCTATGTATCAATTATTGACGCCCCAGCCAGAACAATATGCAAGTAAACTAAGTAAAAACACTGTGATTATTCATAATGAATGAAATTGCGCTTTAAAAAGTAGTTTAAAGTTTAAAATAGATTACTTACAGTTTGCGTCGTCGTTGTTCCCAGAATAGTCGGCACGGACTTATCTTTGAGCAACAGTTTTCTGGCAAAGCCAGCATCATATTGAGATTTGTTCTCAAAACAGTCATCCTTAAAATGTACAGAACAAACGCTTAAGTTAACACTGCCGTGACTGGGTCGTCCGCAAAAAATAATCTGCATCCATTTTTCCCTGACGTCTGGATCTTTCGGCAGCTTATTCAGAGGTTTTGTTTGACCACAGCCAGGAACAGCACATCTGTGTGGCATCGTAATTTTCCTGTGCACAAGTAGTCTCTGTCAGAGCTCGCTGTCCATCGACTGAACACTTGTGAGGCGCACGGCGATACTGAAATGAGCGTAGTTGTCTTGCGCTTAAAGCGTAGTTATCTTGTGCTGGAGGCGGTCATATGCAAACGCTGTTACGTCACTTCTAACCGACACGTCACTTCTAACCATGAATCCAGAACGAGCTGTATTTTGAGCTTGATTAAATAAATGATTCGTCTAGAATGGGGAGGACGTCTTAAAATATTAAACTTGCAGGACGTTTTAATGATACAAAGACCTCTTATATACCAAAAGATCAAGGCAAATTTGGTTTCTCATGTCATGACCCCTTTAAGTCAAGTCTCAAATGGTAAACGGGAATTGTTTTCCCTCACATTAAGAAGGCATGGATCAAACCACTAATAAACGCATGGATTACCTTTCTGCTGCCCATGTCCTATTGTGAACTTTAAAGTTTTTTTAACCCATTGACTTGCACTGGGTAACACATCATATATCTCTCACAAAAAACAATTTTGTGTTCTGCAGAAGAAAGAAAGTCATACGAGATGGCATAATGGTATGTAAATGATGAGGGAATATTCATTTTTGGGTGAACCATTACTTTCAGTGTGACTGAAGACACACTTATGTTCAGAAGTTTCCACCTATGTTCAGAAGCGTACTCAAACATGTAAATACCTCAACAAAGACAAAATGCAAACCCTCAGGCACCAGCAGAACGAAAGTGTTCCATAAACACACCGATGTTTCTCAGCTTGTGGAAAAGTAGGGTTGGAGAGAAGCACTTTTGACAGGTTGGCTTGCTGTCTCTGTGCTTCCAATTCCCTCTGTCTCCACCTTTCTTCCAACAACTTGTGCTAAAATATGAATTATATCTGACTTCTGTATAAAATGAAAAACAAATAAGGGATTGTGGCTTTTCTCAAAGCAGCAGTTCTTCAAAGTCAAGATTTATAGTGTGGATTAGTGAGTTCCATGGTTAGAATGTTCAGATTGAACTTCGGGTAAAACTACCCTGACTTTGCTACGCTAACTTATGAAGCTTTGATAAAAACAGGGCGCTCTTGAAAAGCTGAATGAATTCAGCAAATAAGCCTTTGGCATGCAAAGAGAAAAATCCATCATTTTGTGAACTAAAAATACCTTAAATGGCCCAAACAAAGGGAGTATAGTCACATTACAGTTAAGCAACTTGAACTTGACACCTAGGCTTATTGTTACCATAACTTTTGGAGAAAGGCAACATGGCAAGTGACTCACTCTCTCTATCACATAATCCAGTGTACCAAACACTGACCTTGTTAGATAGGCAGGGTTAATGGTCTCCATTAAGCAGCCTGATAGCGAATGTCTGCCATGAGTGAGGAGTGATTTAACACACACTCTTGTGATCGTACAATGTCATTTTATTTCTCTGCTTAACGGGAGCGATTAAACGGCACTGCTTATGCCAATCAGAGTGCATAAGGAAGATCTGGCTTGTTGGAACTGTCAAAGCAAGCACTCTCAATGGGCCTCTGTAGCTTTCTGCATCTTGGTTGCTTTATTTGGTACGCTTCAGTTAAAACAGGTGCTTTGGTCATCAGCAGAATGAAAGATAAAACATAACAAGATATAGTGTAAGGACTTTTGTCAAAATTAACAGTCAAGTTTAGACAAAAAGATTGGTATTTTCTCTTTCTTCTATCACTATTAATGTTAAATATAGAAACCTTAACAATTTGAAGGTGAAGAGACAAAGAGTGGATCGCAGTAACTGAGCATAATTAGAAACCCATTTACACCTCAGGGAATCTGATGACAAGTGGAGAACAAGAGGTGTAAACAGGGTCCAAATTGTTTTGTAATTGGATGACCAACACAAGTTACGAAATCGCATTTGTAGTGTAAATGCTATGGGAGGAATTCACTATAAAGTATTGTACCTGGTAAAAGTGCTGTTTATTTACACGCGATGTCTGCGCTGTTTTAGTTATTGATTCACTAAAGGAATTATGCAGATCAAGCAATGGCCCAAACAAAATCT